>NW_006434373.1:3263335-3279950 GCF_000325575.1 Pteropus alecto
ACTTCACGGCTCTGTGAATAGCTCAGTAGCTCATCCATGCAATCATGAAATAATAAACCACATTCACAGTGTTTTAGAGTTAGATGTTCTTGGCTCCTCTCTTCTTTCCTCCTTTAGCTTCTGGGATGCTACCTTCTCCTGGTTCTTCTCCTATTGTCTTTGCCCATACATTCTCAGGTTCTTTTTTCTCTCCAAGCTACTTAGATACCGTGATCCCCCTTATCACATTCTCAAAGTGCTTGTTTTCCCCCTGACTCTAAATAATTCATCAAAGGCAACTTTATCTATACATACGACTTTGATTATCAAATCGTTACTATTATCAGCTCAAATCTCTTTCTGGGGCTTCAGACTCATATATTCAACCCTTTACAGACAACTTTGCTTCAATGCCCCACAAATGTTTCTAATTTAGTATGTTCAGAGCTGAATTCATTATCCTTTGCCCTTAATTGATCTCTCTGGCAATAGGATATTAATTGATTTCTTTTTCTTCATCGTAACCTTCTCCAATCTATCTTCCATACTGTCAATGGAATGATCTTAGTAAAACCAAAATCTAATCATCTCTCTAATGATAAAAAATCTTTAGTTTCCCTATTTCTTCAAAATTCATTTAGAACCTCTGTGCAGCTCTTCACAGCCCCGTCTCCACTTACTTCTCAAGTCTTTGTTCTCTACCACTTAAACCTTTCAAACATACAGTAAAGTCAACATTTTTCTTTGTGTGCAGCTCTATAGATTTTAACCCACGTATATATTTCCATGAACACTATCACAGCCAGCATATAAAACTGTTCCATCATCTCAGAAAATTCCCTTTGGCTTATAGAGACATTCGCTCCCATCCCTAGCCCCTGACAACCACTAATCCATTCTCCACCACTGTAAGTTCGTCTTCTCGATAACAAACAAATGTAATTCTATAGTGCATAACCTTTTTGAGATTGGCTTTGTTCACTCACCACATGCCTTTAAGATTCATCCAAGTCATTGTGATGTATCAAGTTTATTCTGTTTTATTGCTGAGTTATATTTTGTTGTACCAAGGTATCACAGTTTGTTTATTCATTCACTTGCTGAGGGACATAATGGTTGTTTCTAGTTTGGGGTAATTAGGAATAGAACTGGTATAAACATAGAGAGGTTTTGGTGTGAACACACATTTTTATTTCTCTAGGGCAAATACACAGGAATAGAATTTTTGGGTCCCATGATAGAGGTATGTTTAACTTTACAAGAACCTGGAAAACTGTTTTTTTTTAGAGTGAACGATTATATCATTTCTAAATGGATCCATAGTTGATTCTGATGTTGTCTCAGTCTGTTTGCACTGTTATAACAAAATGCCATAGACTGGGTGGCTTGTAAACAGCACATATTTATTTCTCACAGTTCTGGAGGCTGGAAAGTCCAAGCTCAAGGCACTGGCAGATTTGGTGTCTAGTGAAGCCCCACATCCTCATTCATAGACTGTCTTCTTGCTGTGTCTTCGCCTGGTAGAAGGGATGAGAGAGCTCTCTGGGGCACTAATTGTACTCTTGGGGGTTGCACCCTCATCATCTTAATCACCTCCCCAAGAGGCCGTCTTCTAATATCATCAATATTGGGGGTTACATTTCAATGTACGAATTTGGGAGGGAATGTAAACACTTACTCTTCAGCAGATGCACAACCAGATTTTGTATAAACCATGGCCATGTGTAATCATTTCGATGTTAGTCTTTCCCATAAACTATAAATTGTTTGAAGACAGAGACTATGTGTATTTATTTTTGTAAACTCTGTATCCTCAAGATCCAGCCGACTGCCAGCACATACTTGGTTATAGATACATAAATAAGAGAGGCAGTAGTCGTCCATGGGAGTGGGAAATGAGGTGCTAACAGGCCAGCTTCCCTACAGTGGCACACCTGGAATACCTGACACACTGCACAGGTAATTTTTAACATGCCCCTCCTCTGTATAACAAAATTATTTTTAGTGATAACCATGTAATAATCAGTAAGAATAACAATTTTATGATCTGTTCCTTACTTACAAAGCAAATAAATAGTTAAAATAGTACATTTCTATTTAAAAATATTTTCCAACTTTGGTAAAATATATTATGAACTAAAATTTGCACTTACCAACTGAAAATAGTCCATCTTGCAGTCCCCTCTCTGCTTCAGTGCTTTATATTTTAAGCACAAATAAAAACTTGAAATGGTCATCTTGAAAGACAAATTAAAACAACTCAAGTTGTGTTTCTTTGCCTTTATGTCTCAGTCCTATCATTTTTTATTTAGAATCTAAAGTTTTATGAAAGAACGTGTATTACCACAGGGCTTGGAGAAGCACCTGGAGCAAGCTTGAACTGGTCTTTGCCATTAGGCTCCTCCCCTTCACCTGAAGGCAGGTAGCTGAGTCCTCCAATGAGGGCCGCTGTATAAGCCTGGAATTCTCTGGATTAATTTTCACATAGAATAGGATGCTTATTAAATGACAAAAACCACGAATGCATTAATTGACATTTACATGTCTATATTAGTTTCCTGGGGCTGCAACAACTTACCACAGACTGGGTGGCTAAAAACAACAGAATTTTATTCTCTCACAGCTCAGGAGGCCAGAAATCTGAAATCAAGATGCCAGCGGGGTTGGTTCCATTTGTGGATTGTGAGGGAGCATCTGGTCCAGGCTCCTCTCCCAGCTCTTGGGGGTGGTTGGCAATCGTTGGTGTTGCCTGGCTCTTAGGTGCATGGCTCCAATCTTCACTGGACACCTCCTCTGTGTGTATCTGTTTCTCTTCTGTTTTTATAAGCACTCCAGTCATATTGGATTAAGGGCTCACCATACTTTAATATGACCTCATCTTAACTTGATTACATCTGCAAAGACATTCTCTCCAAATAAAGTCATATTTACAGGTACCCGAACATTAGTTTTTGAGGGACACAGTTCAACACATTCACAGAACTCAACGGTGACTGTAGTAATTGCTTAAAACTTAGACCCAAAATGCTTTTATATGTATAGAAGAGTATTTTATCATTGTGTTATGGTGGTAATAAAAGCAGATCAGTTTTAGTCAGTTTTGTTATTGTGTTTAAATTCTTTACTGCCTGCACCCTAGGCAGCTCTCCCAGCCCAGCCCTTGGGAGCCACTGACTCAAACCTCCTCGCAGGTTTCTGATAGTGCTTGAAGTTCCTGGTGATGTTCCTTTTGCCCGAGGGCCATGCTTTTGCACAGAGGTACAACACCATTGAGGGAAATAATGGCCTATTGTTACCCCAGTCCTCTAACCTCTGAAACATACACCACTTTTTTCTTCCTGGACCATGAATTTGACTTGATGGTAAGCAATTTAAATATTAACATCAATACAGTAGAAAGTGGGTTGTGACTTTTACATGTACTTTAAAAATTAGATAGGAGACAACAAAATAGATCATAATCCCAGGCACTGGATGTTACTTTCTCGTGTCATTACGTTAAACAAATGAACAAATTAAACTAAGACAGAGTGGAAAGGATCCATTTCAAATCAAGAAGACACGTAGTACTTCGAAGTAGGACTTCATCGCTTATTTGCTCTCATAAACAACTGTGGAAATCATATCACCTTCTTGTCATCTCAGTAAATGGTTTGTAAAGAGTAAACAGCAAAATGGTTTGAGCCAACAATATCATGTAGGAGAAAAGCTCCCGCGTTCTCAGAAAGATGTTGTTTCCTAAAGCCTTGGAGATGGCTCCGAGCAGAGTGGGCAATCCTTTCCTACAAAGAGCCAGGTAGTAAATATTTTAGATTTTGTGAGTCAGACCTCTCTGTCCTAACCGCTCAACTCTGCCGTTGTAACTTGAAAACATCCATAGACAACACACAAACAAATGAGTGTGGCTGTGTTCCAAAACAATTTTACAAAAACAGGCGTAGGCCAGATTTGGCTCATGGGCTGCAGTTTGCCAACCTCTGACTTAGAGGAAAAAATAATTGAGAGAACAGAGTAAGCACTGATAGAACAGAGGAGAAGGCACTAAAGTTTATTCTGTATTAATTTTCTGTCTTGATGGAACATTTGAAATTCGTTTGCACTTTTACAAAACAAAGAAAACCATGACTTAGGATTCACGATTTATGTCATTGATTTCAGTAGCTTTGATACTTGAAGCATTTGCTGTCCGTCCTCTGAGACATTGATATATTGCATGGAGATGAGGGATGGATGGGGGATGGGAAGAGGGAGAGGAGGGAAAGGACCCTCCCCTCCCCTCACCTGACCTCTCCCATGATAACCCAAGGACCCCCTAAACAAGTGGTTTTCAAGCTGCAGTGGTCCTGACTATTTGCAGGTCATTAAATCAATTTAGTGGGCCATGACCTGCATTTAAAAAAATAGCTCTGATTGGACTACATTAGTCTAGCATGGAAAATAACAAAGTGTGCATTTTGTGACTTTTTATTGTATATTTGAACATATATGTGTGCTAAGTTGCCATACTTTGTCATAAAGAACTATCAGTAGGAAAAAAGAGTTGTCCTTGTGAAGTTAAAACTTTGGTAAGAACACAGTCCAGCCACCATTTTTTTTCCTGTTAAGTTATACGTAGGTGAGACAATTGTGAAAAATACGAAAGCAAACAGATCTAGGAAGATTTTACGTGCGGATTGCCTCCCAAGGGTTTCTTAAGTTCTTTTAAAAAGTCCCAACTAGAATTTGAGAATGGACACTATGGGCGTTACTTACGTAAAAAAAAAGAAGAAAAGAAAAGAAAAAGAAAAGTGCTAAACTCTAATTAGCTAACCTAACTTTAAGAAATGCCTTTATCTCTAAGCAAAATATTGGTGCGTGAATGTACCGTGCATGGACAGACAGTTTTTATGATTGCCTGCTTGTGCCCAGCTTTTCCTTGAACTGACAGTCTCACAGTCCCAGTTCCTATCTTCTAAGACACTCTTTGCTGTGCATAGTAGGCACCCTCTCCTTCTACCTATGAGCTGAGTTAATGGTGAGAATGACTTCGGAAGTGAGAAACAGAGTAATTTCCAACCCTTTTGATCTCATCATTCCACTGTCGCTTGCCCCCCTGCCAAAACAGATGGTACCTCTCTGGGCACAGAGGACTGGAAGGGTGTAAGATGGACTGTACCAAGGTCGCCAGACACGCAATGCGCCTCCCTAAGGCTTCTTTCCTCCTATAGAGCATCACCCGCTCCTAGTTTTTGATGGAGGGTACACCTGTGTATAACCCAGGCATTTGCCTCCTCTGACCTAGATGGGGGGAGGGACTCCACAAGCATCAGATGACCTCATGGCACTAACTGGACTCCAGAGAATCTAAACGACAGACCAGTGGCTACAGGTGGTTAATAGTAAAGGCAGGGAAAAATAAATGTTGAGAAATACACTTCACAACCTCAAGAACTCATACTCAGTTTGTAATGTTGAGGCAAGCAATGATTTGTAGAGAACACACTGCTGTATAGAAAAAATCTGCTTTTGCATAATTTTATGTATTCTCCTTTGAAGAATGTCTTTGGGGGTAGTTCATACTAAAAACAATAGGAAGCAGGAAACGGGTCTGATGCTTGGCACCTATCTCCTGCCTTCATGGCTGAGCCCTGGCATGTCTGCTCTCTGGCTAGGAGCCTCACCCCATTAGTGCCAGGCCAGAGAGCTGCTCTTGGCTACTGGGTCGAGGGACCGTGTCATGCTGGTGGTGAAACCTACCATCTCAGCACACAGGAAGAAATGTTTTGTCCCAGGCAGGGTGGCCGGGTATATAGCTTTATATGGAAATTTTAATCACATTTTCTTATATCATCAGTTAACGACAGATAGAGCCTGCAATGTGAAGTGGTACGTCCTCTGCTTTTCAGGAACTTTTGGGGAGAGGACGGAGGGGCCTAGACATTAATTACAAATGTTATAAATGAAAAATATACAGATATATTTAGCTTAATAAAATGAAACTCAAAACATCCAGTGGAGTTTTTGTTAATATATTTTATTATTAAATATTAATTACTATTTATATAATTATTATACAATATACATATTTTATTAAAAAACATATATATAAAAAGATGGACTAAGATAATGAACACCACTCTGGTTTGCTGTCTATCATTATTATTAGCATTTTGCATGTTTGCTTCAGATATCTTTTTAAAAATTAACACATTAGGTTCTTCTTACCGCCCCTCCTAAAATACTTTAAAGGATCATTTTCGTAAAGTGGCAGAGTTAAACAGCTGATACTGCTGCCTGACGGAATCCCCCTGGGAGTGAAATGCAGAAGTCACACTGCAGGGGAGCATGAGGTGTGGACACATGATGTGTGTGTGTTGGTGGGGGGGGGCCGCGGGGGCTAATGTCCTTTCTTCATCAGCCTTATTTTTGGTTTTGTGACAGAGAAGATATATTTCCTACTGTGAGGATGCATTTTTCCCTGATAGTGCTTTATATACCCAGGGCTACCAGGAGGCCTGGCTGTGGAATAAAACTTACGCTATATGGTCAGGTAGGATGAGTCAAGCTCTATCAGACCTCCAGCATCTACCTTAATACAAAGATTGGTGTTACTTCAATGGATTATGGATATATTTTCTGCATTTCTGTGAAAAGGTGACTTTCTAGCAATGGCCATTGAGCTATTTCTGATTATGTGGGTGTATGAAGTCACCATTTTGATGCAAGGGTTTGCGCCCTGCTATTAGTAAAATTTCATGACTGTGCCGGGCCTCTCCTCCTACTGCCATATTCACAGCAGAAGAAAAATGAAGACGGACGCCTAGAGAGGGACAGCGTGAGATTTCTCTTCGTAATTCTCAGTGAGAGATGAAACTCATTCTGGACAAGTTAAGAGGGATCAGGTGGGCACAGTACGGCAATGGCACAGTATCACTCTGTGCCAATCACTGTAGAATGAACTGCTGCAGCATTTGGGTTGTTCCAGGGCTGCTTTCACTTCGAAGTCGCAGGGCATTGTGACCCAGCACCGTGGGAACCCAGGCTTTCTGCGAAGCATGTGGTCCTGTGCTCTAAGGATGGCTGCTATTCACAAACCAAGTGCAAATGGAGCTGGGCCCCTGCTCCTGTTCACTCACTTGTTTTCCTGGCTACCTGTCGATTTTAAAGAAATCTGGGTCAAATGAGGAAGCTCTCTGAGAATTTTTAGGAAAATATGGAGATGAGCTTCGGTAGGAACCAGGTACTTTTTCTAAGCAGATTAGCTGCCTGCAGTCTCAGTGAGTTTTCTCACTGAGTATGGTTGCTGGAGCACATCTTTCTTGCCCCCCGGCCCCCCCACCCCACCCCCAAGCAGAAAAGTAAATTAATGGAAACAGTTAAAAAGAATGCTACGAAAACGTGCATCTAAGGTTGAGAATACAGGAGTGTCTGGTGGAAGTAATATGGGGATTCTGAAAAGACAGAAAAGTTCAGTCCTAAGGACTTTGACTTTTGTGCTTACCTCATAAAAAAAGTCATTTGGAGATTATTTAAATGTGCAAAGCTACAAAGGCTTTAGGGACACATCTGTCCTAGAAGGGTTAAAGAGCAAATCCTGCCAGAGCCGGGACACCTGCCGGCCCTCTTCCCGGAATGCTCTTGTCCCAGATAGCTGCATGCCTTGCCCTGAATTTTTATTTCAGTTTCCTGTTTAAATGTCACCTTATCTGTGGGGCCTTCCTTGACCACCCTAAGTAAAACCTTCCTCCTCATCTCCGATATCATGCTTGTTTTTAATCATAGCCCTTACTACCACCTGCCACCTTGTATTACGAAGTGTGACTTAATTGTTTTTCTCCTGTTTATCCCTTCCAGAATGTCAGTTCCATGGGAACAGGTACTTGATATATTTTATCTACTGCTTTATTACCAGCCCTAGAATTGTGTCTAACATAGATAGATAGATAGAATAAGCTCCCATTAATTATTTGCCAAATGAATGAAAGATTAAATAAATGACTAATTTAAAACTAAAATTTCCTAGACTCCAATGTTTGTTTTCCAGGGCGGGAGTGGGGGGAAAAGGTCAGTGTTTGTTCTTGTTTGTATTGTATCTAAATAACTTATTTATATCTCTTTCAAAGGGATGTATATTGTCTCACAAAATGTACATGGACTAAGATAAAAATAGAGAATGAGATGAGAGCCAAGTGAAGAATGAGGGTGGTTTCAATCTTGCAGGCAGAAAACATGTATTCTAGAAAATACATTCTAATATATTGTAAGACAGAACATAGAAAATGAAAGACTTCTTAGGACAATGGCTCTCCAATTATATCCCTGTGGAAAATGTGTTCTGCAGGCTGAACCAAGGTTTCTGCCATTAAAATAAAATGAGGACACACACACAGGTTGAGAAAATGGATACGATATTCTCAATTTAAAAAAGTTTCCCAGTAACTTCTTCTTAAATCTTTAACACATGCTACTGCTTATCTGCCAAAAAGCAAAGTGATAAGAAAAAGAGCGAACAAGTACCAAACCTTTAGCAGAATACCTTGATAACAGGTGACATAGTTTGACAGCTGGATTTTCATGGAGAGCTATGTTCATAGTCGTGAATTTGTGTCATATGCTTTCAATGTTGACATACTCTTAAGCACTAAAAGAAAAACCCTAGTCTTGAAAATAGAGTTAAATATCAATATTTTATATTTCATAACTTGCTGGTGTTTCACTTCCTAAATAATTTTAAAAACCTCTGTTTAGACATAATAGCTCTATTGGTTAGTCAAACCATGAATTGAAGCATTTTTCTAAGACAATTTATGCTCAGAAATGTATTATTAAAAACGAGGAGGAGTTGGTTTTACTCAATTTTGTTCATGTGTGTGTGTGTGTGTGTGTGATTAGCTCTTTCTATTGATCAAATTGCCCCAAATAATTGTTCAACACTTCAGTTGATGTTGGTCATTTTTTCACACCCTAAAATATCAGCCACAATATTGCCCGTTAAACTTAAAAGTCTAGGTTTACCCCAGTGATTTTGGTCCAACATCTTTTATATTTGTCCTCAAAAAGCTCCATTGGCTCCGAGATTTGTAATGAGCTTGTTGCAATTTTTTCAGCAACTAGCGAATTTCAGGATTGTAAACGAATGGACGTAGAAAGCATGATAGTTCCCTACATAATTGCATATAGATTTGTGTAAACCCATAAGTTCTGGCCTTTCCTTCCTCCCTCCCTCCCACTGAAGTTCTGAGACACTGCTCTAGGTACTCATTCGGAGTGGATTCCAGCATATTTAACCCACACAGAGGGCAAATTCAACCTGCGCTGGCCTTCTTCCCGAGGACGAACTTCAGGGCCACCTTTCCCCCTTCTCAACTCTTCAGTTTTGCCTGTTGACACAGGCTTTCTGGGCTCCAGATCTTAATCTGTTTTTTCAGATGGTTGCCTAAGTTTCCCCTTTGGCCTAAACGTAACAGAGCGGTCTTTGCAAGGGCCGATGGCAGTGACACTGCGTCATTTGTTGCAGTTCCAGCTCTTCTGCTGCAGGATGTCTGCGTTTCCCGGGCCCTGCAGTAAACATCACCTTTTCCCCAGTCGACCTGCTGGTGTGCTGAATACACACCCACCCCTTCCTGCTCGTATTACAAACTTAGACTTGACCATAGACCAAGTTCCTTTTCACACAGGAGCAATATCTCTGCCTCACACTTGGTTTTCCACAGGCAGCCGGGACTAAGGCTGGCTTAGACAACACCTAAGTCTTCTTACCCTCTGGGCCTCAGAGAGCCACATAACATTTATTTTGATTAAGTGAAATTTAATGTGCAGAAAGCAATCGGGAGGTCATTTCTCATGTGTCCCATTTTCAAAAATTTGTTGGTTCTTTATCCAACCACATGTCCCTCTTTTCAAGCAGATTGTTTGCATTCTGAGTTAAATTTGCTCAATTCCTCACTTGTTCTGGGAGTGCCGATATATCCTGTGAAGGCCGCACATTGCAGGTTTGTCCCGGAGTGGGCTTCGTTACGTAATTGGATTACCCCAGTTCTTGAAAAATGTGAGAAAAGTCCAGTGTTATCAGATGGGTTAGGCCATGAAACGTGTTAAAAAATATATTAAGAAATTCATATTAAATGAAGGGATCTCCTTTGCTTTATGAAGCAGAACTTTCAAACTGCACTATTCCTTTGGTGCTAATCTGCCCCACGCATACATCACTAGACACCAGGCATGGATCATTTGCTGGAGCCCCAGTCCCTGTTGTGCTTTGCTTGCTTTCAGGAGCACCTGCTGGCTTACGAGCTGCTTCTCAGCAGCAATCCGATATCTCCACCTCTGTTCTTCCCCTCTGCACCTGAAGGTTGTCAGAGCTCTTCCCTGGAAAATCACACAGTTATGTTAAGTAATGTCATGCAACTGATGGTGTCCAAACAGCTGGGTGTTGGTGCTGCTATGGGTTGGTGGGTGTATGGGTGGGGTAGGTCCTCTTTTAGCCTGAGGAAAGCTGCCCTTCCCATTCTCTTCTGGGGTCATTTTAAACTTTTACAGTTTCCTCTAACTCCCCATCCTATTCTTTAGCTACCTGCTTCCAACCCACACTCAACAGTTGACCTTGACTTTGTTTTTTCAAAGAAAACAGAAATCACCAGGACAAATCCCTGAACTTGCTGGTCACTCCCCTACCAACTTAATTTTGTCTGTTCACATATTCATTTTAAGCTTATATTAGATGAGATGTTATTTCTCTGTTATGAACTAAATGTTTGTGTGCCCCCAAATTCATCTGTTAACCCCTAACCCCCAATGTGTTGGTATTATAAGTTGGGGGCTATAGGGGGTAATTAGAGGTAGATTAGGATGTAAAGGTGTAGCCTCTATGACAGGATTAGTGTATTTATAGAAAAAGGAAGAGACACCAGAGTTTTCTCTCCACAACACGAAAACACTGCAAGAAGGCGGCTATCTGCAAGCCAGGAAGAGTGTTCTTACCAGAACCCAACCATGCTGGCACCCTGATCTCAGACTTCCAGCCTCCAGAAGTATGAGAAAGTCTGTTGGGGAAGCTGCCTAGTTTGTGGTGTTTTGTCATACCCACTTGAGCTGACTAAGACATTCTGTTATTCTTCAAGAAAACACTCAATACTGACTTTTTCTTCATCAACCTTCCCCCTCTTGTGTCTCTTCAGTCTCTTTTGTCACTACTTTAAAAAGATAAGAACAAACCTTCTACATACCTTCAAAGTTAAATATTTTCATCAGCCTCCATCTGTTTTTCCTACATTTCTCTATATTTCTCTTCTTTTGCTATTTATCGCACATTTTCTAAACATGTTTTTCTATACTCGACACTTTATTATCATCATCATGTTGATGCTTACCACTTCACACACATTCAAAAAATTTATCGGCTTGTACTTTACGTTAAAAACTAGCTTGGATCTTGGAGGATAGAAAATGAAAAGCTACTGCTGAGTGTACCCACCATTTTCAGAAATTATGTTGCTGACTTATGTGATTGCTTATTTATAAGCATCAAAATTCCAGTCTTCACTACTGTATGCCCAGTGAGTGTCTGGTATGTAATCGGATTGAATAAATAGTTTTTGAATGAATGACTGAGATTTTCTCCAGGAGGTTACAGTACAGAAGACAAAAGTAACAGATCTTAGTGCAACTATGCATGTGATGCAGCCTGACAAATGTCTTCAGGATGTGCTGTGCCAGAAGGTGCTCCCAACTCTGGCTGGTGGGGAAGAATTTTTTGAGCTGTGTCTTAAAGGTTGAACAGGAATGGGTTAGCTGAAGTAGAAGAGAGAGGGTAGGAATGTTCTCGGCAAAGAGACAAGAAGAATGTAGGGTTAGGGTTAGGGTTAGGGTCAGGGTTAGGGTTAGGTTTAGGATTTAGGGTTAGGGTTGGGGTGGGCTGAGAATAAGCTTGATGCATTCAAGGAGATTCTAGCAGGAGAGATTTTCAGAAGACAAGATGGGCCAGGTGTGGGCTGGAGAAAGAGGGCTTTACATAGATGAATGCAAGCTTTTTAGCTTACAACTATGTTGAGCCATCCAGAGAGGATGTTCCAATTGACATTTATAAAGACTTTGTTGATTGCAATACAGGGTTTATTGGGATGGGGCAAGATTGGAGCAGCAAGACCTTTATAGTGACTCAGGTGAGGAATAAGGCGGGCCGACCACTGGTAGTGATGGTGGGGTTGGAGAGTTACCACAGGTTCACTGGGCCTTAAGGTTAGAGAGAGAAAGTCCTACACATGGGAGAGGGGAAGAAGACTGTCAAGTTCTTGGTTTTAGAACAGATTTAACTTTACAAACAATTGATTCCATGTAGTTTATCATTCCAGTTTCCTGAAAAACAAAACAAAGCAAAACAAAAAAATCCAGCTGCTGTGCTATAGAAAGACAGGTGACTAATTTTCCTATGCAATGAGGAGGCTGTGTGAGGGCAGAGAAGGTGGAGGGGGAGGCAGCCTCCCCTTTGTCCATGCTGCCTGTGTTCTGGTTTCCAGGCCCTCAGCTCGCACAGGCTGTGGGCTGTTTCTCAATCCAATGCTATTGTCCTTCTCCTTAGCTGGCTTGTCTCCCAGATTCTGGCAGTGGGTTGATAGGCAGTCCTGATTTTCTCTGCTGTGTTTTTATCCTTTTCTGTGTTTTCATAGGTATTCTAATAGGAAATTGGAAACATTTGAGTCAGGCACTGTTTGAAAGATACCATTTTCATCTTGAAATAACCTCTGCTTGAAATAACTATTTTGGGGGAAAAGTAACTTTTTGGAAGACATAGAAGAGTAACACAAATGGACTACTTGGTATTCAGAACTTTCCAGGCAGTGTGAGTTCACATGTATGTGCATGTACACACACACATGCATGCACCAAGAAAGGCTAGGTGTAAGAACAATGCGATGTTCTGGTAAAAGCATAGAATTTGGAAACATACAATCTGAGTTTTGTCAGCTGTGTAAACTTAATCATTCTTTAACCACTCCGGAATTCATTTACATCACCTGGAAAATAAGATTAATAAACTATCAGTCCTGGGTTTCTGTGAGGAATAAATGTGGTAACAATTATATGGTAAACATTTAGCTCAGTGGATAATGATAATGATATGATATACAATTATAAAAAAAGCTCTTCTCTCCAAAAAAAATGATGAGGTTGTTACAGTATCTTGTTACAATATAAACTCGTTTCTCATGTTTGTTATAAAGAAGCAGTTTGAATGTTTTTCTTAATTAAAAATATTTCTCTGATTTTATAGCTTCAAATTTAAAAAATTTCTGTTTTAGATTTGTACATGGTAATTGGCCATGATTTTTTATAAAAAAGAAGTGTGTAACTGAAATTTATTTAAAAGTTGACAAAAAAGTGATACAGTAAATCATTTTGGAATACAAATTGAATGTACATGTTTCATTTATTGCATGACACATTTTAAAGTGAAAACTCAAGTTTTTGCATCCCTTGCAGCCAAAAGGATGGTGGTGATGTGGCTGACATCTTGTTCAGTCCCTGTAACTGGATGCTAGTGTTTCCTGAAAGCTTCTGCTCACTGCTCCAGCGTGTGGCCTGGCCCTGAATGCTATTTCACAGTGTGTCCTGCGGCTCATGCCGAGAGATAGGTGACTGGCGAGTACAGTCTGATCAACACAAACTCATATCCATTGTTAGAAATATATGTCAACCTATGTGCTATGTTGGGATCAGTCATAGCGGCTGTTAAGACTCTTGGTAAAGGTATTTAGAAGGCATGGCACTGAAAAGCCAGGTAGAGTCTACTTTGTAGACTGATTGAAGCCTTGACACATTCATAAGGAAATAAATTGAAACTGTGAACGACAATGGAACTCAAGCGCAATTAGTTGCAGAAAACACATTAGTTATAGTAAGCATATAATTGCATTTTTCCATCCTTAAGTGAGACATCGAAGGAAAATTTAGGGTCTCCATCTGTGGCTCTTGATTCAACTAGAGTAGAGAAGACTGACAAAATGCTTGAAGACAGTTCTCCTCAGATTAGGTAGCTCTGGTGCTCTTCCCTCTATCTCGATCATGGCACCAATGCCACTGCTTTTGAGACCTAGTGGCACATGCTCCCCACCCTTTAACCTCTTGCATTATTGTTTGTACATGACAATTAACACTACATTATAAGTCCACGTTTTTTAGTTAACCACATACTATCTTAGCTCTTCTCTATTACAATTCTTTCCTTGGCCTCCAAACCCTCTGTTATCTGGGCACACTATTATATCCACCTTTCCTTCTCATACCTCTACTCCACAAGTCAAGCAATTCTCCTCATAGGAGCCCTGCGACTTTAGCTTCCGTACCTTTACCCAAGGTACCCTCCCGTAGAATGCTCCATCTCCATGCACTGAAGTCCCATTCCATCCTCAACTCCCAGTCCCACATGGACCCCCACACCCAAAAGTCAGCTCTCCCTGTTGCAGAATCATGTAGCTTTAGCTTATATATCTTTTATGGCGTTGATTGTTTTCTAGCCAGCTGGGATGTCATTCATGGATGTGTTTTTGCATCCCTTCTGGACTGTAAACCACCAAGGACAAAGCCATGTCTTGATCATATTTGAATACCTTTCTGCATTCATCACGATATTCTGCCCTCGGCAGGGGCTCGATGACACTGCTAAAAGGATGGAAGGTTGACTCTTCTTTTCTCATCTGGTTCAAGTGCTCACACCATGCCTATCTATGTTTATGTAACAGTGCCAACAAGAGCAAGCACAAGCCATTAATAAAATTTTTTTTTCTTTTGTCTCTACACAGAAAGTGTGACGCGAGAATTAGAGCGTTGCATGCTTAAAATTCATTCATTCAGTTAACAAATATTTATAGTATACTATGTTCAAAGACATCAGTGTATGTCTCTCCCCCCCCATCCCCCCCCTGCCCCCCCCCCCCCAAAATCCCTGCCCTGGTTAAGTGCTGTAGGAACAGGATAAAAGCGAAGCCAAGTGAAGGGGTAGGGAAGGCACCAGGGGTGGAAAGTCTGCAATTTTAAATAGGGTGGTAAGGGTAAGCCTTATTGAGAAATTTAATGAGAGAGAGAGAGAGAGAGAGAGAGAGAGAGAGAGAGAGAGAGATTAGCAAAGTTTGCATTCAATGTTACAATTGTTCAGGGGTATAGTGGAAAGGAATTTCTATTTGGAAAGTAATTTATAAATAAGGCTGTTGTGTTCTGAACATAATTTAACTGTTTTTTATTTTTTTTTCTGTAGCCTTACATTCTAGCTCTCCTAGAGATAATGAAGAAATTAATTGAATAATGTAGTTAAGAGGAGATTTATAAATCCTACAGTAAAGGGCTTTGAGTCTATCTTAATTTTCAAGTTAAGATTCAACTATCTAATATTTATCTAATATATGTATTTGGATGAATGCTTTGTTTTTTTCGTTATCTTTCTCATCTGTTATCCATCTGGATGTGGTTTTTCCATTCTAATTTCACTAATTCGCTCTTTGACTTTTCTTTCTAACTGCTTTTTTTTTTTTTGGTTTTTATTTTAACTAATTCATGTGTTAGGAAATAATATTTATATTAATTTCATTGCAAGTCACTACAACTCTGTGGTTAGAAAAATAAAAAGTTAATTTCCAAAACAAATGAATTAAAGCATATGAAAAGCTATGACTCAAAATCATTATTTTTATTGAATTTTTTATTCATATAGCTGTACATTCACATGCAATGTAAGAAATAACAGAGACCACATGTATCCTTTACCTAGATTCCTCTAATGGTGACCTTTTGCAAAATTATACTACAATCTCACAACCAGAACGTTGGCATTGACACAATCTGCCAACCATATTCAGATTTCCTCAGTTTTACTTGTCTCCTCTGTACAGCACACAAGTGTACTGTTTTCCGAATATTTATAGATAACCTCATGACCAATGGACTACAAGCACTATTCAATAATTACTGAATTTATAGTAGCTTTTGTTACATGTTTTCTCAAAGATTTTTCAAATAGAAAGATCCCCTTGTCATTTCACATACTCTCACACACACACGCACACACACTTATACTCATACACACCACACATGCTCACACACACATACTAGCACATATATACACGAGTTACCCAGCCCTGAGAAGCAGACTCAGCAGGTCTAGGGTTAGGCCTGGTCATCTGCATTTCTAACAGGTCCTCAGGCAGTGCAGATGTTGCTGGTCTGGGGACCACAGTTTGACAGCCACTGTAGACTGGGAACCATAGACCCATGTACTATTTCTTAGCATCTACTCACCCCACTTCTTAAATAACTGAATTGCTCTCCTGAGTGTCACCAGGGACCACATTACTGCCCAATTTTATGGCCTTTTCTTAGCCCTGTTGTCCTCTTCCATGTTAGCAGTGCCAGCTACAGTTGACAAACTCTACCTCTGGGAAGCCCCTCACCTCAGGCTCCTGTTACCCTGTGCTCACCGAGTGTTTTTCTTCCCCTCTTGTTTCCACTGGCTCTCCTCCTCCCAACCCTTAGATGTAGTTATTCTCCTGTGTTCTTTCCTTGATCTTCACCTCACAAATTATTCTCTCCTAGATCCATTACACTCATTTCTAAGGTTTCAACCATCGTTTCTAGGCAAATGTTTCCCAAGTCTCTGATTTAATCCCTT
>NW_006434373.1:3280094-3331584 GCF_000325575.1 Pteropus alecto
CCCGTTACCCTCACTGCCCCATTTTGTATCTGAAAAGTCACCCTGAAAACCTCTTTGTCTTAATCCTCCCAAACCCTCTGCAGAGCTTTTCTCCTCTCTTCTCTCTCTCTTCCTGTTATTGTCACTAATGTCACTGGCCTTGGGTCTCATTGATTCTTAGATGGATTGTGGCTCTCACTCTCAGTCAGATTTTTTCTACCTTTGGGTGTTTGTTTCTCCAATCCATCGCTGCCAGTTTCAATTTTCTGAATGCAACTTGGATCATGATGCTCCTCAGCAAAACCTTGGCTTCAAGTCCAAACTTCTCGCCCTCTTGTTCAAGGCCTCTCACTCCAGGTCTGGTAATATTTTACATGCCTCGTGCTCTAGTCATGTTAACGTATGCAACTGCCTCTTCTCAGCTTGCTGCTTTTCTCATGTTCATCCTTCTTCCAGCCCAAAATTGCCATTAGAATTTATTGTTAATTAACAAACACCTTTAGGGCCCTTTATTATATGCAGGTACTCTTCTACACATCTAACAAGTGCTAATTCATTTACTCTTCACGACACACCAGTATAAGTGCCAAAGTACCCCCATGTTACAGAGAACACTGAAGTAGGGTGGTAGATAACTTGGCCAAGGTCACCCAGTTTCTAAATGCCAGAGCTGAGGCTGGAACGAGAGCTCGTGCTGGTATCTACTACAGTATCGTAGGTTAGGTTTCGGTGTCTACTCGTTTCAATGCAATAAAGACTAAATATACTTAAATGTGTAAGGAAAAAAACAAAAACAAAAAAACAACCTTTTCCTGAGTGGCCATCTCTAACAGCTATCCTGGGATAATCAAAGCAGTGGTTAACTAGGGGGTGGTGGTGGTGCTAGAACCGGAACACCTGAGTTAATCCTAAAACTCACCAGCCTGGTGTACATGTTTCATCACCTGTCAATCAGGGGTGATAACAGTGGCCAAGTTGTTGGCAGTGGGGGGAGCTTCGGCAAGGTAATACTGGTCAAGCAGTGACACCAGCACTTGGCATGCATAGGCACGTCTAGTTATCATTGTCGTATGGTGTTCAGTAACATAAACAAAATCATTCTGCAAAATTAAAAAAAAAAATGAACCTGACAAATTTTGCTTCTAATTTTACAAGAGTATTTGAAATTATTGTTCCCACTGTGAACAAAATCTGTTCATCTGGTATACTTGTAGAGTGAGTGAATGTGTGTGTGTGTGTGTGTGTGTGTGTGTTTTAATATTATGAAACATTCCCTTCATTACTTTTAATCTTGTAGTAGGGGTCCATGGAATTGGATTGTTAGTAGTCTTTACTAAAATATCACGAGCCTTGAAGAAATAATCTGGAAATTTCTGAGAGTCCCAGGTACAGAACTATAGTCAGATTATATATGCTGTGATTCTTATCAACTCTATTGTTACACAAGAATGGTAAGAAGACATGACTTCACTTTTGCCCTGGCAGACAATCTTGAAACAATTTTATCAAATAAAATGTTATTTTAAACATGTGATGACTGATAATGAGAGCTCTGACTCAGATTATACTCTTCTTCAAATAATATTGGAAGCTTAGCCCACTTGAGCAGCTATTTGCTGTGTGCCTACTATGTGCTAGGTATGCCATATATGAATAAGACTCGGCCTTTATTGAGAGAAGCTGGATTCATACACAGGCAATTGCCATGAAGCACGCAAAATGCACACAACTCTCCCAGCAGGTAGCACTCACCCTACTGTCCTTTCATCTGCATTTCAACTTTGCACACTCCCTCTTGTAATCCCTTGTCAGTTTCTGTTGTCACTTGTCTAACTGTCCACCTCCATTTGATCCTGTACCTTAGAAAACAAGAGTCTCAGCTTTAGAGAGATCAAGTCCTGCTGAGACAAGTAGGCCATCAGTGGCAACAAAGATTCGAGCCCAGGTCTCCCAACTCCCAGCTACGAACCCACCAACACATAGAAGCATTGGGATCAGAAATCACAGTTCTTAGCATTTAAGGAACTCTGGGACCCACAACTTAATTTTATGTAAGTCTCAAATTTAAGCTATAAAATGCTGTCAACCTTCATTTGTTTATTTAGCACACAAGTGTTACATTTCTACTGTGAGGCAGGCATTTTTTCTAGGTTTCAGGATCTAAGGGAAGGGGGGTGAATTAGTCAGAGACCACTGAGATGAAGCCTGACCAACCAACCAACGAACCAACCAAGGAATAGGCAGAACCCTCCATTGATCTGCACTCTGCTCCTCTTTTCAAGTGTTACCATGTTGGGTAATTTCTATGATTATGGTTAGTAGGATGCGAAAAGAATTCATTTGTTTATTTCCTTTGGTGGGCAAGAGTGTTGAGGATTAGCCTCTCCAGGACGCACTTTAAGAGTCAACAGGGCAATGCTTGGGGGTGAGTCACAGTCAGCTATGCTGCGCCGAGGTGAGAAGGAGGGAATGACAGGTCAGAAAGCAAAGAGGAGCATAGGCATGGATCATAAGGGCAAGAACGGACTGACATTTGTATAAATAATAATGTGAAAACCAGGGAACCGGGGGGAGTTCTAACATAGTTGTGGCTTCAGGAAACTATATTGTTATCTCTTTTATCTGTCACTGTAGATTGGGGTCCATGAGAAAGAGTAGACCCATTGACATGTCTGAGGATTGGAGAAAAATGAACTCTCTTGTCCATTCATATTCTTATTTTCTTTAGGTTCACTTTGTGTCTTCAAGGTCTGTGGCTATAGAGACACCATGCCATTTCCCCTGCTTGTCTGTCCTTGGTGTCTGAGCAATTAAGAAATATAATTTCTTACTCAATATTTACTGATGTGGAAATTGAGGATCTGAGCCAGGGGGCTCTGTTGCCATCAGGGCACGGGAAGTGTGCATAATGGAACACAGAGTCAGCACACCTAAGTTGAGAAATCAGCTTGCCTACACATCTAGCTCAAGCTGGCAAGGAAGCCGTCTCCTATAGACAGCAAAGAAGAAAATCCCCTGACACTAGTTAACTGAAAACACATTTCATTGACTTGGGGATTTGTTATGAAATGTACAAACGTGCATAGTTTCCAGGCCAAAGTTATTCAAACAGCTAAGGTCTTGGCTGAGTTCATCGTTCCTTCGAGATGCTGCTTAGTTTCACTGCAGGTTCATTAAAAACAAAACTCAAAAGGGACATGTAAGTTAGCCAGGAAACTGAGTAAATCAGGTCCTCCAGAAAGTTTCATTGTATCCTTGGGTACTCGTCCAAATCCTAGTGACCTTTGGCTCAAAAGAGATTATTGCATAAAAGTGGTGCAATGTTAAGGCCTTGTGAGAAGGTATAATGGATAAGGAAAGTCTTTTCTGTTTTCATCTGCCGTCGCCCCACATTTATTTGATTATATTTGAGATATGATTCAGTTATCATAATATCTACCCTTTTAGAGTGTACAAGTCAATTGATTTTAGTGTGTTCACAAATTTATGCAACCATCACCACTAATTCCAGAATATTTATAACACCCTCAAAAGAAGCTCCACATCCACTTGTCACTCTGCCTTCCTCTCTACCCCAGCCCCTGGAAACTACTAATCTACTTTTTATCTCTGTTAATTTGGGCATTCTGGATATTTCAAATAATTGGAATCATACATTAGGTGGCCTTTTGTGTCTGGCTTCTTTCACTTAAAATAATATTTCAGGGTTCATCCACTTTGTAGCATTATCGATGCATCATTTCTTTTTTATGACTGAGTAATATTCCATTGTACAATATATCACATTTTGTTCCTTTGTTTTTATAAGATCTCTTTTTAATATACCAAGGCAATATGTGGCTTTTTAATGTACTAATCCTAGCACAGTAATGTCTGAGACATCGCGCGTCAATGCCCCTGAGTTTCTTTGGTAATTTGTTTACTTCCTCAGTGATGTTTCATTGCTGTTTCTATCCTGCCTAGGTTCTGTCTATGTTGTTGGCTTGAAAGTGGCTTTGACTACCCTTTTATGATAGGTGACTGTTGCTGGTCTGGAGTTGTTATTTTCAGATTTTCCTTGAGATGCACCCTCTAGATGGGAGAAACACAGGATTTTCTGAACTCACTGATGAGAAATGCATTTGCTAGCTCCAGTACCTAGGAAGCATATAATTTTCCCTGAGCTGAGAGCCAGTTGAGTGTATGTGTGGGTATGGAAGGGTGAAGAGAATTAATTTTTTGTTTCCGATAGCCTTTTAAGACATGGAACAGAGTCCCAAGAAAGAATATGATGGTCTTGAAGATTTTGTTTCCTCCCGTCCATTCCCTGGCTTCACAAGTTCACAGTAATATGCTGTTCTGAGGCTGAGTACATGGTGGGGTCCACACCTTTAATAATCTGCGTAGAGGTGAGGGGCTCTCACCTTGACATGCCCAGGGACTTAACAGGACCGTTTCGATGCAACAGCACAGCAGATGTGGGTGTTGGACTGAGTCGGGTGAGAGGTGGGTTAGTGTTGGGTAAGCAGAGACATTTGAGCCAAAGCCACTGCATGTGCTCCAGCTGACTACATAGGTCACATCACCCACCAGTGGGAGGATGTGTCATTGCAGACTGAAAGGCTAAGATCTTCCATGTGTTTAGAGGAGCAAATATCCTCCCACCTTCTACCCACAGAGCAATGCTGCATCTGGCTACACTGCTCTTATGGACGTATCCCCGAGCAGGGAAGAGGAGAGAAGAGAGGGCACCTTCAGCACAGACTTGTGTGTTCAACTTTTTATCCATCGTCCCAATTTGGCCCACCGTACAGCACATGTCCAGCAAGAGCTTTGAGTCATTTTTGACGTCTGCCACGAAAGTTTCTAGCTCTGAATGTAATGTTCCCTCCTTTTCAGAGGTATGTTTTTTGTTTGTTTGTTTGCTTGTTTGTTTGTTTTTACTGTATGAACAGAATTGGTAACTAAGCATGTCTCTGAGGATGCTAAACAAAACAATCCACTCATCATAGAATTATGATTTTCAATTGTCTCACATAGAGCAGAGAACATAGAGTCGGACCTACGGTTATTATGTAAGTCTAAATATTTGTTAGGTTGAGATTTACAAGACTAGATAAGACCTATTTCAGAATAACATGGGAGAAAAAGTTGTCATTGTTAAGGGGGCCATGGATTTGGCCTGCGTGAAGACTCACCCTGCTGAGTCAATGAAGAAACTGCCAAATAGTGTTTGGCCTCGGATGGCCTTTCGAAGGCTCTCTCTGGTACAATTTAGAATGTGGACTTCTCCCTTAACTTCTGGATTTATTTTGTGATAATTGGCTCAAGAAATGTCACCAGAGGTTGAATTCGACCTGACCCTGAGATGGACCCTGTTGGCGCTAAAGCTCACCCCAGACCCTCTTCTCCTAGTGAGAGTGAAGAGGATTGAGAGTCCAGCCAAGCTACTATTCAAACCTTCAACAAATCCTAGGAAGAGTGAAAGCCTCTGCCCCACAGCAGGGCTGAGCAAGTGTGCCTTGTGCTAAGATTGGCTTCCCTGCTCTGTAGGCCTTCACCTGGTGCTGGGGAAGGATGCTGCTGAGCACATCTACACCATCTGTTTAAGATCTGGACTTAAGAGAGAGATTTCTCAAACTTTAAATTAAAGACAGCACTGCCTGGACAAATGAACACACTAGAGAAGCACAATTCCTTGGACCATCAGTAAAACAGCCACCCAGGTTGGATAGGTGCCTGTCTGTGCCTCTGAACTGGATGCTCTGTCTACTCTCACTCTTGCAGGCAGCCTGGGACAGCAACACTGGGGCACCCCTGCAGGGTAACTGGGACACCAAACCTCAAGGTTCCCAGGCAGCAGCCGGTGCTGCTCCAGAGAACAGGAGCCACAAACCCCAGGGAGGATACTCGCATTTGGTAAATGTTAATTGGGCCCTTTCTATTCCAAGACATTGCTCATCCTGCCTTTTTGGTGTGTAAAGTGCTGCAATTCTCCAAGACTTAGAAGAACACATTTCTAACCAGGTTTTCATCTGCTAGGAAGGGGTGGAGAAGAAGTGACCCATTCTACCTTGTTTCTCCACCCCTGCCTGCTCTGCCTGCTTTGTGATGCAAAGGAGTATGTAGGGGGAGGATGGAGGCTCAGCCTAGATGGGGTGGGGGCACCCAGAGCTTCAGTGTAACGGAGAAGGAGGAGTCTCCCATAACTCACTGCAGATCTCAGGTATAATTAAAATTTGAATTACAACCTTTCATGCAAAAGCACTAGAAGACCGGATCCAAATACTTCATCTTGTACTAGCGGGGCCTAATTTTACCTGACAGTTTTAAGCCATTTGGAAAAATATCAAAAGAGAAAAAGCAGGGTTATGTTTCTAACATGGGAAAGGCTCAAGTAACGAAAGTTCTCTTTTAAACGTATACGTGTCATTATAAGGAGTGTATCCCACCTTTCTGGCTACGTGTAAATATGTGTTTTCAAGGAAGCATTCACTTAAAAAAAAAAAAAGAAAAGAAAAAAAAAGCACGAGTTGTTCCTGTTCTTTCAAAGCAAGTATCTGCAGGGACATTTATCACTTTATCATATTTCTGGTTGGAAACAATTATATTTTGACTTGATTGATTTTCTCTTTTTACTGTTAGAAGCTGCTATTTTATTCCCAAACATAAAAATCCTAGCTTCAGAGTAAATACCTAGCCAATCAACACTAAACGAGGAAAAAAACAGAAAGAAAAAAACCCAAAAAACAAAACAACCTCACAAAGCCATATTGTAGGGACTTCTAATCGGGTTTCAGGAACTCCAGTACAAACACGCATTCCTAACATATTCCAGGCAGCTCAGACCTCCAGGCACCTAGCAACGCGCAGTCTTTTGAATTTGCTTAAAACTATTAAGAAATAATTAAGTAGTTAAAGGGTCTTTTTCAGCCTGGCTGAAGTTTGGGAGGTGGGTTAAATGAAAGAGAACAGCACAATTGCCCAGCCTTGTCTTCCTTTTAGCTGACCTCGCATGCTAATAAATTCATCCTGTATTTTTCTGCTACTGCCAATTTATGGCCTACAGGAAACTAATCTTGTACAATAACTACCTTCCTGTACTTAGTTCCTAAATAGAGCCAAATGGATTCAGTGGCGGAAGAGCTCGTCCGCGGTTCCTGTGAAACGGCGCTGAGCCCACAAGAGCGGCGAGGCCTGGGCGCTCTCAGACTCCACAGTGTCATTACGTCCTTGTTTTGGCTGCTACGCACTTAAGAGCAGAAACTAAAAAGCCTCCCACAGTGATCTCAGCTTCAAACTGGAGCGGAAGATGTGTACTTGAAACATACTAGAAAGACACAGGGTGCATTTAGGGAGTGAGAACCACACACAGGCAGCCACTACAGCACCGAAGCCTTTGATAAGAAATACATATCTGCTCTGTGATTTTAAAAAATAATCACGAAGGAGTGAATTTTATAATGAGCTGATGAAAGAATTGTGTTCTCATTTCAAAGTCAAATGTGTTATGTAGGAGAAGGAGGAAAGAGAGTTGGGAGAGGAGGAAGGGAGAGAGGGAGAGAGAGAGACTAAATTCAAACTTGAATTAGTTCAGTAGTAGTTTACAACCTGGTTTAGATAGGCATTGACTAAAACAAGAGAATGTTGACAAAAGGCAGGATAAGCTGTGCGATATCTTCTCAGAGCCACCAATAACTGAGTGGGGGGGGGCAGGGCACTGGGGAAGGGGGACTCAGCGAAAGCACTTAATCTTTGATAAGTGCAGGGCTCCTCAGTGTTGCTGCTTTTCTGCTTCTATCCACACTGATCTGATGACTTCACGTCCGCATCGATCAGTGCCGTGTGTACAGAGTCCACTTCCTGTGTTCATTTAGAGTATTGCTCTAGAACTGTAATGAAGCCACTAATGCAAAGGGAAGTGGAGACTTCTATAAAGGTCTGAAAATATCACTCTGGCCAAGATGAAAGGAGGGCATAAATAATAGCTGCTGGGTTAGAGGAGACTAACTTGTGGAGCTTTTAAACCCAGGGAGGAGAAACCAATTTAGATCTGCTAGACGGGAACCCTTGGGCCCGGCCTAGGGTCTGTATTTTCCAAAAGTTCCATGGGGACAGATTAGATTAACACCAGGGGTTGAGAAGAATTGCTCTTGGCCATTTAATAACACTGATGTAAGTAATCTACTGCTTCTGTTGATGACATTTTCTTTCTTGTGAGGATTAGAGATTATGAATAAAAATAAAAATACCTGCATATGTTGGGAGACATCATAAATGATTTGAAAAATCTTTATTATGGTGACTAACCAGTTTTACCATCACCACTGTTATTAACATCAATAGGAGAACAGCATGGTTCAAATGGTGCCTTTGAACTGTGGTCATCATCCCACATGGGGTTGGGTCAAAGGAAGTGAAGTTTCCAGAGTAGGTGGGAATGAACAACATGAGGATTATTGAAAGTGGCTAATAAGGCTATCAAAGAAATAGCTTTGTTCCTAATTTATTTAATAGTTATTCCATTCATGGTCTTAAAAGTAACTAGGACGACAATATTTATGCCTTATGTTTTCGCAACATTTTATGGATTAGATATTCCTTTTATATCCCTTGTCTATTTTAAACATTTAAGCCTAAGAATGAAGCAGAAAAGAAGTGAACGTGAAAGAAAACTCTCCACATCCCAGATTGGCGAGAATGGTTCCAGACTGTTATCAAAAAAGAGAAAAAAACCATCAAGAGTTGGCCTTCTTTCCTCGAGAGGGCTTGACACCACAAAGGAACAGGGAAATACACTACTGAGGAAAACAGGGCTCAAGAATAGAGAAGTACTCAACTCTGACTCACAGCTAGCTGTGGAGACTGCGTATTTGAGATCCATCCCTTCTAATTTTAGCCTTTCACTTCCCATCTTAAGATGTGTTGAAACTGTGTTTTTAATTGAATTAAAGGGCATCATAGGTAAGGAAGCTCCCTGCAGAGTTCCTCCATGTTGGCTCCTGGGAACATTGGAGTTCCCTGCCCCCTTCCCTTTGCAGCACACTGCAGGCTGTCAGTACACGTTGAGGGATGAATAGACAGGAGAACAGATGAGATATGGGGCTGTCCCTGGAACCACAGCCCTTCCCAGGCTCTCCCCTCGGATTTCAGCTTTCCACTGCTGCCAGGTGTGGTGACTCGGGCCACACTCAGCTAGAAATCAAGGAGACATTCTTGGTCACAGGGAGGGAGGGGTAACATGATATCAACACCCAATTTAAAAGGAGATGGTCTCGTTGGTTAGCAGCAAGGTTAGCTCCAGGCCAGCCATGTACCTCTTCTGCATCCATGGAAGTGTCCCCCATGCCCTGCCTTCAGCCATGGAGATGGTCCTAATGGGTCCAATGGCTCTATGCTTAGCCCTGAATGTTGGCATTATTTATATAGTTGAAAGAAAAGGCTCAACAAGAGTAAAGACGTCTAATGCTGAGTCTCCCAACCTGGGAACCCCTCATCCGGAGCATATCGGGTGCAAGGTTCGAGTTGCAAGACAAGATGTAACTTTACCTGCTTGAACATGACAAATCGAAAGAGTCAAGTTAAAGCATAGGAAGGACATTCGGGAGGTTGGGAAAGAGGACAGACTGCTGTCCGCTTCCAGGAAGAGTGGAGAGAACTGAGCAGAAGGCCACTGCCAGTGAGCAGTAGAGGGTGAACCTAGGAATGCTGTTCCACAACGTCAGGCTGCTTGAAAAATAACTCCGTCAGGCTGCTTGAAAAATAACTTCTGTTGCAATGTGCTCACATGACTTTTGCTACAGAGTTCTACCTTGACAAAGACTGTGTCAGTGAATGCAAGCCCTTAAAATAAAGGATGCCTTGAGCGTCAGGGGAGTTCAGGGGTCAGAGAGCAGGTGGTGACAAAAAAGCTCACTGATGTGTGACCACAGAGTCAAGCCACCAACCATTTCTTTGTCTCAAGTTTCTCATCTATGAGAGAGAATAATTGTCCTCCTTTGTAGGATTACTGTGATGGTTAAATAGTGGAGTGACCTTCACCAGTTTGTTTATTTGTTTGTTTAGATGTAATTAAAATATATTAGTTTCAGGTGTAGGATATAATGATTCGACATTTGCGTATATTGAAAAGTGGTCACCACCCTAAGTCTAGTTGACATCCACTGCCAAATGCCAAGTTATTTAACCTTTCTGGGCCTCAAGTTTCGCATCTCCTGCAGAGGGTACTAATTATACTCATTTTGCAGGGTGGTTGCGATGGTCACATGAGATAGTGTGAGGACAGGATTTAGCACAGAGCATAAATGGGCGCCCTGGTTATTTTTAGCGTTGCCATTAGCCCTGGTCCTAAGATTCTCCGATCTCTTCTCATTGGATGTTCATTTGACTGGATTCCAAGGATGGATATTTCTTGACTCACTCTGGTAGAGCCAGTCAGCCTTTTCCGATCCTCTTGGGTTGGCAGCTGATGGACATCATCTGTTGGTCTCACTGTCCTTTATTTAGGACCCTGGCAAAGTGCAGCAGCTTTCATCACTATGCACCGCACTGGCATTCTAGAGCATGCCTGTGTCATTACAGTTCACACTCATGTGACCTGGGAACCATTCCAGGTCAGTGCTAGAGAGAGTGGAAACAGGAATACCCCAGGTGAGTGCAAAGGCTACGAGAGGTTCTGGGGACTTACCTTTATCAGAAGTTTTTGTCCTCCCTTTAAGCTTAAAAGTATCACCTATAGAAATAATTTTTTAAAGTACAAGGTACTGACAGAAAAATTGCAAGTATAATACAATTTTTTTCCCTGAACTTTTTGTAAACAAGTTGCCTACACGATGTCCCATAATCCCTGAATATTTTAATGTGTGTTTTCTAAACACAGTAATATTCTCCCACATAACTACAATAGAGCTGAAAATTAAGAGAATTAACACATTACTACCACTTAATCCTCATGCTGCACTCACATTTGCCCTAAAAATGTCCTTTAAAACAAAAGAATCCACTTCAGAACCACCTGTTGCACTTAGTGTCATATTTCTTTATTTTCCACTATCCTAGAAAAGTTCCTCAATCTTTCTTTGACTTTCATGACCTTAGCATTTGCAAACTGGGTATTTTGGGGAATTTCCCTTAATCTGGGTCTGCCTGATGTTTCCTTATGACTAGATTCAGGTCATGTGTCTGGCAAGAAGGACACAGGAGCCATTTGTCTCATTACTAAGGATGTTCACTGACTGCTTGATGGGGGTGCTGTCTGCTGGCTTCTTCACTTCTTTTCCCCATTATAACTAATACGTGTCGCGTCAGGGAGAGGCTATCTCAATACCACATAAATATCTTGCTTCCCCTCCAACATTTAATTTATTCATTTCTGTATTTATCTCAAGCAGTATAGACTTGCAGTTTCCATTTCATTCAGTGGATTATAATCTTATTATCATCACTTATCTTGATGTTCAAGTGTTCGCAGATTTGAGAGAATCCGAGAATGAAACTCTTTCAAGCTGGTCTATGTATTATCATTTTTAAAGCGCATCTTCACTATCTAGTGCGATGACAGGCTTCACACTCTCCTTGGCCCTTCCTTGCCCTGGACCATCATTCAACCAGTTCTCCAGGGAGTACTGGTTCCTCTGAGAGGAGAATGGGATTTAGAAGCTAAGATCTGGGGGCTAGGTGTGCTGATCTCAGTGGACAGAGCTCATCGGTATATACATGCACATATACATAATGTGCATCTATGTTTCTATTGAAAACCGCGAGTTCACCCCAAGACTCCCAATTCACATGCAGCTTCACGGGGTTGGGCCTAGCTTTCTGCTCTGTCTGTATTTGTAATTCCAGTCCCCAACAGGGAGCCTCTCCAGTCACTTTCTATACCAGTCACTCCTCTCCCTGAGCTGAATTCTCCAGATTGTCTCAGCAGATAGCACCCCCATGTGCACTCCCTCCCCATCCCGTCAGTGCTCTGACATCCCTGTCTGGACTGTCCCAGATCTGTACGCTCTCCTGGTACTGCCCCAGCCTCATCCCATATGGACGCCCTTCTCCCTATGCAATCTCTGACACTGTGCTCTGGCGGCTAGCCCCTCTAATTTCCTTCCTTACCCTACTGGGAGCCTCCCCCTCTCAGAGCTACTCCTACTGGTACACACACCTCATCCTGCTCAGGATCCCAGTTCCAGTGTGCAGTGCCCTTCCACCTCATCCCACTGGACTCTGACGCCACAGCTGCACCACTCTCCCATGGATGCCCGCCCACCCAGCTAGGGCTCAGATGCCATCCTCATCCACTATGCTCCTCTGTGGCTCCTTCCAGCCAGTGTGGACATGCACATTGCTCAGACTCATCTAATGGCTTCAGGATTGAGTTGTTCAGGAAGGGAAGGATATCAAAGAGAAGAAGACCTGAGAAAATGTTTTAATAGTTTTAGCTAATTTCTAGAATGGTATAAATAAAAATTCACCCTAAATACTCATCCTATTATGTCCTAGGAATTAGTAGGCATGAAGATTGGTAAGGATAAGGAATCTTCTCACCCAGATCTGCATTTTGATCAACAGTGACTCTCTGGAGATGGGTGGGAGACACCATGAATAATTGCTTGTCCCAACTTTTGATAGAAGTGCAGTGGTAGTAACTTGCTGAGAGCCTCCATTTAAGTATCTGCAATTAGACGTACTCTACTGTACCTAAGTACTGGATGGAACCCTCTGGTTTCTTTCTAACCACTCCTGTTGACCCATTAAGTAATTCTGGAAATCCACCTGGGCAGGTAAAGGCAGCATGTCAGCTCTTACCCCAGTGTGGTCAAGAGCCCAGGGAGAGGCTCTCAAGATTCTCCTCATGACCTTGAGAAACGATTTGTATCTAGAGGCTGGACCCACCGGCTGGACCCACCGTACTGGGTATATTTGGTCTGGCCTGGATTTTGCATTTGCTAAACACTTCAATATGCAGCAACTTGTTTAGTAAACTGGAATTGGGATTAATGTTTACTCAGGAAATGCCAAGGAGCCAGCAAAAGAAATCCTGAGCCCAGTACCTATTAGCAAAGGGACATCGTGTAGTGAGGGAGAGGAAGCCACCGTGGGAAAGGAATGGCTCACCAGAGAGATTTCTTCTCTGCTTTCTCATGTCATGTAAGTTTTCAAAACTTTTCCCACCTCATGTGTAGATACTGACAACCATTATAATGGTATGTTCAGGGAGAATTTCATGTAGATAAAAAAGTTATGTGATAAAGTAGGCATTTTAAAATCAAGTGGTAAATGACACTTTGTTTAATAAATAATGCTAGGACGTCAGGTAATATTTGTAAAAGCATAAAGCAACAAACAAAGAAACCTAGATTCTTACTTCAAAGAAAAATTTTTAAAAGTCAGATGGATTAGAGTCAAATATAAAAAATAAAAATATATAAAAAATTAAAAAATTAAAAAATTTCAAAAATCAAATGGATTAGAGAGTCAAATATAAAAAAATAAAAAAATATAGTTTTAGAACTATAGCTAACCTCACAAGGATGTTTTCTAAGCATAAATCAGTTGCAGAAACTGAAGAAGAAATAGTCATAGATTCAACTATATAAAAATGAAACATCAAAAATTTAAGTTAACAAAAATCAAAAGGAAGAACAAAATTAAAAGGCAAAAACAGACAAGATAAATATTGACAGTGTTTTTGACAAATGGTTCATGGCCTTAATTTATGTAAATCTTTTGCTAATCAGTGAAAAAAGGATGATGAGTCCAAAAGAGAAAATTCCAAGGATAAGAACAACAAAAATATAATTGGAAATGGCTTAAAGGAACTTTGATAAACTGTAGAACAGAGAAGGATATTCTAACTGTCAGTCCCGATGTAAGAATAGTCTCAATCTGATGGGTTTTTGTGATGTATTCTGGTATTACAAATGAGACTGAGAAAAAGTTGTAAGAATAATTCTTATGTCCTAGCTAGGAGTTTTGCCAAACACAAAACCCCACTAGCTAATCTGAATTATATAACATTTCATGATGACATACAACTTATTTTTGGGTAAAATGTGCCATAAAATTTTCCAATTAGTTTTCACCACAGGTGTTCATTCCCTATCAAATAATCCATCAGATAAAAATAAAAAGAATAAAAAAGTAATACTAGCTAACATCTACATTAATTTTGTATTCGATCATCACGATAAGCCTATTAGTTAGGTTTTATTTATTATTATTGTCTCCATTTTATGGATGAGGAAATTAGGGGTGGGTGCTTGGCCCCAGGTATAGGTATCAGTTACTGTTAAAGACTGAATTCAAACCCAAGTCCTAGAGTTTAACTTAGTGGTTGGATACTCATTGTCACCATCATTATTCCTGTTTTCTAATTCTTTAATTGATGTTAGAAAGGAGTATCTGTCTAAAGTATTACTTTGGAAGGAGTAAACTACCAACACATTATTTCTTTTGCTTTAAAAAAAATGTGGTAATTGTGGAATGGAACACTATACCCCAACTTAAAAAAAAAAAAAAATCAGAAGCTTACAAAATGTTTTCTTACTCCTCATTCAATTTTTTTTTTTTCTGGTTTGATTATTAGTAGTATAGATTCAAGATAGGCTTTTCTGAAAGGCAAACGCTCTCAACGTGGCCGATTTAGGCTTGAATTTTCCTTTTCTGAAATCTATAACCAGAGCTACCAGCTCTGATATATGATTTCCAACCTAGATTTTTACCAACTTTAAGCCCCATAGAGGCAAAGGCCAAGTCTGCTTACTTATATCTGTGTACCTAATGCCTTGCCCAAGGCCTCAGAAGAGTCATTGTGCAATAAGATTTGCTAAATTTCCATCATGCATTTAGGTCGTGAGAATGTGTGCATTTATCTTAGAGAGATAATACTTAAAAGAAATAGATAATGTCTAAAAATAGGTCCTTCAAAAAGACGATTCATTGAGTTGATATGATAGTTTCTCCAACTTTCAGTTTTATTAATACCTTTGCCTTCTAATCTCTAAAAACAGCTGCCCCCACAAAAATCAGCTTGATAAGTTAAGTGCATTCAGGAGTCTCTACTGACTACAGAATAAAGGCCAAGTTCCTTGGTTCAGCATTGACTGTCCCACTTGGTCTGATATGTCCAGCCTTGTTTCCAACTGACCCTTCCCACTCCTCTGTGTCCTGCATACCCCAGGGCTGCAATATTCTTGAAGTCCATCAACCACACAAGCTTTTTCACAGTTCCGGACCCAGTTTATACTGCTCCTGTGCCTAAAATATCTGCCACTCTCTGACCTTTGACACCCAATCCCCCCAAACTTTAGCTGTGAAAAGATATTTTTCTCTCAAGTGCATATCAAATGTCCCATCTTCACAGACCTCTTCTGTGGTTTCACATCTTCAACTCTGGGTGATCTGATCTCTCCTCTTAGGCCCTATATCACTTCCTTAGGGCTGCTTAATGAAGTATACAAACTGGTCGGCTTAAAACAACAGCACTGTCTTCTTTCATAGTTCTGGAGGCCAGAAGTTCAGAATCAAGGTGTTGTCAGGGTTAGCTTCTTCTGGAAGACTCAGGGAGAGTCTCTGTTCTATGTCTCTCCCTTGCTTCTGCTGACAATTCTTAATGTTCCTTGGCTTATAGATGCATCATTCCAGACTCTGCCTCCCTCCGTATCTGGCATTCTCCCTGTATCTCTGCCTTCTTTTCTTATGAGAACCCACTTTAATCCAATATGTTAAAGTTACATCAGCAAAGACCACTTTTCCAAAAAAGTCACATTTTGAGGTTCTCAGTAGACATGAATTTTGGGGATACTCTATTCAACCCAGCACAGGACCTACTCAAACATGGGCAGTTTCATTATACCAGAACATTGTCCTGCCCTAGTTTCAAATACCAATTATTAGACCTGTGTTGGTACATCAAGAAATGCTTACTAATCCAAAGCAAAATAGAAAAATGATAACCATCATAAACCTTTAGATTGATAGAATCATAGAATAAATAATAGGTCAGAAAAGCTTTCCTAACTATCCTCTCTTTGAAAGGACTATTCTTTATTCTGAGATTATATCCTTCCTGTTTCTTTTTCACATTAAAAAGTATTTTTCTTTAATGAAATGATGGCGGTATTTGTCAGGAAGGGGTACAAGGAATTGTCCTCATTTTGAAAATTGTCCTTAACTGACAACTCTAAATTTGTCTCTCATTTTTCTTTTTCTTTTATTATTGTCCATGTCCGCCCCTTACCCTGTTTTAATTCACTGATCTATGACATTCATGTCTGGGAACCATAGATTTATGGTAATTATTTATTAGTACGTCTGTCACCCTCCACTTGATGAGAACTCCTTGAAAGTAGAAATGGAATATTATTTACTTTTATTTCTTTATCATTCAGCCTCTATTTAGCCCATCATATTCACTGAAGAAATAGATGATGAGTGGGCACAGGAAGTGGTGAAGATCTTAAGGCTCTGGCCACATGGCTACTTTTAAGAGAATGGACAGCTTCGAGCAGGACCTGAGGATAAGGCCAGCGGAGTTCTGGTTGTTGAACGAGAAAGAGTGCAACATGTTGATTTTATTAAATTTCTCCATAGAGAGCAGCCTGAGTCTAGTTAGTCATGACTGGCTTTATGGTGGGACCATTTGTTTATTAGAGGGTGCTCAGGTAACTAGAGTGAAAAGCACCCAAGCATTGCCTATTTACTCTTCCTCCCAGCGTGGGTCATGACAAGGCAGTTAGTAAGAGCAAGATCACGATTACTATGTTGGTCATTTGTGCCCCAAATTATATTTCCTAAACAAGTAGACTTAAGCTTTTTTTTTTTTTTTAAATAGCTACCTTTTCTCTGAAGAATTTATTAGTTGTACATATAGCTCTGATAGCTTTAAGAATGAATGTTTCTCTTTCCTGACACTGAAAAGGAAGAAGGAAAAGAGAATGTACAAAGGGCTGAATTAACCTGCCCAAAGAGGTAGGTGTACCAGGGAGGCTGGAGGGTCTAATTGTAAATAGCAGGGTCTGGGAGAGCACAGGTCTGGGGCTGGAGAGTATCTTCCTAGAGGACCCATCTTTACTGAGGAATCTTTTCATAAGAAAAAGATTTCCCTGTTTTTAATTTGTTTAACTTTTGCAACTTCCATCTGTTTTCAGAGGCTCACTGGGAAGTCTCAAGCCCCTGTCCCCAGAGCAAGCTGCCTCCTGACCATATTTCTCCCAGGAGGCATGCTGCTGCATTCTCATTCTTCTTACGAAAAAAAGCCACTTTCATTCAATGTACATAAAGTGCAAAATGTAGATAACCAGAAAGAAGGAAAAAGAACCCATGACTCCCCTGCTCAGAGATAATAACAGTTAAAATGCTAGTGATTATTATTCCAGAAACCTTTTATACATTTTACTTATTTTTACAAAAAGACAATCATACTTTGCATACTATCTTGTAACCTGATTTTCTTCTTTCTACTCAACACTATTTGAGGAACAATTTTTCTGTCATCGAATAACTATGTCTGACACTATTTTGGTAACTCGGCAATATTCGATTGTGGAATATGTCCTCATTTACTTAAGTAATTCCCTATGATAATATAAATATTTTAATTAACACTGTAAGATCACTCTTTTAAATCCTTGGTAAATCCTTGATATTTATATTTGGAAAAAATACATATATATACACACACGCATATACACACATACATATATATTTAAATTAAATTAATTTTGAATTAATTAATTAAACATTAAAGCTTAGACCTATTTGGAAGTCCAGTACTATAAACATTGCACACACTTCCTATATTCGTATCAAATAACATGGTTATATACTTGAATTGGATGAATTCTGGGGCAACTGCTCTTTCTGGTCTCATAATATACTATACTAACTATAGCTGTGACCAGTAGGCTCAAAACTACTGTGCCCATTTTGGAACAAATAAAGTTATTTGATAGCTAAAACGAACTGACCACTTGAAAAAAAAAAAAACATGCTATCTTCCTTTTTCTATGGAATTGGACTCTTTAAATTTGCCCTTACTGAAAAGGTTAAATACTAAGTATATTTTGAGGATCAATCTCCTGAGGCAAGTGAGTGATGCTTCTGAGCTGTGGCCATCCTTGTTTTAAAGCAATGATGACAAATTACATGAGCCAGTCATTGAAAACGGATATGTTTAACTGCACCAGCATTCATCAGGGACAAATACCAGTTCTACTTGTAATTTTTTCTTACTGTTGGCAAGGCATTACCAAAATAAAAATTGAGCTGGTATGAGTGAGTTTGGAGACTCTCTATATTTTTAAAGTGATGTTCTAAACTTATAGCTGAAGTATATGGGCTCTGGTCCCAGAGTACCATGTTCTCTTCCATGACAGCTCTGCTAGAGAGAAAAATGTGTTTACTCTATTAAAATTTGCTTTTAGGATTTCTGAATTTGTAGCTCACAAGAGCCCATCCAGAAAGATGAACAGTTTTTAATCCAGTCTATCCCAGTAAGCAAATATACATTATTAAGTGTGAGGCATATTGATATCACAAACCAGATGTACATAAATATAAAAAGAAAAGTTTTTGTTTACGTTCTTTGATACATCATTTAAGATAAGAAAGAATAAAGAAAATATGCCAAGTTCTGCCCACTTCCTTCTGAATCTCTCGAGGCTCTTTCCTCTGTCAAATTAAATAATTTTATCTTAAATATAAATGCTTTTGTAGGGCTTAATTCTCTCAAAAATAAAAAGCAAAGCTTCACGTTGCAAATCTGACACCCTAGACCTTCAAAAAATGCAGTGTTTGGATTCTGACTGCATGGTAGCCTCAAGCATGGGCCATGTCCAGAGGCTCATTCAAGACTGGATTGTTGACTTCGTGGCCATCTGCTGACACAGTCAGTGCCAAATGCTGTGCTTATTCATTCTGGTTGTCACCAGTAAAAATGGACAGTCACTTTCTCTTGTATGCATTCTTACAAAGATGGGACAGTGGAACGAGAGAGAGTAGAGATAGAATAAGAAAAGTTTCAAGGAGGAAATGCATAGGGGTAAGACAACTGGCCAGGTGAAACTGTTTCATCAAAGAGAAGAATTTGCAAGATAAGAGGCAACTTGCAGAGAACACATTCAACAACATTCTGAGTTTCCTTCCTTGTAGCTTATACTTGGGGAAAGTTTTTCAGATCAAAACTAGCCAAGACAGGACTCACTGGAGAAGGGAGTTTTACCACTTTCAGCATCATCATAGACCAACTTCTCTTTCCTGTTGTCTGGATTAGCAGAAGCCTCTTCAGATATACTTTAGCCCCCACAGTTTAAAAGAAAATACGGAAGAGAAATTCTGAGCATGTGGGAAGCAGCCACTTCATATTTCTCTTCTCGGGAATTTTGCAGTCCAGTGAACTCTTGGTTACTATGAAGGCAGCCGTGGTAACCTACCACTTCTTACTTCCTGGTTTTGCTCCTCTTCCTGCACTCTCCCCCAGAGCATACTTCTCCTCTGGCATTCAGTTGGCTCTCTGCCCTGAAAAGGACTTGCAAGGCCTCTAGCTGATCAAATTTCCCAGCTACTGATTCCTTCTTAGAAGTTCAGATGGAATGCAAGGCCATATAAAGCCATTCATTAATATTCGTAAGTGCTAGGCTCTGCCCTCAGCTTTTTCATTTAATTTCTTATGCTTTCCTCACAAAAGCTGCTATATTTATTCCTCTTTATAAGTGAGGAAAGTCCTAGACCGGTCAACATTTACCAGCTTTTACGCAGGGGCAGCTGAGATTCAAAGCGTGACGTTTAACTTCAGCGTTTTCAATCTTAACCAAGAACACAGCCTTCAATGTTTCCTGTGAGCAGGTCTGATTTACTGTGAGGCATTCGTTCCTGTAAACCAAGCCTGATCTCCCCACAGCGCCTCTCACAGAACCCTAACCAGGCCAAGAGGGACAGCTGACCATCTATATGATACCTTTGATTCTTAGATATTTCCCAATACTCTGAAGTGACGTGAGATCCAGGGCCTTCTACCCTGCAGCCAGGAAAGAATTCTGTGAGTGGTCCTGAAAGACGGTTGGTTCCCTGAAGGCCTGTGTGGCCAAGAGATGCGATGCTGCAGGTTAATCCAGTTTCAGCTCTGCATAGACACCATCTCTTGTTCCCACCTGTTCTACTCATGATATGTTTTCTCTTGTTATCCATCGCTGCTTTGGGAGAGTCCATGGTGAAATCACTCCCTCGTCATTCGACTGCATGTTATTTTTAAATTCATAAAAAAGGAGAAAAAAAAAAAGAGAAATGGTTTAGAACTTAACTCTTCCCTTGAAATTGGAAATAAGTGTGTCATTTATGTTGAAACTTCGTCCTGGCTTAGCTCACAAAACACCATCTATCAAAATTCCTAGCTTGCAGAGTCACTCTGCCAGACTCAATTACAGAATTAATTTTGCCCTAACTGGAAACAGAGGTTTTGGTTCATTTCCTCTCAAAAATCTCTGGGGATGCCTTTGATACAATTCTAGTGTGTTCAAGTTCAAGCCAGTTCGGTTTGAATCAATGGGCACTACCGACACACAGCCCACAGTCACACACTGTCTCTCTCTCTCTCTTTCTCTCTCACACCCACACACACACCCACACCCACACAGTCCTAGATTCCTTTCTAGCATTTGGTCAGCATATTTTTAAGATGGTACATTCTTATTTTCCTCAATATTTGTAAGCTATATGTGTTTACTTCTTTGTGTTTTCTCCTCACAAATTGTTTTAGATTGTTGCTTTCATTCTCTTCCTGTTTGCAAAAGTTACATTTAGATGAACAGGAACTGACAAGAAGAGAACACTGTGTCTTAAGTGAACTCACCACAGACTGTATTACAACATTGCTATCATCAGATCGCTTCCTTAGGCTGAAAGAATTCCTGCCAATTCTGATATGCAACTGAATTGTGGTTTTAACTCCTCCTGCTAAGAATATCATGGGCAGTCAGATTTAGCATACATCATTATATATCTGTTCTGGTGCACGTAGAAAAATATATTTGCATAAATGTATAACATATAACTCTAATACATACTATTCTTCTCCCTCATTAGCTTCGAGATAACATTTGCAGTTTTCTGCTTTTTGTTAAGATATAGTAGTAAGACTGCACAAAATTATCATTTTGTAAGTGAAATAATCAAATTTTTCAATTTTATGTCTTATTAAAGTTAAGCTTACATGGCTAAAAACTTCAGATAGAAGAAGAATCTGATTTTTGACATTATTGTAAGACTTGTGGCAACTAGTTCAAGACAAAGCATAAAATTAAGAAATGTATTAATTAATCAGATTATGGTAATTTACAAAGACAAGAATATCTAAATACAAGAGCTTTCTAAATAAAGACACTTATGTATAACAAGTTGTTGTATGTGGCACAAGTAAGCATGTACTTTAGTAGCAGAATACAAAAGTACAGGACGTGATCTGAGCAGAAATTCACATTTAGTAAAATGACAGCATATTTATTGATTCTCAAGATATTAATGAAAATCATAATGTGGTCATACAAGGCAAAATATACTCTTAAACAGGAAAAGCAATTGTGTAAATAATATATAATATCATTAGAGACACAGAAAGATAGATTAAATAAAAAACACAAAAAACAGAATCATGTGATGCTAATTTAATGGAAAAACAGTAGTTTTATCTTTCTTATGTGAAAATGAACCGTTTTGATTTTAAATGTAGCTCCATTATGAAATCTCATGTTACTTTTTCTTATAATTGGGAAATTTTATAACATTTTTTAATTCTACTTGTTGAATAGCTCGTTGCTCATGAGGTCAAGTCTGAGGAAACATCCAGTGTTCAGAGTTCATTTTTCTGAGATGGGTCAGTTGGCTAATGGACACAGTTTAGGGATCCCATAAGATAGAGGAACTCCAGACCTCAGGCTTTTAGGACTCTGGCGAATAAACCTTAGATCTAAATTTCACCGTAGTCCAAATTTCATTTCTAAGAAAGTAAAATTATCATTTACCTGGGCAGATTTCTTTCTGACACTAATTCTGGACATTCAAATCCCATGTCTCTGGGTTCCAGGTGGGGTGTTTGTGGTAAAAAATGTTGACGTTGGTGTCCAGGCTCTTGAGTCTGAGTTCTTTTTCAGTTGTATGATCTTGGGAGAGTCATTTACCCACGAGTGCATTTCCTTCTGTGTAAAGTTGGGGTAACAAAAATCTCTTCTTCATAGAATTGATGTGGGAGTTAAATTGGAAAATTTATATAAAGCTTTTAGTACTCTGCCTCTTACATGTTGAATACTCAATCAGTATTTTCTGAATTACTTTCAGTGCTGGGACTTTTAACCCTATATCTCAGGCCTTAAGCAATAAGGAAACACTTCATTTCCGGCTTGGAAGAGAAAACCATGACTCCAACTTTATTGCAGGAAATACAATCCAAACAATAGCATATTTTCCCCTGGACTTAAATTTCCTTCTTGGGAACTCCACAGTTGCCTTTGCTGAATCTCAGCTGCCTATTTCAATAGTAGTTTCCAAAGGCTGGATTCATAAGAGAAACCTGTGCATTTCAGGACATGGAATATATATTTTTTGAATGTCAGAATTATCTTGCCCGGATTATCTGAGTGGGGGCTCTAACTCTCTATTTTGTCACCTTTTCTACAGAGAAATTCCTAATGGGATCAAAGGAAACATTTAAACGCCAGAACTCATTGGTCTCTCCATAGTGTCATAAATCTCAGATTTGAAGGGAATATTCAATACTATTACTTTAATTCTTTTAATTTGCAGGTGATGAAACTGAGACTGAGAAAGGAGAGGGCAGATATGTGTATTTATTTCCTTGTAACTTTGCAGAATTTAAATATTACAGTCTAAACTTAAAGAAATGGACATGCCAATAAGTTTTTGTTAATAGCTCTTCATTATAAGCCTTATCTCCTTACCCTGTGGGCAGCGGACCTGACTATTGAACTGACATGGCCAAACCATGCGTGTGGACATTCATTAGGGAGAAAAAGATAGGAGAAGCTTCCTTCTTTGTGCAATTGATAAAAAATAAAATCCCAATACTTTGTAGAATCTTCATATGCAAGTACTGCTTGCCATTTTGTCCATTTCTCCTTGGCATTTGTGTGACCGGCTGGAGGGCTGGTTGGAGCTCCACTATTCAGTTAGCTCCCTATGCATATTTTCGTTCCCACTTTTGACTTCTGAAGTATCTGGCTTCTAGTTATTTAGAATACCATCTGAATGTAGCATGATCTTTCTGCCAGAGGTATAAACAATTTCTCTCTGATCTGCTGTCACAAAGCAGAGAAAACTCAGGCTGGTCCCTGAGACTCTGTAATTGGATTTAGTTGAAGTTAATGCCTTCATGGTGCTCAAATGTGAAAGGTATCCAAGAGAGCAGACATACAACCTTTGCCAAGAGTAGACATTCAAAAAAATTTTTTTACCTTCTCCACTCATAAATACTTTAAGGAAGTATTCATTTCATACACACACACACACACACACACACACACACACACACAGCCAACTCATTGATCTGACATAGTAAACATAGTCTCTAATATATGAAACCTTCCTCTGGGAATGTATAAAAAGGAAAGATATAATTATTGCTCAGCCTCTGAATTAGTTGATACCTGCACACCTAGACCTCCATTTACCTGTTTATAATGCACTTGTCACTTTCCATTCTTCTTCATTTATTTTTTTATATCATTAACTGTGTCGAAATATTTTTACTGTTTCTAACATTTAGCTTGGATAAAATGAGCAAAATTAGAGATGCAAGCTGATGTTTATCTATATTCTGTAAACCTAAATTTATTTACAGATAGTAAATATTTTGAGCTTTATGTCCATATGTTTTCTGTATAATTGCCACTGTCATGCAAAAGGAGCAACAGACAATAAGTAAACAATTGGCCTAACAGTGTTTCAATAAAACTTTATTTGCAAAAACATGCAGTGGGCCATATTTGAGACTTGGGCTATAGTTTGCCAACCTCCAATATTACTGAGCTATGGTTCAACACTAAAGCTGGTGTAATAGTTACTATACTTCTCTCATCGTTATAAAAAATTTAGAGTCTTTTTATGCTCCGAAGTAAGTGGGCTCCGTGCTGAAGGCCTCCTCTCCTGTTGTCTAGGCTGGAAATGACAAAATTATATTGACCGAAGGTTTCTTCATCTACTTTTATCTCTACCCAGAAATCCTTATCCATAATGCTAACAGAACAATCATTATTTAAATTTAAATTGCTAACTTACATTTATTACATATAATAAGGGTGTGAGTTAACAACTGCTATAGGGGACACTTTTAAACAATCAGTTGCGTAAATCTAGCTAATCAATTCCACTTAAATAAAACTTGTTTCTGTAAGAATTATTCACATTTTGTGTAGTTACACAGAGGTTACTTCTATGAGAAGTGTGCTGTTCATTCTGAGATGTTAATTTTTTAAAATATATATTTTATTTTTTAGAGTAGTTTTAGGTTAACAAAAAAATTGAGCAGAAGGTACAGAGCATTCCCATACATTTCTTTGTTCCCGCAAATGCACAGACTTACACAATGTGATGGCTAATTTTATGTGTCAACTTTACTGGGCCACTGGGTGCCCAGATATTTGGTTAAACATTATTATGGATATTTCTGTAAGAGTGTTTTTGAATGAGATTAACAATTTAAACAGAAGACTGAGTAAAGCAAATTGCCCTCCATAATGTGGGTGAGCCACATCCAATCAGTTGAAGGCTTGGATAGAACAAAGACTGACCCTCTCTGGAGTAAGAAGAATTCCTCTGCCTGATTGCTTGTGAAATGGGACATTAGCATTTGCTGGGCCTCAGGTCTGCTGGCCTTTGGGTTGGAACTTATACCATCTGCTTTCCTAGGTCTGTAACGTGCAGACTGCAGATCTTTGGATTTGTCAGCTTCCATAATCATTTGAGCCAATTCTTTAAAAGAAATCTCTCTCTCTCTCTCTCTCTCTCTCTTCTCTTTTTCTCTCTCTCTCTCTCTCTCTGCTCTTATTTCTCTGGAGAACATTGACTAATACATCTACCCTCAGCATCCCTCACCAGAAATATACATGTGTTACATTTGATGAACTGGCATTGACACATAATTACCCGAAGTCCATTCTTTACATGAGGGTTCACTGTTGCTGTTTGTACATTCTATGGATTTGGACAAATAATGTAAAATGATCAATATCCACCATTATAGTATCAGATAGAATAGTTTCACTAAAAATCTTCTGTGTTCCATCCATTTATCACTCCTTCTCCCTCCCTTCCAACCCCATCAACCAATGATCTTTTTGTATGTAGCTTTTTCATATTGGCTTCTTTGGATTAGTAATATTCATTTAGGTTTCTTTGTCCTTTTGCACTTAACAGTGAACTCATTTTTAAAGCTGAATAATATTCCATTATCTGTATGTATCACAGTTTATTTATCTACTCATCTAGTGAAGGACATTTTGGTTGCTTTCAAATTGGGCAATTATAAATAAAACTGCTATAAACATCTGTGTAAAGTTTTCTGAGTGCACATAAGTTTTCAACTCACTTGGGTAAATAACAAGTAGTATGATTGGTGTTCATACAGTAAAAGTATATTTAGTTTTGTGGAAGCCTGCCAAGCTGTCTACCAAAGTAGCTGTGCTATTTTGTATTTCCACTAGCAACGAGTGAGAGTTCCTGTTGCTCCACATCCTTACCAGAATTTGGTACTGTCACTGTTCTGGATTTTGGCCATTACAATAAGTGTATAGTGGCATCTTTTTGTTGTTTTAATTTGCATTTTTCTAATGATATATGATGTTGAATACATTTTCATATGCTTATTTGTCACTTCTGTATCTTCTTTAGAGAGGTGTGTGTTCGGCTATTTTGTCCATTTTTTTTTAAAGCTGGGATGTTCGTTTTTTTTATTGTTGAGTTTTACGTGTTCTTTGCGTATTTTGGTTAACATTCCTTTGTTCGATATGTCATTTGCAAATATTTTCTCATAATCTGCTGTGGCTTGTCTTCTCATGTTCTCAGTAGTGTCTTTAGCAGAGGAGAATTTTCTAATTTTAATAAAGTCCAGCTTATCTATTATTTCTTTCATAGATCATGCTTTTAAAATTGTGTCAAAAAATTATCACCAAATCTAAAATCATCTAAATTTGTTCCTATGTCATCATATAGGAATTTTATGGTTTTTTATTTTACACTTAGTCTACAATCTTTTTGAGTTAATTTTTGTGAAAAATGTAAGGTCTGTGTCTAGATTTATTTTTTTTTCTGTGAATGTTCAGTTGTTCCACCACTTGTTGAAAACACTAGCCTTTATTTTTTTTGCCTTTGCCTTTTTGTCAAAGATCATTTGGCTATATTTGTGTGGGTCTATTTCTGAGCTCTCTATTCTGTTCCATTGACCTATTTTATCTATTCTTTTGCCAATGCCACACTGTCTTAATTGCTGTAGCTCTATAGCAAGTCTTGAAGTTAGGTAGTATCTGATCTGTCCTCTATTTTTTTTCTTCAATATTTTGTTGGTTATTCTGGGTTTGGTCAACTTTTTAAATTTTATAAGATTTTATGACATAGATTCTTTAATCCTGTCTCTTTTTTTTTGTGGCAAATCAAAATACATATGGCTTTAAATATATATATGAAAATCATTACTTATCTTATAGGCCCTGAGATTTCCCCGTATTCTGAGCCTCTTTGGCATTTATGTAGCACTAATTTTGTTTTATTTTTACTGTTGAGGTAATCGTGCACGATGCTGGTTTTGGTTTACTAAAAAATTTCTATAAGCTTTTAATACCCCAGTTATTATCTGTAGAAGCTACAGTTTAGAGTTTGGAAACTCTTTTACATAGCTGAGAAAAATGAATTTCCCAGGGTTACAAGGTGTGGTTTTGGCATGTTCAGTAAAAAACAAACAATAGTAAAAAAGAATTTCTAAGAACATTCTCTTACCTATGAGTAATCTTGTTTTATTTCCTGCTTGACCTGTCTAAAAGAAATTGATCCTCCTGGGAATACCCCCTGGTTTCATGAGACCCTGAGGGAATTGTAGTTTATGGGCAGAGCTAAAAAGATAAGCATTGATATTACTGAAGAGGAAATTGACAGTTTTGTTTGTGACTAAAGACTGCTTGCTTTTCCCTTCTCCTGTCTCATCTGTGAAGTTTTTTTGTTTGTTTGTTTTTGATTTTTTTTTTTGGATGGGGAGATAGGGTCCAGCAATATGATTGAGGAAATCAAGTAGACTAGAAAATGTCATTACTAGGGGTTTAACACATGCTTGTCTGAATTAGAGTTTGGCAGAGCAACTAGTATAATTGTTATTAGAAAGGAAATTGAGAAATTATTCATTTTGAGATTAATGTTTACTTTTAAACCAGTATTTTTTAGCCTTTTTTTTTTTTTAACACTTTGGGAAGCTTCTGGCTATCTTGATTGGATTCCTAGAAAAATAGTCACACAAAATTTTGCTTATAATTTTTAAGAGATTCTAAGTCTCTCGGCATCTCAAAATGAGAACCCATGTTTTAAAATCCTACTTTAGCTCTTATATTTTGAAGGGTATATATCATATGTACTATATAAATTCTTCTGAGTCATATTTTAGGGATAAATATCCTGTTTACCATGACAGTTTCGTTTCAATGCTATAAACCAAGAGTGAGTGAACTGAAGCCATAGGCCTGAAATGGCCAGCCACCTGTTTTTGTAAATAAAGTTTTATTGCAACAGTGCCACAACCATTCATTTATGTGTTGTCTATGGCTCCTTTCATGCTACAAAAGCAAAGTGAATAGTTGGGAAAGAGACTGTATGGCCTCCAAAACTGAAAATATTTACTACTTGTAACTTTTAAAAAGTTAGCCAACTCTATCTACAAAAAAAAAAAAAAAAAGAAAAAGAAATTTGGAACAATGAAATTTATGGCTTTATACTTAAGTCATGCCAGTAATTATCTATATTTGAGACATTCCCCTGATCACATAGTTTTGACATTCATGTAGCCAGATGCTCAATGGGACTTTTCCTGTTATCTCAGAATTTAGTCCAAGCCTCTAAGCTGAAGACAATAATTGCTTATCCCCCAGGGTGAAAACAAGGCCAGCTCTAAACCATCTCCCTAGCCTCATCCCTGCTCCAATGTAGACCTGGAGTTCTTGCACTCAAACTTGCATGTCTGGTTCATCCCTATATTCCCTGCCCTTAAGCACATTGTTGAGTAAATAAATGGATAAAACTCTAAAGGTCACCATTTTTTTTTATATTAGTGAGGTATATTGTGAGCTTACCTTCCTCACACGACAGCTATGAGAATCCAATAAGAGTATATAACTTAACCCCCTAGCCCTCTTAACCAATGTTAAAAAGGTAGAAACAGTCAGGCCTGAATTTACTAGTGATAATATAGGGTGCTTTTGAGAGTTTCATTCATTTATTTCTTCAGCAAGCATTTATTGGGCAGCTTCCACATACACAGTTCTGTTTATGATACTGGAGCTATAAAGCCAAATCAGACATTGCTGAAGGTCCTGCAGCTGACGGCAGAGCCTAGACTCCAATTCTTGCTGGTGAGCTGTCGTTCTAGGGCTCTATCTTCTTTCTTCTGACCAAGCATTAGGAAGGGGGCTGCCCTGTAGGCAGGGTTTGCTCTAGTCAATAATGAAAGAAAGTTCAATCTTACAAGTGTCTGTGCTTTGAGATCTGTTCATCTTTGTCAGAATCAATTCACAAGAGTAAATATATCTGAATGAGTGGGCCAAAATAGCAGCAAATCTGCCATCTTGGCCACTTTGTATCTTCACGGTGGGAGAGAATCTGAAATGCAAAAGTTGCTTGGAGGTGAGAACGTGTTGTGACAGGCCAGCCCAGATGGGTTCTGGCTGCCATGCATCCATGAAAGCCACCCAGTTTCCTGGCTGGAATGCATCTGAGAAAGGGTCTACCCTGCACAGCTCACGGGTCTAATTCCTAGGGGAGGAGTGATGGTTGCCAAGAGCTGGAGAACCCCACCTGCAGCTGCTGGGCATCAGAGGGAAGAGTGGACTGGAGGAGGTGCCACTGAAAACCCATTCTTCTAGCTGGCTTTGTGGGAGGCACAAAGCCACAGCTAGAGAGCTGCTCTGCTCTGATTTTTGCAGTGCTAAGTCAGCGCTGGGCATGGGTCGAGATGGCACATTCTTTCACCCCCTCACAGGAATATGAACTATAAGAGCCACATCTGCAATCTGCAAAAGAGAGACGGTTTTGATTAATGCTCTAAGACAGTGCACATACCTGTTACTGGACACATGCTTATCGTTATGGCCATCTGCTGGACTGGCATGTGGCCCGCTCTCAAACACTGATGCCAAACAAAGACCGTGGAGGCATCAACCAAAGGTAAGCTGTGTGTCAGCAGAGAAAATACACTGTGCTCGGGGGCTGACATCTTCACAGAAACAAACTTAGTGGGGACTGCTTCCTTCTGCAAAAGGTCAGACAGGCTCCCATACTGAGAAGTGTTGAGACACTGTAGTTCTTCTGTTTGTGTTAAAATTAATATGTATTTTATTTACTACTCATAATATCTAAGATATTTAAATATTTTTACTTAATTTATTTTTACCAATGTATCAAATAGTAGATTTTCTTTCTACTTATGATATAAAATGCCTGATAATACTTGTCACTTGGCGCCCATTCAACTTCACATTTCCTGTCCTTTCACCTCCCTCACTCAATCCCCAACCAACGTCATAGGGAAGATGTGGTCAGCCAGCGTCACATTTCAAAACCCTTTAGTTGTCCATGGGAAGAGGATGACATTTCTATACACAGGGAAATACACACTAATCTCACAAAGTTTGAAGATAAGGAAAATCATTTATTAAGAACTGCTCATTTGGAAATAGGAAAGATATTTAAAGCTGTAGTTGATCTCCACGTATCTCTTTTAAAAAATAGGATGAGGAAATCATTGATTTAGTAGAACAGACATTCTCAATGGGGCAATATTGTTCCCAGAAGGCACAAATTGATTTTTGATGGACAAAAACCCCTTAGATATCACAACAGTTTGTGGGCCTTCAAATGACCACAGTACACACAGATATACAGTATTAAAATTTAATGGAAAGGGGTTAAGAAAGTAATGTCAAAAAAAGCTCCTTAAGGAACAATAATGAAAAAGTTTCAGGGACACCAATGTAAAGTGATAGCACACAGGGGCTACTGAAACATAAGCATGTGGCTAAAATGAAGTCAGTGTGCAAATGTTTCAGTGTTCCCTCTCTTTGTTTCAGGAACAGGTTGGCCAGATGGCAAAGATGTTTAGTAATTTACATCGGCAGTCCCCAACCTTTTTGGCACCAGGGGCTGGTCCTCTTATGAGAATCTAACGCCTGATGATCTGAGGTGGAACTGAGGCAGTGATGTTAGTGCTGGGCAGCGGGTGCAAATACAAATACAGCCAAAGCTTCTTGCCCGCCACTCACTTTCTGCTGCGTGGCCCAGTTCGTAACAGGCCACAGACCAGTACCAGTTGGTGGCCCAGGGGTTGTAGATCCCTGGTTTACATGACCATCCTGGGAGATTCTCACCTGCTGGCACTGAGCCCAGCTAGGGGGAAAGACAGACAAGAGTCCTCCAAGGAGATTGCATTCCAGTTGGGTAAAGGAGAGAAAATTACAAGTCAAATATCAATTCTAAAAACAGAAGCACCTACTTAAGTAGGTGACTGGGAAATCTTCTCTGAAGAAGTTTCGTTTGAGTTGAAACCTGAACAATAAGAAGAAGCTTGCCACGAGGGATTTGCAGGCCTATCCAGAGGAGGCAATGAACACAAAGGGAAACTAGAGGGGCCTGGAACTTGGAGACGACTGTGAGGAAAGTTCAAATGTGACTCTGAGACTGGGGAGTTGTGCTGGTTTGAACAGTGTCTCCAGAAATTTATGTTCACTCAGAACCTGTGAATGTGGCCTTATTTGGAAATAATCTTTGCTGATGTAAAGATGTTAAGACACAGTGGATTAGGGTGAGCCTTAATCCGATGACTGGCATCCTTATATAAAGAAGGAAATTTGGGCACAGACACACAAAAGGGAAGATGACCATGTGGAAGTGGAGGCAGAAATTGGAATGACGTTGACACAAGCCAAGGAATGCCAAAGATTGTCGATAAACCATCAGAAGAAAGAAGAGGCAAGGACAGATTCTTCTAGACAGTTTTCAGAGGGAGCGTGGGCCTGCCCATACCTTGATTTTGGACTTCTAGCCTCCAGGACTGTGAAAGAAGACATTTCTGTTCTCTAAGGCACCTAATTTGTGGTACTTTGTATGGTAACTCCAGGAAGCTAATATAGTGTCTGAGCAGCAACAGCTCAGTCAGGGCCATGGGAAAGATCTTTAATTAATGTGGTCATATGATCCTATTTATAAAGATCTTCCACTGCTGAGTGGTGAGGGGTTATGAAGAGAGTAAGAGGAAGCCAGGAGATGATGTAGCAAGCTACTATGATGTCCACGTGACAGGAGTCAGGGGCTCTGTCTAGGTGATGGAAAGGGAACAGATCTGCCAGAGCTTGCAGATAGGCCCAAGTGCACTTTCTTCAGACGACACATTGTTGGTCGGACAGTGTGAAGCTAGGCGGCAGGAAGGAGGTTGTTCGGGGAGCGATGGGGAGGGTGGTTGTGGTGGGAGTGGGGAGAAAGGATGGTGGTGATGAGCTGGGAGAGGTGAGCAGAAGGGGGAAAATTCCTGGGTTTCTGATTTTAGACACTGAAGTTGGAGGTGCCATTTACTGAGATGGGAAATACTGGGGTGAAACCGGGATGGAGGAAAAAGGTAGTGTGCTCTGGAATTGTCAATTTTCAGATGTTTATAAAAGTCTGAGTGAAGATATTGCCATTTCTATCCCACCTGCCTTTCCATTTTCAATCATACTAACTTTTTCTTTTTCAAGGCTATAGGGAACATCTTTCTTTTGTTATCGACCCTGAGGAAGATAAACACTTGATGATATTCAGTGACATAATATTGGATGTAGAACTTCTAGGTTTGGGCGAAGTGGAGTCTATCCACTCAGAAGTCCCCCTCGGGGTATGTAGCCAATCACTCAATGAAATGGCTCAGCTGCAAAAGGTAGCGCTGATCTTTGCCCCCAGGTTCAGGTGGTTATGGGTACTCCTGCTGTGTGGAAGGGCAGCTTCTCTCCATCTCTGCCCCAGCCAGACCCTGTAGCCCCTATAGGCCCTACCGACTCATGCTCATTGTCACTTTTGTAGACCATTGGACTCCCTGATTCTGCTCTGTCCCAGATGGATCCAGGGACCTTATCACACCAGCATCCTAATTCTTGAGTAGTTTTCCAAAAGGATTTGCTGGCTTATTCCTTTTCTCACTATACTTTTTTAGTGTAACACATAGTTAATTTAATTTAAATTAATTTAATATAATTTAATTCAATAATTTAATTTAACTTCTTATTTCTTATAGTTCTTTGTCTCAAGAAACTTTATGAAAACTTACCTGAGGCTTGTTTTGGGAGATATTTATAGGGTCTTGCTTGCTGTACCCCAACATCTGCTTCCCCAAGATGTTGGCCCAACCACAGTACAAACCCTCACCTGAGGAACCTCTCCTGCTCCAGCAAGGCAGACCTTCAGAGCATGCAAATAAATTGTGTTGAGTTCTGTTTCAAAAGTCTTAACTTCGGCTAACAGCCTATGTGAGCATCAAAGCTCTGTTTGCCATTTCATGCTTGTACATCATTATGTCGCTGGGCAGTCTAACACCTGGCCACTCTCCTCATCAAGCCACAATTTCAGTGGAGGAAACTTCCAGAACGCTCCCGATGCCTACAAATATGTTTCAACTCTCTTGTCACAATCAATATTCTTCTATGTAGAAGCAAGAAGGAAAACTTATAGTTTCTAATAAATTGATTTTTTTCAGAAATTTATCACATAAAATTAAGTTGAACAAAACATGCTACATTTTACAATTATTTTTAATGTCTTTGTGGAAACTTCCTTTTTTAAAAAATGGGAATATTTTAGTGCTAAAGCAGTCTTCGAGTTGCCAGGTGCCAATTCATTTTGGTGTGACATAATGCAGAAGTTTGACAGGGCAGTTGTCCTCATGAAGCAATTGATTTCCATGTAGAGCAAAACGTCTGGAAATGTCAGAAAATTAGGGTCTTCTCATTTTCTGATCCAGAGGACTGATCCAAACTTGAGCTGGATTAGCTAATGTGTAGAGCAAATGGGGAATTCAGATGTGTTTAGCCTGTTGACAATTATATAATCAAAACCACTGGATCGAAACAAACAAAAATAATGTTTTGATGTTTGTGAGAATCTATTGCACAATTTTAATTTATTTCACTGACCATATAATTAGCTATGAAGGCCTCTGACACAAAGATACCTGCAGGGTGGGGGTGGGGGGGGGCGTGTAGAGGGAGCATGAATACAACAATAACAAGAAATTTTTGTTTTTGAGTAACCTAACTTGGTCTCATTTCTCCCAAAGAGCAGTTCATCTTCAGAAATGATGAAAACAAACCTGAGAGTTTGCAGACAGTGAAACTAACAAAAATGAAGCAATTGTTGAAGAAAAATAAGAAATCCAAATCAATTCAACAGCATAAAGAGGAGAGAAAAAGTAGCTGGTTGTCAGTGTAAAATTAAGGACATGGAAGTAAAACATGAGACTCCAGCCCTCTCTCCTCAACTGTGGTCAGACTGTGCTTCCTTTTCGAATGTGACATGAGGCTTGGAAATATGAAAATGAAATATGGCAAATTGGTACCCTATGTTTTTTTCTGCTTCTGAACAGCACAGACGTTTTGCTTATGATGGAAATCAGTATATGAAAAGAAATCAATCTGTCAATATGTTCTTGTTTTTCTCCACCAGCAAGGAGCTCAGCTTATTTTGAAAATCCAGAAGGAACATGGGCTGCCTCTTATAATTAAGTCCCTCCAGGAAGCTTAGCCTTTGGAAGTCACACTTTGTTGAGGGACAATCAGAGCTGCTTAGCTTGTTTGACCTTGTAGTGCTGGTGAAAGAAGACTGTGCTGATGAGATGCCCTTCCTCCCATGCCTTGGAAGCTGCACTGCTGCCCACTGCAGAGAGCGGGTCAGGCAGGGCAAACCGCAGGGGCTCACGTGGTTGAGAGGAACATACGCTTCTGCACAATAAGAGAGATCTTGGGTTTGCAGGCCAACAGAGATCAGGGCGCCTTCTTAAACTCTCTTTCAAGGAGCTCTGTGATTGACACCTGGCTTAGCTAGATAAGTACACTATTTGACAATTACCAAGTCCCCAGAGAGTTTGGGGAGCAGAGGCAAGACAGGGTAACTTCTAACGACCATGAAATAGTTTATTAAGAAAAAAAATGTAAACTTAACTTGTGTTCTGTCTACAATTCCCTCTCGCCCTGAACCCCCTACCACCTTGGCCTTCTCATCTTGAAGGAAGGAAAAAAATTTATATCGAGCTGTAGGGTATTCTTGCCAGACCTAGTAGCTTCAATTGTTCAAAGTTTTTGGATTTGTGTAAAAAACAAACAAACAAACATGAAAAGCAAAGCCCTAAAACCTTGAGTAATTTGAAATACATAGTAAATGAGTGACAATATTTATCTTTTGGAAAAGACCTTTAAATAAGGACTCACAGGAAAAACAAAAGAAAAATAATCATTTGGTATATTTCCCCAACATATTGGCTTTTTTAATTGTCAGTGTATGCATTTTAGCTTCCGCCAAGAAATCTGTATCCTGCTTATTACTAAAGATTGAGCATCACCAGGAACGTCTGTTACTATGGCAAACACTTTTATCGAAAGAGGAATGTAAATGAGAATATCTCATAAAACGTACGACTAAAACAGGAACACAAGAAAAATTCATCGTTCTTGGGCTTTAGCATTTTAAAGGCGATGGTGGCAATTAAATTAGAACTACAAATCTTTTAGCAATTATTTATTAGGCAAACAAACCTATTTTAAGAGCTGTGGGAGATCCAAAGGCAAAAATAAGATCTGTTTCCTGGTCTCAAGAACCTTCCATTCTAATTAGGAAATTCAGACATAATCACATGAGAAGTAAAGATAAGCTCAAAAATAACAGGCAGATGATCACCTTAATGTGATATATACATGATTAACTGAGAAATACATTATTTATAGATTAGCTGTTGTGGGAGTCCAGATGAGGGAGATACAATGGGCAATGTTTGATCAAGAAAAACCTCACTGAAAAAGGCGTTTAAACACTGATTTTTTTTTTTTAACATTGATTTTTAATGGTTGATGGTGTTGGGATAGATCAAGGAGAGAATAAGGATTGTAGAAAAGTTAAAATATATATTTGAGGGTGTAGGGGATGGGCTAAATTAGGGAGTCTATAAAGGGAAAAGTTGGAATTTCAGATTCAAAAGATATGTCTACATTTTGGGGGATTCCTTCTGAAATGATAAAAAATTTGGATATTATCTTATAGGAAAGAGTAAATGCAGAAGGATTTTATGTTGTTTCCCACTTCTTTTTAAATAATGACAACTGCCTAATAATGACAATTGGGTCAGCCTCGCCCAGCATTGTCTCAGGCAGGGGCATGGACGTAGCCTTAATTCAGTAGTTCATTTGTTCACCGTGCAGTCTTGCTCTAGTTCCCGTTCTGAGGTTGGCAAACACATCCCTGAAGTGTATTATGCTTTGCGTTTCCAGACTGCCTCTCGCATAGCTCAGCCTCTCCAGAGTTTAGGCTTTCTGCCAATAAGCCCCAATCTGTCTGTAAATCAGCTTTCAGTGTCTGCTGTGGTATCTCCCGAAAGCTCAGTGCCCACCTTCTTGAACCTGCTGGTTTCCAGGGATACAGATGCAGCCAGTCCCTACTTCCACCATGCTGACTGTAGTGGGTAGATCTAAGCTTTTGTATGAATGGTGTGCACGTACCACACACTCTTGATTTCACTTCAGGCAGTATTCTAGTTGCCACTCAACTGTCCCGACTCACATTTCCAAGTGCTTATTGCTAGAAAAATCAAGTTTTTATCATGCCTCCATAGCTAGATGCTTAGACCTAATGAATATTCTGTCTTCACCTCGAATCTTGGCTCAGTTCTTCCTCAACCAATTCCTCTCATAGCTAACTAGTCAAGGACAAAAAATATAACATATAAAGCAATGCATTAAGAATATTAAATATGCCACTGTGTAAAATATATTAGAAGAATAAAAAGTGGTAGCTAGGAAATGTACCATAAAGTAAAAAGATCTGGACTATGGAAGTGGTACTGGAACTAAAAAAAAATGTGATAGATATCTATATATCTCTATCTCCATATTTATATCTATATATCTCTATCTCCATATCTGTATCTCATCATCTAATCTATCATCGATATCTATATCTATGCATCTCTATGTATCTATATATCTATATCTATCTCTCTCTCCATATATATATATATATTTATATAGTTACAAAATTAAAATAAATAGCTCAAAATTTAAAAATCATATATCAGTCATGCCAAATGTTATTGAGAGGTTTCTGTGAATACAGGATAAACACATAATTTGAGAATGAGAAATTTACTGATACTCATTGGTGTAATTTCTCTCTAGTGAGTGGAGACAGAAGTCAGACTAAGCTAGCCAGGAAGTCTGTAATTATAAATAATTCTAGAAGTTTGCACCTAGAGATAGATATAAATAAGTAGTAATAATCGAGATACTTGGCAGTGGAAAGAATGAAGACTTCTGCTTTGTGTATGTAGGCAAAGAGAAATAGGTTCCTGCAGTTATAAACACTGGAGAGACACAAGATAAAGAAATAGTTATTTAGAAAGGGGGAAGAAGAAGATAGACTTCAATTTTCATGCCTCTTGACTCGTTTTGTAGACACATTGGAAGTCGAATTATTTATCTGTAAAGGATATGGAGGATTGGGCTGTGGGCTGATACCAGTCCATGGCCTGTTAGGAACAGGGCCGCACAGCAGGAGGTGAGCGGTTGGTGAGCAGTGAAGCTTCGTCTGTATTTGCAGCCACTCCTCAGAGCTAGTATCACCACCTCAACTACATACACCTCAGATCCTTGAAAAAAGGAAAAATGGTGGGGATGGTCATTATAGATTATGTGTTAGGGAAAAACACAGGCACAAAACCTGAAGGAAATCATGATGGTATAGCAGTAAGGAACAATTAGAAGTAGAAAACATAGTAGGTTTAAGCAGCTTTGTGAGAAATAGGCTGTGGGACCCAGCAGCTAGGTTGAAAGAAAACAATGATGATGATCCGAAGGTAGACTTTGCCCCAGTAGTCAGAGCGGAAATTCAGAGGGTGAAAGACATCTATGTTAGTAAGAGCTGGAACAGCTAACTGACCATTCATTCAGTCCAAACTGGACAATGTTTCAAGTTCGGAGTTATTAACGGGGGACTAGAGAGTGATAGGAGGTTGCCAAGAAGGCACAGATGTACAGGTATGTTCTGGGGTAGAAGGTAAGGAGCAAGAGGGAGGATATATACTGTTTCTTGTCTAGTGTGGAGTATTCAGAAGGGTCTGGGGAATCATGAAGCAAAGAAACAGGTTGATTGAGGCATTCAATAATCCCATTAAATCTCATTTTAAATATGGACCTTCTAGACCAGCAGTCTCCAACCTTTTTGGCACCAGAGACCAGTGCTCCTATGAGAATCTAATTCCTGATGATCTGAGGTGGAGCTGAGGCAGTGATGCTAGTGCTGGGGAGCAGCTGCAAATACAGATGAAGCTTCGCTCACTCACCGGCCGCTCACCTCCTGGTGAACGGCCCGGTTCCTAACAGGCCATGGCCCGGGGTGGGGGTTGGGGACCCCTGATTAGATAAGATTTCTCAACCTTGGCATTATGACATTTTTTGGCTGGATCATTCTCTGTTGTCCTGTGCATTATAGCAACATCTCTATTATCCACTCACTAGATGTAGTAATGCTCCCGGTCACGACAACAAAAATGCCTTTAGTCACTGCCCTCAGTAGGGCAGGGGTAGTGTGCCAAATCTCCTCAGAGTTGAGAACCTCTAGGATGGACGATAATAGATTGCAAGGTACAAGAAAAAAAGTCACCTAACAAAGAAGTTATCTTAGTAAGAGAAAGGAGTTAACAGATACAAGTGATTTGCTGAATGGATAACAAAATGTGGTATATGCATACAATGGAATATTACTCAGCTTTTAAAAAGGAGGAAATTCTGATACATGTTACAAAATAGATGAACCTGGAAGATGTTATGCTAAATGAAATAAGCCAGACACACAAAACCAGATACTGTATAATTCATTTATATGAAGTACGTAGAATAGTCAAATTCAGAGAGACAGAAAGTAGAATGGTTGGTTACTAAGGGCTGTGGGGAGGAGAAAATGGTAAGTTACTGTTTAATGGGGATAGAGTTTCATTTTAGGATGCTAAAAGAAATTTTTCAGGTGGATGCTGGTGATGGTTGCACAATGTCAGTGCCCTTAGTGCCACTAAACTGTACACTTAAAAATTGGTAAAATTGTAAATGTTATGTTGTGTATATTTTATAACAATAAAAAAAAAGTTGTTTTCATGTATTGGTTTGGCTTGATGCTACACTTGCTGTGGTTTCTGATTTGATGGTTCCAGAAGAGCAATTAACAACCATAGTGGTGATTTGAACACAATGGAACGGTACTGGACTGAAGAGTGAGTGACAATTTGCCTTTTGTATTACTCAGCTTGAGATGTCATAACAAAAAACCATAGACTGGGTGGCTTAAACAGCAGAAATTGATGTTCTCAGAGTTTTGGAGGCTAGAAGTCTAAGATCAAGGGGCCAGTATAGTTAGTTTCCAGTGAGGGCTCTTTTTCTTGCATATAGTCACCTTTTCTCTGGTCCTCACATGGTCTATTCACTGTGCACACACACTCCTGGTATCTCTTTCTTTTCTTATAAGGATACCAGTCCTATCAGATTAAGACCTCACACTTCTCACACTTATGACCTTATTTATCCTTAATTACCTCCTTAAAGCCTATCTCCAAATACAGTCCTATGGAGTGAGCTTTGGGAGAGCACAGTTCAGTCGCTATCAGCTTCTTCCTCTTTTCTCATTTAGATTGGGCAATGAGCAGAGACAAAATTGAGAGGACATTGACAGTAGCTGCTTCAGTGCATTCTGAGTGAGACACAGGTTTTCCTCTAGGTAAAGAGATAATAGAAAGTGATTATATAGAGGGAGGACACGGCAAGAAAAAGCAACCATCATTCAAGGGAACAGAAGTAGCAGACTTGGATAGGAGTGATAATGAGAACTAAATGTCACTAGTAAAACACATACATGGTTTATAATCTCAAGAATAAATGACGACCAAGGCTTTTATTGACAAAACAGCTTAAAATCCATAGATATTTACAATACTCTAAATATGTAATTTCTTCAAGGAGAGCAACTCTTTTTCAATACCATTAAATATTAACAAGGGGATGGCCTTCTCTTTAAAAGCACTTGTGGAGATTTCTGCACTGAGAGTGACAGACTTGGGTTAATCTCTGACCAGTGAGACAGAGAACATTTAAAATAATGATCTTTACTGATCCAGAGCATTTTTTCCTATTTGTTCTAAAGGCTCAAGTTTTCTATGCTTATATCCTCATGCAGCTGTGTTGAAACAAGTGGAATTTATCTGTTCAACATGATGAAATGCTAAATATGGTTTATGCCAGATTTAATTGTCACAACAAATAACATCAAAACTCTGTCCCTTGGCATAAAATTGTACTGCAGATTGGCCAATCCTGTCATTTTGGTCATTTCTGTGACTGATACAGATTACTGCAAGATTGATTTGACTAGTAGTGATTGTAAAGAGAGCTCAACTGAATAGTTAGGCTGGACCAAAGTCTAGTTCAGGTGTTCAGTTTAGATACAACCATAATCAATGCATATTTAAAAATATGAATTAAGAGGTAAGAAATGTTTAAGGTGAATCAATAAATGTTTGTTCCATGAATGAAGGAAGGAACAAAGGAACAAGAATTCTTGATTATATTTGTATGTCAAAAAGATAACTACGGTCTGGGAAATTGATTGGAATAGGTAAGAGTAAATTTAGGCAGATGACACAAGAAGGATTTGCAGTGCCATGGTCAGTAACTGATGATGGCATGGTTTAGTGCGGGACAGTGATGCTGACTAAAGAAACAAGGCCGACTTGCGCTACTGTGTCCTGTGTCCAGCTGAGGCCACAACCATGAATTTCTAGCTGTAGCAATATACCTGGCTATGTAATATGCTCTGACAACATTCAATATTTTCAGTATAGGTTCAGAGAAGATGAAAATTTTGATTCTGATTTTCTAAGTAGATTTGATGAATGAAAACTGGGGCAAGGACTTTAGGCTATTGTGAACAGAATGACTGAAGTTATGGGCAAGAGAATATAAAGTGGAAAAATGAGAAAGTTGAAAGGACAGGAGATGATAGTGAGAAAAGAAGTAGAGGAGTTGCTGGACTGGATGTATCAATGAGGTTGAAGGAAGTTGTGCTCAAAGAGTAAAATGTCTAATTTTAGAGGTAGAGCAATTATAGGTGGTAACAAGTAGAAATGGAAATGATTAGAGATAAGCAAAGAAGCTGAGTGGTCAAAATAATGATGGTTTGTCTTCACAGACTCTGAATCCTATAGGCTGCTGGAAGATTTGGCGGTGAGGAAGACTCTTACCCAGTTAGCCAGACCTTCAGCAAAACCCTTCAGAAGGTCAAGAGAATGGCAGGAAGCAAGGATCATAGTTTGGGAATGTTCCCATGGCAACTATATGCCATGCAGTATTCTGGGAGCTTTGGGTGTACTTAAAAGAAGGTAGTCATCATCCTACTTTCATGGAGCTTTCATTCTTGTGGGGAAAGATGGACAATACTCAACACGCAAATAAAGGACAATGAAAGACAACCATTTGGTTGAACTATATGAAACTACTGATATTTCTTAGAACTGTCAGTCAATACATCTGCTTACATCTCATTGGTTAGAACTTAGTCATATGACCATACTTGCAAAATGTAATCTTATTAACTAGCAGCCACTGACCCAGATAAAAACAAGGATTCTATTTTTATTAAAGACTAAAATAAATATAAAATAAAAAAAATATCCTGACAGTTCTAGGAACCTTACTTAAAAGATAACTTGTGCATACACTTTGTTATTTCTTCATAGTCCTTCCTCCATCCTGCTGCCTGGAATGCACTTATGATTGCTAGAGCTCTAGCAACACATTTGCAACATGAGGCTAAAGATACATCCAAGAGATTATAGAGTGGAGAGCTAGAAGTAGGTGAATCCCTCAGGTCTCATCATATCCACCCTGGACAGATAGAGAATTTCTATTTTATTAAGCCAATGGTATTTGCAGTGAAACCTATTCCTGATACATAATAAATTTAAATTATTTCTTTATATGTTTGTTTTTTCACTAGACTGTGAATTATTTAAGGGCAGGGGTTACATTTTATTTTATTTTTTAAAACTTTCTTGTATTTTATTTTTTATGTTTATTTTTAATTATAGTTGACATATAATATTACATTAGTTTCAGGTGTACAACATAGTAATTCAACATTTATATACCTTACAAAATGATCACCACAGTAAGTCTACTAACCATTTGTCACCATACAAAGTTGTTACAATATTATTGACTGTATTTCTTATGATGTACATTACATCCCCATGACCTATTTATCACTGGAAGTTTATATTTGTTAATCATCTTCCCTTTTCCCCCCATTCCCCACTTCCCTCTCCTCTGGTAACTATCAGAAACAAACTTATAGATATAGAGGAGTTATATTTTTAAATCTTTGTGCTTTCAAACACTCGGTAGCAAGCACCAGGAATGGCATATGCTCAATAATCTTCATAGAATAAAATATTTTGTTGTTTTGAACACAGTGATTCAATAATAGCTTATGTGAAAGAAAGACATTTAAATATTATCAAAGTTAAAGACAGACTCAAAGAATAACAATAAATAAATAGAAAAATAGATAAAATTATAATTCATAGACTTTTTTTTTTCACATGAGACTGTCAACATATATATCAAAGCATGACAATAGATACTTGATTTTGGTGAGAAAAACTCACCTAAGTCACTTCATTCATTCTAAGATTCAAAGGATTGAGGCCAATGAATAATAAACAAAGGAAATGATCAATAGACACCTTTGGAAAAAAATGGAGAAAGAGAAAGTGATAGTTGAAGATACATGTAATTTCCTCCAATAGTTGACTTTGATGGGACTTAAACCAAACTAAATCTGCAGACCTAACCTCAAAGGGAATCCATGATGCTTAAGTTTAGAGAATACTAGTAACTATCCTTTCCCAAACTGAAAAGTTTAGAAATTCTAAATCTTTCTTATGTAAATTATGGTTTTGTGTTTAATTGCCAGGAACAATATGAACTCTGCACATAGTAGACTATGAAATTATTATAAATCAGAAATCAAGCACACAGCTTCTCACTGACCATACGTGATTGGATATTGCAGGCTGTACCCAATTCAATTCAGTCTACCAGTTATAAGCTTCGTAATGAAATTATAGCAACCCTATTTTCACTCAGTGTGAAAAGTTTAGTAGCACAACTAAAACTATCAAAATAATCAATTAAAAAATCTAAACAAACCATTAGGATGAAAGAGTCCTAGTAGATATTAGGGTCGATGTCTAAATCAATAATATTTTACCACTCTAGTGACTAGTCAGATGTATAGTTTTGCTGCTGCAAGAGAAATCACTCCCATTTAAATATAATTTAGTATCACAAAAAACATGTGGCAGGCATAATAGACCTAATTTTCCTCCTCTGATCGAGGAAGAAGCAGTTCAATGATTGTTTCACTCACCGGAAAACAGCTTGCTAAAGAAAAGATTATTTCACTCCATAGCAGACAGGCAAAGGCGACAGTGGCAGCGTAGCACTACAGAAATGGAAATGGATAAAGGTGAGAGAACATGAGATTCTAATTTGGTCCATTTTTCTTCCTGGCTAGCTGAACTTGGGTAAGCCATTTGACTTCTTGGTTCATCATCTTATGTAAAATCAGGGAATAATGGTTTTGGAGAAGGGAGAGTTCAATGAGCTGTGAAATGTTTTGGGAGGTAGTACAATCTCACCTGGCCAATTTGGAATCATAGAGAGAGAGAAGAGGCGGCTCTTGGCAGAGCCCACAGCACAAGCAAGTCTGGGAGGTGAAAATAGGCACCCGCTTTTAGAGGACAAAGAGTGAATCAAACTGGTTTAGTAACAGGTTGCATTTGTGCATCAGATCCTTCTTGGGCACCATCAGGAATTTCTCAATTTTTTTCTTTTTTTCTTATTTCATCATCAACTTGCTCTGCACAATTTTTAGGCAGCTTTGTGAAGCTGCCAACTTACAGCTCCCCATTTGGGGCTCACACTATATCAACCAGTTTCTTGAGGCTGTTGTAAAAATAAATTCAAATTGAGAGGTTTAAAACAACAGAAATTTATCGTCTCACAGTTTTGAGGGCTGGAAACTTGAAGTCCAAAATCAAGGTCTTAGCAAGACCATGTCTCTGAAAGTGCTAGAGGAGGATCAAATCCTTTACTGCCTCACCCTAACTTCTGGTACCTCTCTGCAATTCTTGGCAGTCCAGGCTCGTAGAAGCATCAGTCCGATGTCTGCCTCTACCTTCTTGTCATGTTCTTTGTGTGTGTCTCTGTGTCCTCTTCTCTTCTAATAAGAATACTTGGACTTAGGGCCCATCTTACTTCAGTAGGATCTCATCCTGATTTACCTGATTCTCTCTGCAAAGATCTTATTTTCAAATAAGTTCAAATTCTGAGGTTCTGGATGACATGAATTTTGAGAAGATGCTATTTAATCCACAATATCATGTATTTCTCATTTGCTCAGGCATTTTTCTTACATTACATGAAATGCCCTCAAAAAACCAAGCAGTCACATGTATACAAACTACAAGTGACATATGAGATGATGAACATTTGGAGTCATTGATTTCTGCTTGTCCCTTTGGCCCTGGCAGAGTTGACTGAAAAGATCACCAGAATCAAGCTGTGGGTAGAACCGAGCTTCCTTCAATGACCTTCCTTCTTTCTGGAATTCAGATCCTCAGGTTCTGGCTATCTTGGTTAATGCCTTTACACTGTTTGTGTATGTGTATGTGTGTGTGTACTTTATTCTGCTTTTATATCTGTTCTTGGAAGGGTTGGCCTTATATAAGCTTCTGTCATAGCTGAGAGCAAAAGTCTGCTGTCTTTCTTGTCTTTGCAATCTGTCCTTGTCCTTCGCTTTATTTTTAGTAGGAGATAAAGAAGTACTTTATTGAATTTACATATACTTCATATCTTCTCAACTACCATAATCTCAGGACTATTTCTAATCTACTAAATCTGGTAAAGTAGCACTGGTAACTTAAAAAAAGTTCTTTCATGTACATCATTCTCACAACCAGTTCTGTGAAGTCATTAATGTAAATTTTAAATCCCAATTTTGAATATGAATAAATTATGGTGCAGAGAGTTAAATGATCATCCTAGGGCCTATAGCTAATAAATGGAAGAACAAATCTATACATTCATGCGCCCTAGCTCCAAACACAGAGCTATGCAAAGGAATTATTAAATAATATTATCAGATGGCAAAATAAGGACTAGAAGTTAAAGTCAACTCATAATTCCAGTTTTATGTGAAATATTTTTATCCCGTAGCTTTCTTTGCCTGTATGTTTCCATTTTGTTTAGAAAGCATGTATCTAATTAAGTAATATTAGTCCATTTGGTTAACTTTCAGAAGATGGGGCTTCCACTGGGAATAATGATTTATTTCTCTCCATAATTAAATTGATTTTTGAGCACTTTTCTCATTTATAGTCTAGGTAACTTGATGTTTTCCAGGCTAATGGTTTCCTCTTGAGCCTACATTTCATGTGATATTTGTGAATGTAACTCATGGTAAATTGCACGTTAGTCATTTAAACTTTCTGCCTCAGTTATTCAATTTGCAAAACAATGATAATTTAGGCCCCTATTAGAACAGAAGAAAGAGAGGAAAAGAGGATAGGAAATAAATTAAATATTCGATTTGGTCAGAATATGAAGAGACTGGCATGTTAAATGTATTGAAACACAGTTTACATATGTATAATGTTACTATGTGAAAATATTTATATGAACTAACGCTGTGTTAAAAATTGTATATATTCACTATATAACTGAATTTTAAAGATAAGAAAAAAGATCTTTGATATTTAATGACACTTTTCCTGTTGTAATCAGAAAAGAATAGTGATATTCAAAACAGTATAGATGGCCCTTGAAATTTATGAATATTGTGCATAAGTATCATTTCATTCAATATTCTCCATGGAAAGAACACTGAAAAAGGAGGAATGTGGAGATAAAAATGGAAGTTTTATGATAGCAAACATCAATTTGTCTCTTGATGATTACTTAAGCCATTCTCCTATGGAGTTGTAATTGTTGAAATAATTCTTTGTCGTATTTCCTTAAATGTGACACTCACAATGTGTAGCTTGCCAGATGATTTTAGGTGCTTTTGGGTTATTGGCTATATTATTATTTATAAAGCTGTCTTCTACTGATGGCATATGATAATGCCATATGATGTAATATGGTAATGAATATAGAAACTCAGTTTAAATCAAACGTAAATAAAACATAAAAATTATAAAGAAAATATTAAGTAAATAATAGTCTAGGTACTGTATAAATATGGCAAAAATCATGGGAAGTTCTTCAGATGACCAGGTTGGGAAAATATTGCTTTACCACATTCCTGAGCGATGATAAGAATAACCAAATTCATGGCAAATTGGTTTAAAAAGAAAACTGAAGTCATTTCGATCTGAACTCTCTTAGAGGCTAATGAGGGATTTCTTGTATTTTTCCTAGCTGAACATTATCCATCAGTAATATGGGATAACTTTCCACTCTTGGAGAAAGTACCATCCCCTGTGTTAAGGGTGCTGGGAGGCATCTAGGACTATGTCGTTTTAGATCAGAATATTTATCTGCAAGGGAAGAATTGCATATGTTTCATCCAATCATGTTGTAAAAATTCTAGCACTGACTTATTTTAAAGACTATTTTTTTAGAGCAGTTTAGGTTTAGAGTAAAATCGAGGTGAAAATACAAGGAAATCCCCTTGCCTTCACGTACTCACAATTTCCCTCTTATCAACATCCCACCAGAGTGGTACATTTGTTATAATCAATGAACCTACATTGACACATTATAATTACCCAACATTCATAGTTTACGTTACTGTTTACTCTTACTGTTCTACATTCTATGGGTTTGGACAAATACGTAAGGATATATGTCCACCATTACAGTGTCAGACAGAGTATTATACTGCCCTAAAAATCTTCCAGGCTCCCCTTATTTATCACCCCTCTTTCCCCAAAACCTTGGGCAACCACTTATCTTTTTACTATCTACATAGTTGTACCTTTTCCAAAATGTCATATGGTTGGAATCATACAGTGCGTAGCATTCTCTGATTGGCCTTTTCCCCTTAGTAATAGACATTTAAGTTTCTCCCATGTGTTGTCATGACTTTTAGGGCTCATAATATTCCATTGTCTGGATGTACCCCATTGACTTTTAACAACCCTGAAAAAAATATTACACTTGAAAATAAAATTTAGGACAAGTGACACAATGTGAAGTGATCTAAACTTTTTTCCCCTCAAAAAATCACATCTTTTGCCTATATCTCAGGCCAGCTTGTTTTTAGCTCTTTGATTTTTGTGCTGTACTTTTTATTCTGTGCTATAATGTTTCTTGTGCTTTAACAGTAGACAGGCAATGAGAAAAAGAGAAAAAGGATGGGGAATTTTAGGTATGTAGTTTTATCTTGTCAGACTAGATAAGTGCTAGAGATTGGATAAGGGGAGTTGTGTGGAGTTTGGTAATGTTGAGGATATTCTATGGGGGTAGCACAAACAGGAAATGACAGATATGTTAAAGTGAGCCAAATATGAAAGTTGGAATTCTAACATCTTTTTTATTCAACCTCAGGCTCATAGAGAGACCTTAGTGTCCAATCTTTTCCTAGGGTGTAAGTTAGGTGGCCCAAACAAACAAAATGAATAGAATCACTAAAATACGTAACCAGATAACATAATGGAAGAAAACCCAAATCTCAATCCATTTCGGTTGTAATATTCTTCTGAAAAATGGAGTAGGATCTTGATTTATATATTCACTTAAATATTTATTAGTCACCTACTGTATAAATAACATTATGGCCTCTCCTCTCTGGTTTTACAAGTCCATGCCTTTGTTGACAAATATCCTCAACAATAGACTATTCTTTCTCTTTTACTACTTTCTACCAAGCTCCCTTATAAAGCAAATTAAAAGTCAATAATGTTTTATTTACATTTTTATTTTTTTAAATATATCTATTTAATATTGCTGACGTTATGTAAAATTTTGCAATGTATTTCTTTTTTAATTTTTTTTTTTTTTCTGTTTGTCTTGCTGCAGTGGAGAGCCAAATGTGCTGGTGTTCTTGTCTATTTTTTCCCTTAAGAGTTCTGTTTCCTCACCAATACCCAGTGAGCCAGGTTATTACCTGTTTTATCGATTTTGTATATTGAATTATGAAATGTACTAGTAACTAAGAGATAAAATAAATGAAAAACATAAAACATGTGAAAACAATAAAAAAGTCTGTGCTTTTGATAAACTGATTTTGAATAAATATGCAAATAGTAATGAGGGGGAATCCCAAGTTATTATTTAATTCAATATCAAATTGTGTGGTGAGATTTCAGGGCTGTAGAGATTGTGGGGGAATAAATAAGGATTTCTATGTTTTATTAGATAGGAATGCCTTATGCCAGGGAATGGAATGAAACTGATATTTAAATGAAAGAATTTATTAAATAGACATTGTAAAGGATGAAAATAAAAATGTAGGTGAAAGAATTTGAGCAAAAACTGGCTTTAAGAAGGATCATGATATCTGGGCATGATGATATTTGTTTTAAAGGGTCCTTTTTTGAAAATTGTTAGAGGAAATCTGTTAGAAGAGAGAGATAATTAGGCAGGGTTCCTGACTGTCAGAGTGAGGTGTTAGATTTGCTTTGTTAACCAACAGAGAGTGAAACTTTATTATTATATCAATATTTTGTGATAGGTAATACCTATTTTATTGCAGAAAGTTTGGAAAACATATGAAAGTATGATGAATTAAACAGAAATCACTTGTAATCTTAGCACCAGAAGGAAGTACTACAATTATTCTAGTGTTTATTTGTCCTAGCCTTTTTTGGGACAAAAATGCATACATAGATATGTATTTTCTTGCATAAAAATGGAATTCTTCTACATAGATTGCTAGTATCTTGATTTTTAAAATTAATATTACCCTATAGTTAATTTTAAGTCATTATTCTTTGAAATGTGTTGAATGGTACTAATATGTTCTCTAATACTAAATTATTCTTGTATTCTTGGAATACATTTTTCTTGATGATGATGTATTATTCATGGAATATGCTGCTGTATTAAATCTGCTAATTAAAGAAAAATCTCTATTCATAAAGAAAATTGGCCGGTGGTTCCTCCTTATTTGTGAGTACAATTTTTAAAAAAAATACACCAGGCTTATGTAAGTGTCGCTGAATTAATTGGGAAGCTTTTCATATTTTGCTATGCTCTGGAAAAATTTAAATACAAGTTAGACAAACATTGCTAGTATTGGGACTTCTGGTTCCAGCAATGTGTTTGGCAAAATTAACACAGAACACTCCTATTACAATTACCTGGATACGCTAAGCAAAAATACAAGAAGAACAAAAATTAAAGACAAAGCCAGGTTCTAGAGAAAGAAAGGAAACCTTGAAGGTTCCGGAACTAAAGGCAGTACTGTACTGAAAAGCTGCAGCAGTAAGTAGTAGTGCCAGTGCCATAGAATTAATTAACAGAGAAAGGGGTGGTTTCAGACAATAGGTGAAGGCTGGTCTTAATGTCAATACATTGATGTGAGATTAGATGCCAATAAAGAGATTTGAGATTAGAGGAAGTATCCCTACAACTGAGATTTGAAATTGTTTCCTTTCTTTCGTGCTGGGCCTGGCAGTATCAGTGCCCTTGTGAAAAGGGCGCATATGAATAACATCCCCTGGATTTCACGTTCAATTTATACACCCAAAAGAATGGCAGAATTATTTCTGTTATATCAACAGTAATAATATTAGGAAAAAGATAATGTAATATGTTCAATGTTCTGAAAAAAAGTTCTGCTAGCTTATATTTCTGATTCAGCAAAATAAAATAATAAAGACAAACTAAGTTTATTTTTAGAAAACAAATGTTGAAAGATTTTGACTTCAAGACACTCTAAGTAAGAGAAATTCTAAAAGACATACTTTAAGCAGAAGGAAAAGGATTCCAGATGGAATTACTGAGATATAAGAAAGGATAAAGAGCAGAAAGTGGTAAAAGTGTAGGTTAATCTAAATGAATATTGAGTATGTAAAGCAATAATTATGGTTTCTTATTGGACTAAACATGTAGAAATAAGTTGCATAGTCAGAAATAACATTTCCATGATGATGAAGGGTAATAGGCTTTAACTATTTTTAAGTCTGTATGTAATCTAAGATGATAATTGTTTTGATTAACTTTAGACTTGAATAAATGAATGGTGTGTAATGTAATTTTTAGAGTATCACTAAAAGAATAAAAGGAGTGTATAACTTCAAGCAGATAGAAAAATAGAGTGAAAAAATAATATATTTTTAAAAAGATAAAGAAAAAATGTACAAATTTGAGACAAGTAGAAAACATAAAATTAAATAATAAATAGAAATCAAAACATGTCAGCAATTTCATTAGCTATAAAAGGATTAAATGCCTCAGTTAAACTATGATTATTTCAGACAGAATAAAAAAATAAATTTAACATATAACAGATAAACATTCCAAAAGGTTTAATTTTAAGGGATATTTTGTGAAATTGAACCAAAGAAAATGACATGGCAATATTCATACGAGATAAAATAAAATTTAAAACAAACACAAATAAATAACATAGATGTGTTAGACAATACAATGGAAAGAATAAATTCTGTAGTCATATGTAGAACACTGCATCTTTTAGCTGTAGAATACATATGAAACAGTGATAAAAAATTGATCATATGCCAGATGATTTAGTCAATTTCAATACATTTCAGGGAACTAAAATTACACAGGATATGTTCTCTAAACATAATGCAATTAAGCTAAAAACCAGTAACCAAAAGATAACTAGAAAATTCAGGTAAGTTCAGAAGTTATAAAATGCATTATCAAAGAAACCATGGGTAATAGAAAATATCATAATAAAACAATATTCTGAACTTAATGAAAATACTAGGGACAAAATTCGTGGGATGCAAGTAAACAAGAACCTAGTGGTAAATAATGTATAACCTTAAGTGCATTAAGGAAGAAATGGTAAAAATTAACGAACTAACATAATCTCAAAAATTCTACAAAGATATCAAATAATTCCAATGAAATAAAAAGATATATAAATATAAGTAAAGATATTAGTGAAATATGGACATATAAAAGAGTGTATCAAAATAGTTATACGAAATAGTTATACACTGATGAAATTAACCAAGGAAAATAAAATAAAGACACAGATACAACTATCAGAAATGCAATGAGAGAATATAACTATATTTGCCGCACACATTAGAAAGATAATAAAACAGTAAGAGAACACTGTGAGCAACTTTATGACAATTAACATGAACATTTATTTTAAAAGGAAAAAGATCTTAAAAAATATATTACTTACCTAAAATGACTAAAGAGGAAATAAAAAACTTTATTGCAACCATTAAAGAGGTTGAAACAGTAGTTAAAATATTTTCCCAAACAAAAAGTTGTAGCCTAAATGGCTAAACCAAATGTTCTATCAAACATCTATATAAGAAATATTTCTAATCTTATACACACTTTCTAGGTAGTAGAATATGAAGATACGCATCCCTGTTTATTTATGAGGGTAGCCATGGAACAATCCAGGTATTGTGGAATCTCAAGCATAAAAAATTTTTGAGACTTTTTAAATGAGAAAATAATATAAAATTATGAATATAGGATTATTTAGTGGCCTTTTTGGTAGAGCTCTATGAGAGTGAGAATCCATGAAGCTCAAACTTCTTTAGCATCATGGTAAATCTATCTTTGAAGATAATAAAGCTTGAGATTGATATCAAACCTGACAAGGATAATGTAATAAAAAAAATAACAAGCCAGTTTAATTCAGGAACACAGATTAAAAATAAAATATTTAGTCAAACATGCTCAACAATACCTTAAGTGAGATAATATATCATGATAAAGTTTGGTTTATTTCAAGAGTACACAAATTGATGAAAATTAGTTAATATCACTTACATTATATATTA
>NW_006434373.1:3331619-3338303 GCF_000325575.1 Pteropus alecto
GTGATAAAATGTTAACATCCATTTATATTAATATTTATTTATATGTATTTTTAAAAGCACATTTTAGCCAACTGGATATAAAATTAAACTTCTGTTACTTTATAAGAGATGTCAAAAACTAGCCTTCAACAAATATAATGTGTAGTGAAGTAATTTAAAAACCTTTTTTTTTTAAGATTGAGAACTAGGCAAGGATGCCTGCATTACCACTTCAATTAATAGCATACAAGGGATTTTACTTAGTATAATAAGGCCAGGAAAAAAAAGATAAGAATTGGAAAGAAAGAAATGTAAGTGTCATATGATTATGTAAAAAGAAATTCAAAAACTCTATAAACAAATTATGAGAATTAATGAAAAGTTTAGTTAAATTGATGGACACTAAATAGAATTACATTTCCATATGTCAACAACAAATTAAAAAATACAACAAATTAGAAAATATTATTAAAACATGTCATTTAGAAGAGCATAAACTATAAAATACTTTTATACAAAATTTGTGCAGATATAATTTATGGAGAAAATAATGAACATTTACCAAGAAACATGAAAGAAAATTTATATAAATGGCAGGAGCTAAATATTTGTTTTATTAAAGGACTTATTAAAATATTTTAATTCTCTCATAATTGATCTCTATACTTAGTAAAGTCACAATAAAAATCCTATCACTATTTTTTCTTTATTTTGAGCAGCTTCACAACTTCAGTATATAACGTGTCTTAAAGTACAATGACTTAGAATAAGAAAAACACATTAAAAAAAAGGTGAGACCTATTAAAAAGGCTTAGTAATTAAGAAAGTATAGTATGAGATAGAAATATAGACCAATAAAAGACTACAGAGAGCTTACGAATAGACCTATGTTTATATGGACATTTGATAAATGATATAATTAGTACTGCAAATAAATGCAGAAAAGGTTTGATTTTTAAATTAATGTTTCTGGTACAATTGAGTACCCGTTTGGAAAAAAAAGAAAATAAAAAGGAAAGAAAAGAAATATGAGTCCTACCTTATATTATCAAACATGAACCTAATTTCCAAGTCATCAAAGACCTAAAGGAAAAATTATAAAAATTTTAGCAGATACTATAATAAAAGTCTTTATGACCTCATAGTGAGAGAGATTTTCTTAAGCATGAAAAATACTAACTACAAAAGAAAGTATAAATAGATTTGACAATATTAAAATTATGAACTTCTGTTTATCAAATATATTAGTAAGAAAATGAACAGATAGGTCATATTATATTTGCAATATAACTGATCAACAAAAGACTAGTATCCAAAACATATAAATCAGTAAGAAAAAAATAAACAGGTGACCCAACAGACAAATAGACAAAAATCTGAATAAGGACTTCAAACACACATCCAAATGGCCAGCAAATGTATTAAAATAGACTTAACCTTATAGTTAATCAAAGACATGCAAAATAAAACTCAAATGAAATACTATTACTCACTGACCAAATAAGCAAAAAGAAAAAAAAAAAGTCAGAGACAATACTGCTAGTGTGGGTGTGGGGCAAAGGAATCTCTTATGTAAAGTTGTTGGGAATGTTAATTAAACCAATTTTGGAAAACAGATGAGCATTATCTAGTACATTTGTAGATTTCTACACCTTTTGACGCAATAGTTCCACTCATAAATATTTATCTAGAAAAACTGTTGCATTTGTGCATAAAGATAAACATTGGGAAACATTGGGAAAAATGTACACAGTTTTTTTTTTTTATAAAAGCAAAACTTGGAAATAACTAGGATGTCCATCAACTCTAAGTGGATATAGTAAATTTGTTAAACTGTGTACGATGAATTCTACATAGCAATAAAAATTAACCCCTACAACTATTTCCAGCAAGGAGGACGAATTCCACAAATAAAAAGTTGTGATAAAGGAAGTTCAAAAAAAATATGTTATGAACTGAATTGTTCCTCTCTACCCCAACCCCCCTGCCAAATTCATATGTTGAAGCTATAACCCTCAATGTGACTATATTTGGAGATGGGTCCTTTAAAGAAGTAATTGAGGTTAAGCGAAGTCATAGGGTGGGTCCTAATTCAACAACTGGTGTCCTATAAGAAAAAGAAGACACACCCAGAGTGCATGTTCACAGAAAAAAATAATTATGTGAGGAAGCAGTCAGAAGAAAGTGGCCATCTGCAACCTCAGGAGAACCCAAACCTGCCAAGAGCTTAGATTTAACTCTCCAGTCTCCAGAATTCTGAGTAAAAAAAATATGTTGTTTAAGCCATCCAGTTGTGGTATTTTATATGGCAACCCTATCACACTAATACAGAATACATACTTTAAATAAATGATTTCATTAATGTAAGTTTCAAGAATAGGCTACATTAAATTATATTGCTTAGGAATATATAGAAAGATAAGACTATAAAGAAAAGCAAGAAAATGATTTTCATAAAAAGTCTAGATAGTGTTTTTCTGTATGATGGGGGAATATTCCAGAGAGTGCTCTTGGGGGCTGACTATGATCACTATCATGCTTTTGACCTGGATGGAGTTTATATACAGATTTCTCTGTTTAATTCCTTAACCTGTATATATGTACATATCCTGTACATATGTATTCCATATAAATGATAACTTGCACAATTAAAAGAAAAATGCTAGGTACTGCTACAGAGATAATTTAAGTGGTGTTTGATTCTGTGGGAGGAGCCAAAAATGAGATTGGGGAGGTAGAACTAGGACTTCGTAAGTTATAGGGAATGTGTTACTTGGCTGCAGGCTGCCTCTTTGTGAGGCAGAAGCAGGCAAGAATAACATCCTAGGGAAAGTGGCTCCCATTTGGTCAAGGATGATTGAGGAGAAGGAAATATCCGTGAGGCATTAGCAACCATGACACCTAGTAGAAAAGAGGGCCAAGGCAGGGCAGCAAAACTTCCTACACGAGGGATGAGAGTTGGACCTATCCCATGGTGTCATGAGTAAGTGCGTGGATACATGTGAAGTGCTTTGATCATTCTCTGGCATACAATAGGCACTCCATAAATGTCACATTATGATTATAATTACTTTTATTTTTAACAGTAGCTTATAAGAGGTATTATTTCTAGAAAAACTAAAAATAAGAATAAATACAGATACTAATATTTTCCTAGGAGTCCGGGATCCAAAGTTTAAGATATTATTGGTTCCACCTTTTTTGCCTATCGGAATCAACCAATCCTATGGCTGGATCTGCGCTTGTTAATCTGGGTGACTCTAAGATATGGCCAGGCCCACACTGCTGAAACTTTTATTGACAGACTTCTCTTAATAGTTCCCTCTCATACACATCCTCAGCCACATAATGTTTTTCTCCTCTCTGTTTTTTCACAGGCAGGGCTTGATGGTCCATTTTAAATATGTATTTTTACCCAAATAATACACATAAGTTTCAACAGAATCAAATAGCTGTAAAGATATATAACAAACTCAGTAACTGCCTGTCTCACACCTCTCTGTCCGTCAATTCTACTCCCTGGGGCTGACCAGTCTGAGCCCTTGTACAGGTTTTCTCTCCTTGTTTACCTCCTCCACATGTTTGTAATCTTGATTCATCATTTGTTAATTTTAGACATGATCCATTTTCTTCCCGATATGATGAATGAGCTCCCAGAAGCAACTCTTCCCCTCCTCTATATATCACATTCTCACATATATCATAATGCCTTATATCATAATGCCTTATACCTTATATCATAATGCCCGAATAGCTCAGGAAGCCCTGCTTACATTCATACATTTGCATTATTCTTTGCAGAGCCAGGTAGTATACTATAATTGAATTTCCTTTCTCACATAACTTTTTAATCTAGAGATGCACGTTTTATGTTTTTCACATTTGCATTGAATTATATCTTGAGGCCTTGCATATCTTAAAATTTCATTCATTTATCTTCCCTTCCACTTGGTAGTTTGACAGATTTTAGAATTCTAAATTGAATATTATTTTCTCTAAGAATTTTAAATGTATCACTCCATTTTCTTTAGTACTTAACATTGCTATTGGGAAGCCCTGTGCCTTTTGATTTCTGTCTCTTTGCATGTTATCTGCTTTGTTTAGCTTTGTATTTAGACCTCACTTGCATAAAAAAGTTGTAAAATGTTGCAGGGGGATGAGAGCTCAAAGAAGATGCCTTTGACTCACTTCACTCACACTCACTGCATCTTGGACCTGTTGATAAACAACTCACACTGAAGTTTTTCTCTTACGTTCCCTCTCTACTCTGAAATTCTCTGTTGTTTCTCTCCATGTTCTCCTTCGCATGCATTACATTTCACTGTGAGCCACTCTTTAGTGAATGCCTCCAGCACACCAATTAGATTGTCCTCATTCGGAGCTCAAAGAGCACACGCTATATTTTTTATCACCACTTTTAGTTTTTGCTCAATAAATGTGGTTAGTAATCTAGATTTTTTACAACACTTTTAGTTTTTGTTCAATAAATGTGGTTAGTAATCTCGATTTTTTGCAGTATTCTGAAATTCCAAATATTCAACAAAATCAACATGCATGGCAATCTTTTCCCTATCGAAACAAATTTTTCAGCTTCAAATCACAAGTCATTTATGTTGTTGTTGTTAAGTCAGAATTTAAAGTATGGATCGAGGAGACCATACTATCTGTTCTTACTCATTCATTGGCAGTTTCTTCTTCTGTTCTAATGACAGTCTCAACATACACAAATATATTTTGCAAGTGGAATTATGTGTAATACTGTATCAAATGTATTAAAATTGTCATTCTAGACATAATACATCAACTCCATTGCTTTCATCTGTAAAACTTGTAATTCCATCAAAAAAGCAATCAAGTTGTCTATGGAAATGATTTGTTCCTCACAAACACCTGGTGATTATAGCTCCTGGTTCTATTATCCTATGGATGCCTTCAGATTTTCACCTTTCCTTCATTCATTATTTACTGGAGATTCAAGATGTGCACAGATAATTCAAATTTACCACGCATCACTGATTATTTTATAATGCTATTAAATAGGAATATGGTGCTGTATTTCACAAATGAAGAAGCTAAAACAAAAGTATATGTTAATTGAAGTGCAATGATCCAACCATAATTTTCCCTGGAACTGAAAATTCGGTTTCAACAGAGCCCACTTTGCTCATCATTTTCTTTGAGGTTTCCCAAGCCGTTCTGATTTAGTAAGTTATAAGAGACCGCCAAACTTTATCTGCCGACATAAAACCAAAGACTTATAAGTATGGTTTTTCTCAATATACTTACTTACTTCGCATCCACAACTTTTCACACTTTCTCCATTTTGCACAATTTAGGAACACATCTAAATATTGCAATTCACACAATCACTAAGCCAGAATGTATCAATGTGCATGGAATATGTGTAGCTCTCAGTTAAAATTACAAAGAGGATCACGCTGTAGTACACAGAGGATGGTTCCATGTGGCCGGGTCTGCTGCCCTCACCTCAGGGGCAGAGAGCACTCTGAGGCAGTGGTTATCTACTCCTTTACTGGCAGATGATTAGTTGTATTGGAGCAGAGAAGAAAATAGGAAAGAAGCAGAAGAAAGAAGTGGTCAAAACCTTTTCTGTCTTGAACAGGAAGTAGTAAGCAGAATGTACACTTTGGAGTTGGTATCTTTGTGTTGAAAACCTGGAAAGCCTTTCATGTAAGCTAGTTCTTTCCTGCCTGAGGGCAGTAGAAATTGGCTTCGACAGTTAGGAATAGAGGGTTAAGCTGTACTAGTAAATGAGATTTTGAAATGTCAAGTTTAGGGGCTAAAGGTCAAATTTAAGTAAGAGAAATGCTAGAAAATTATTGGCACAATTGCCTTACAACATTGTATTTTGTTGAAAGGTTAAGGAGACAGTGAGGTGGCTACTGGGGACCCTGAAGAGATTTCTAAAATACTGAGGGATGTTACTTCAATTCACTGGGAAAGGCAGCCTCATCTCATCAGATAATGGGATCTGAGAGAGGGAAGTCTGGGCAGCTTGCTTGTTGGTCTCAGGTCTTACGAAGAAAACAGATCTTGTCCGTGTCTGAAGATAGGGCAGAGCATATTCAGTACCTGCTGTTCATTGACAAGTAGAAGTGAGTAAGGATGCATAGTCACATTGTTTTTATATTTGGTGACTCTCTGTGGCTACAAGTCAAATATTTGAGGGAATCACAGAGTAGGTTTATAACTGGAATTTACATGTATGTATTTGATCTCATTTGCTTTTCTTCTTGTAGAATGATGTCATTCAATTTATCTCATCTATATGCTAGTCACCAAACACACATGTAATTCATGAATTGAAAACAGAGAAGTTCCAAAGCACTGGATTGAAGAGATACCATAAGCAAATATTTTGTACATGGATACCAATGTGGTTATATCAAAAACTCCACCATTTGTTGGATTTTTTTGACAATGTAATGGCAACTGATGGGTTGGTTACATAAACACTTTATATATTTACAAAAGAAATGCTCTAGACCACATATGCTACATTTACAGTGATGTCAAATATTTCCAGCTGTATTCACCTCACTGCTTGTACTTTGCAAATAATTTAACCCACGTGCTTTTCAATGTGTGTAAAGTGTACATTCTCAAAAACAAGTAAGACTTGCTTCTATTTACTATATTTCAGCCAACTACAAGTTAAATATTGTGAAACTGGATGTTCCAGAT
>NW_006434373.1:3338315-3365299 GCF_000325575.1 Pteropus alecto
AAAGCAATAGCTTTACGGAGATGAAAGCCATCTTCTGGGAGAAAAGGACTGTGGGCTGAGTACAGGCATCTTCTGTGACTGTGTGTAGGCTAGGCAAGCATAGGGACCCATCCAAAGCTCGGAAATGGGATTTCCTGCTCTTAAGATGAAAGCAATGGGTGTCATTGGCAATAGAACTCCCGGTGACTAACGTCATTGGAGATAAGTAGGACGGTTTGTTTTGTTCTATGTCCGTCCTCAGAGTATCACAGATTGTAGTGGATTATAAAATCTTTGGGGAAGGGAATGAAATGTTACTTTCTTTGTTGTATTTTGGTTTGTGGAAACTATTCTTTATACATTTCCTTGCCCCTACTCCTCCATGAATTAACACAGTTAAGTGAAAACAGTGCAACTTTGAAGTTAAACAGATGTGAGTTTAATCCCAGCCTTGTCTCCGTGTGATTTTGGCCTCTAATAATCTGTGTGAATCCTCTGTTTCCTTCTGTGAAAGAAAGTGGTCATGATAACTACCTTGCAAGATTGTCAAGAACTTTATCACTGATGTATTTGAAGCAGTTGGCAGAGAGTAGTCATCTTCGAAATTGTAGTAATTGTTCCTTTCTGCATTACAGCAGGTAAATAAACAAGAAAGCATGATAAATTTTCTGGATTTTTTTGCTTTACTTTGACTTTAGCAGTAGGTGCAAATCATCCCTAAAAAGGAAGAAATGTACATAGGCTTACAAAACTGAGTAATTTTTTCCTATAAAAACTGAATAAGTATTTTTTGTAAAACTATCTAATCAAGAGGCTATCAATTAGCTCTGATGACATGTGACTTCTGACTCTTGAATCAACATGTTCTGCCTGAAAGAGGTAATCTTCTCAAGATTTCAAGATCGGTTGTGAAAGGGAGGTGATATTTCTTTAGTGGAAGGAGATAGGGAGATCTTGAAATCAATAAATACATTTTTAAACTTAAAACAAAGACAAATAGAAATTATTCCAAATAAGTGCAAGTGACTAGAAATTCCAGAGCATAGGACTACAAGTTATTAGGTCATTAACTGATTTTGTTAAAGACAAGGATAATTTATCATCTAGTAGACATTTGCGTTTCTCCTATGACTCAATTTGTAGATCTTATTATGAGGTGTTTACTGGTAATACTAAGGTAGTTTTAGTCCATAGAAATGTATATGAAAGGAACAGAAAAGTAGCCAATGCTTACTTGAGTTCATGTGTGTTTAAGGTTGGATGTAGGGGGATCTCACAGCAACCAGATGCAGAAACATTGCTAGAGTGCAGGGAAATAAGAAAGCAAGAAATAAGAATTTCTTTATTCAGGCCTATCCCTCCCCAGGCTTTCACAGCTTCTCATCTCCACCCATTGATGAGTTTCTACTCAGTACTCTCTTCAGACCACGTTTCCTTGCTTTTACCTGGCCCGACCAGAAACTGATGACTCTGGTGTCCAATTAATAGTTGGTTCTCATTATTCACAGTAGTTATGTTCTACAAAGTTGCTACAAATGCTGAATTAGTGAATACTGACCATTGCTCTTAGGAGGAAATAGTGGTTTATGTTCCTGTGAGTCTCTGGTTAAGACAGTTTTATCAACTGATCAGTGCATAACCTTGTTTCATGTATATTTCTGTTTAAAGATACCTTATTCAATATATATTGTTGATTCATTAACATTGAACTCACGGCCTTTAGTGCTATAACTCAGACCTGAGGAAAGCTCATCTAACACATATATTTTCTGCATGAGGCACCTTACATCCTTTCTGAGCTTAGAAACACCACCCAGCACTTCAGCATGCTGCTTGTGAGTCAATTTAAACATAGGAATCACTAACAAAAGTTCATAAAACATGGCATAAAACAGACCGAGAACAGGCACTTATTTACAGTATGAGATGAAATAAGAAGGCTTTGTTTGAACTAGCGTGAACTCCAGAGTGTGGGTCCAGAGACTCAAAAATTTGCTTCTCTGCACATGTCTATGAATAACTGAAACCCTGACGATGACAGCCAAATGAGAGACAGGATTGAGATACCACAAGCACTTGGCAGGGAAGGATGGCACAGGGAGCAAGGGAAGATTTATAAACCCTTCTTAGAGCACAGAGCCATCTTCCTATCAGTTTTATAGTTGACGCCCCCAGCTCTCACAGACAGACCTGTGATATGTGCATTATTACAGCTTCCCTGCATTCATCCCTTGCACTTTTGTAATGTAGGAAAGAGAGAGATTAATTGTATGGTGAAACTCTTCAACAATTTGCTGAAACTCTGAATTCCTGACATTAATCTTTCCCCAAGTGCCCTATCATTAACTAGAAAAATCAACCTGGCAAAACCTTAGAGTAGGTTCATGCAAATGGAAGCACATAAATAGTGTTCAGGATGGAGATGGGGCAAGGCTGTCTGGCTGTTTGAGAATCTGTAGCAAGATGATACATTAAGCTTTTTTCCAGAGTGCTTCATCCATGGAGCATGTCATTTATCCATAACCCTGTACTGCTGAGTTAAATAGTTTATTTTGGGCACAGGCCTGGTAAGAGCATGGAAAACATTTCCATTTTCAAGTTGTTTTCAACTTATGCAAATAAAAAAATCACTTCTCTCCTTGGTTTTCAAAGAAAATGTCTTTTTCTTCTCCATTTGTGGAATTTGGCAAGCAGCTGTCTTTACCTAGATTGTCTTCAGTATAAAAGGTAAATAAGCAAAAAACATTTATTTGGAGAGTTTCCCATAAATAAATGTTCTTATGATGCCACATTTGATTAGTCTTATCATATGTAAAATTGGCTAGAGCCCTCCATTGATGTATTAATTTTGAAAGTTTGAATCTGCTTTTTTAGATAAGACCCTTCCACACATGAATCTGTTCTTATGTAAATAGAGCTCTCTGTGCTTGGAAAAATCATAATGACAAGCCAGATGGAAAAATAGAGTTCCTACCGAGGAGAAAACATTCTATAAGTGGGGGTTGGTGGGTATGGATTTCGCCCCAGAGAGAGCCCCTGGGGTGACCAGTGCAGGCTGTGTGGCTTTGCACAGACCATTCTTCTGTACGTTCTCTCTTTCAGCCACAAACGGTGATTTAAGTCCTTTGTTACAAATTGGACATTAAATGTTGGTAGTTTTAGAATGAAAAGTAAGTGTGCACCACTGTTTCACTGACTACCTTTGAACTTGATATTTTATGTCTGCACTGAGTCAAGTCTCCCCAGCATGGAACAAACTCTTCCACATTCACATTCACCAGTTACTTGAAGTAGGCGAAACAAAGAATACATAATTTAAGTAAACCTAGGTTAAATGAACAGATATAACAGGAGATTCTTGAAAAGAAAAATTTAGGCATAGTCTCAGACTGTTTTCTAGGTTTAGTTCAAAGTTAAATACATAAATCGTGGCAAACCTTGAATGTTTGTGATTGAAACAAAAATGAAAGTAGAATTTAAGATTAAAAAGTGACTTATTATCAATTATATTTTTTATTGGTAAGTGGTAAATGATTATATATGATCGAGAAAGTTAAAACTTAGCAAAAGCTAAGAAATTAAAAGGTTTTAAGTTAAAAAAAGTTTTATTTTCAATTATTTATTCAATTAATGTTTATCGAGAACTTCTGCAGGAGTTCTCAATCCCCGGGCCAAGGACCGGTATCAGTCCATGGTCTGTTAGGAACCAGGCCACACAGCAGGAGGTGAGCAGCAGGTGAGCAAGTGAAGCTTCATCTGTATTTGCAGCCGCTCCCCAGCGCTATCATCACCACCTCGGCACCACCTCAGATCATCAGACATTAGATTCTCATAGGAGCACAGGTCCCTGGTGCCAAAAAGTTGGGGACCACTGCTCTAGGGTACACATCTCAGTATTGAATGAAGCAAGTGGTCAAGGTGCTTATAATTTAGACAGCCCAAAACAAATTCTTAGATAATAGATAATGTAATTACATGTAAACAGGTAACATGCAGAGTCTCCTAGAGCAAACATTGGTTTCTCTCCCTTGCTAGTGTTTGTTGCTGGTAAGAACAAAAGAATAACTAGAGGCTTCATGGTCAGAGATTTGTTTGGACTTTGATTATGAACTAAAGTAATAATTTATTTTTATAAGCTAGATATTCAGCTTAAATTAAAGTCATTTGACTTTGTGAGTAAAGTAAATGTGTTTGAATTTTCACACTTTTTTTTTTTTTTTATCATATCAGGATGCCAGATTGGACTAAAATATGGTGGAAACATCATTTACCTACACAGATTAGGTTTTTAAACTAAAAGTAATAATTCATACTTATATAGCACTTAGAAAATGCTAGACACTGTTTTAAGTCACACATACACACATATAATTCATTCCTCTAAAGCAAACTTATAAAGGGGTTCCAATCATCATCTACATAAACAAATAAAAGATGGCAGAATGTGCCACCTGAAAATATGCCACTTTGGCATGAAGATCATTTTGAGTTAAGGCACTTGAAAAACAGCAGGTACAAGAAGGGCGCTCTGTTCCCCACTTTTCTTCCTGAAAGCAAGGGGTAAAACTTCCATGTGAAAGGTGCCTTCTCTGTACCAGGAGGAAGGAAACATTCCTATCAGCAGGGATGGGTGTGGAGGCAGAAAGAAATCTGTACAAACAGACCGTGTTAAAATAACTCTTACCTTCCTTTCAATTTCCCTCTACTTTTTAGTTATTTTCTACAATTGCTTCTCTTTGTTCATCTTAGTATATGGGCACTTAGATTCCGTTATCTCTTTGGATCTTCATATTTCTGTGGGGACTCCCCTGTACTTATAAAAATCTACAGGCTTTTCACCTCTTAATCTGTCTTGTCAATTTAATTCTCAGGTGTATGTGGAACCCCTAAGAGGGAAGAGAGAAAGTTTTGCCTCCCCTACACTAACGAACTCGTGCTGCTCAGTGGAAGTGTGAATGTAATTTTTTATTTTGAAAGGGATTTATGGGGTAATGATGATCAACAGTCATACATTTTTCTAATACCTACTGTATGACAGACACTGGAGTTACAAAGATGGTCAAGACCTGATTCTTGCCCCATGGCTTATGTTATAGGGAGAGATGGACATGCAAGCAGATGAGCGCAGAGAGAGGTGGGGGCACTGTGAGGGGTTCCCTATGAGTGGAGTGGGGCATGCCATTCTCTCTGGAGTCTTCACAGAGCATTTGACACATTGCATTCTTGGTTTTTTGTTTTGTTTTGTTTTGTTTTGTTTTTTTAGAAGTTGGCTTGACCAAGTCGAAGTCATTTCTAAAGATACTTCAAATTCTTACCATGTACTTGAGGCAATACGGTGGTTCTAGCTCTAATCTTTTACCAAACAGAGCAGTGATCTTAATTACAATCTCCTGAGCAAGTAAAAAAGTTGTTGCTACGTTTGTTACATCTAATGTGAAGATCTAGGTCAGCACAAAGAGGGAGAGAATACAGACAATGACCTTCAATCAAAAGCAGAAGAAACTAGAGAGCTCTGAAGATATACTGAAAACTCCTCCCCTTGGCTCCATTCTGTTCACGAGAAAATCCATCAATAATAGTCCCTGACACAGACCCAATATCCAGACTAATAAGAATATGAAAGGTAACAATAATGGGAAATGAGTATTTTTGAGAATTGTATAATTTAATGATTTTATTAACACTTGAAATTATTTAGCAAAGCTCTCTGAGAGACTAAAACATGCCGGGGCCTGCAAAGCACCTCACAATAGCAGTGTATTGAGAGTAAGAACTTATGAATGGTATTGTCCAATAACATGTGTGTGAATGCTTGTGTGTGTATGTGTGTGAGTGTGTGTGATTTAACAGACTCAAATAGCAACATATGATGTAAACATCCCAACATAATTTACCTAAGACCTTTCACCTAGTCTTGTAAGATCAGTCTCACTTTCACGTACACACTCATATCTAAAACCACGCACATTCCATAGTTGTTTACTTATGCTAGTTCCATACTGGGTAAGGTTGAACTCTTGCCCTGGTCACACTATAAATTTTCACATAGAGCATTTTAATAGAGTTTCAAGTATTTGTAGGTCACTAACAATTTGTTCTAACTTTTAAAAGGTGAGTAAACTAAACATGCTATTCAAATCATGAATTCCTGAAGACTCTCTTAGTTGGTTGTTCCTGGTTATCATCTTGCAACATGCTGTGCATCTTAATTTTGCCTAAGGAATGTGCCTGAGGGACATAGTTGGTTATTAGCACTATAAAAACTTTATCAGATGAACAGGCACTGGCTTCATAAAAGATACTTAGTAATCGTAAGAAAAGTCAGGGTTCCGATTAGAATATATAAATAATCTCTATGAAATGAATTCTTCAGCCTTTCAGCCCTAAAGAATATATATCACTTGATTCCTCTCAGCTTGCACACTACATTTGTCTGCATTAGGGAGATTCACTGAAGGCCCCAAAGCAATGCTCCTTCCTGCTCCAAGGAAAGTTTGAGAGGATAACTGTGGCACACGGAGAATATACAATGCCTGCAAGAAGTCCCTTCCCAGAATTCTGGAATCTCGGCATACAGAGGGTGGCACAGGGATCTGAGAAACTGTCAGCATGAAAGAAGATTACTATTTCTCACTGCCTCTAAAAAATATTGTTGTATTGTGTTTCATCATATTCTTTGATATGAATTCTGAGGAATTAAGACGCATTATTCACATGCGCGGACAAAGGATTTCAGAAATAAGTGTTGGTGAGGATGCGGAGAAATTAGAACTCACATCCATTGCTGGTGGGGAGGTAAAATTGGTGCAGCCACTTTGGAAAACACTTTGGTAGTTCCTCAAAATGTTAAACACAGAATTAGCATGTGACCCAGAAATTCTACCTCTAGGTATATATATATTCAAGAAATTGAAAAGCTATGTCTAGGCAAAAACCTGTACACAAATGTTCTTATCAGCATTTTTCATAGTAGCAAATTGGAAACAATCCAGATGGATGAATAAACAAAATGTAGTATATTTGCACAATGGAATGTTTGATGTTTTATAAAAGTAATTAAGTTCTGATACATGCCACGACATAGATAAACCTCGAAAACATTATATTAAGTGAAAGAAGCAATAATAACAGGACACATATTGTGTGAATCCATTTATATGAAATGTCCAGGACAGGTAAACCCATAGATACAGAAAAAAGATAAGTGGCAATTACACAGTGGCAATAGTTTTACAACTCTTTGCTTATATTTTTAAAACACTGAATCGTACACTTTCGAAGAGTGAATTTTATGGTTTGTGAATTATATTTCAAAAAAGCTGTTATAAAAAATCTTTTTGAGCTGCTTTAGATAGTCCAAGCCTATGTTCCTGTAAATTCCTGTAAATGATCAAGATTTAACTACTTGTCTTGAGGTGTATTTTTGCCTAAAGATGAAGTGAAACATTTTTTTTAAAAGATAAGCAAAGACAGCAAAGCAAGAAGAAGTTATTCTTTCACGTGTTGGAATTTCATGTTTTCAAACACCTGAAGGGAATCATAAAATGAATCAGAATGATAATAGATATGTTTTTGCAATGCTTTCACAGATGGTCTTATTCAAACATGTTCTAGGGGATGATAAATACAGATGATTATAGATTTATACACTATGAGACTCTGCATTGGAGATGAAACCAGAGAGCAAGTTCTCTGGGGGAGCATTTCTTATTTGTCTTTGTATTTTCCAGGGCACAGAGAACATATTAGTTGAAGGAAGGATTAAATGAGTCATTGTTTTATGGTTGTCCCCATCTGAGGGGCACCCTCAACCAGCAATAAAATAAATATCCCTTTATCTATGAGATAATACAATTTTAAAGAATAACCTATTCTAGAATGTGGTAGACACTTGATAAATGTTTCATGAAAGAATGTAGGAAGTAATAAATATGTGAATGAATAAATGTAGAACATATATAAGTGGATATCAGAGGAAAACCTCCCACCATACCTTTAAAGTTAGCTTCTTTCTTTGTATCCAAGGTGAGATTTAAAATTTTGAAGCATTTTAAAGAAATCAAATAAAATTTCTTTGACATTTTGGGTCACTTGCCATTTTTGAAAGTATATTCTTTTTAGCAAAAATCAGCATTCTTCCTTCATGTTATTGTATTGGCATAGATTATAGTTATTAGATTCTGAAAATTTGTTGATTTAAAGAAAATAAAATTCATCATTGGACTTTCTCTAAAATAACAATGTATCATTCACATTTGCTATTGCCTCCAGCAACATCTATTTATGAGGTCAGAGCTCATAATGTAGGAAGGCAGAAATGACAGGTCAAATCAACTGATTTTTAAACATTTCGAAAATTCCTTACTGATTTGTTTACATGAATTAGCACATTCTGAGATCAAGTAAGAAGTAAATACATCAGATTTCTCATGGAGAAATTTTTAAGTTAAAGAAAATGGTATGAAAATATTACAATATCTGTCAATATCACTCTTTTACATGTAGAAAAATATTATACAGTCTGCTCTCTGACTTTCAGAGTATAAACAGTTATTCTAGTTTTGTTTGATAATGTGGCACCATCTTCTCATCCTTTGACGGCTCATCAAAACTCATAATAAAATAAGATCTTCATCGACTTCATTCTCATTCACATCTCAAACTAATCCTGTTCCTCAGCTCTCCTGTCTAGCCAAACTCCCTAAATTAATTCTTAGCCACCCTCGAACTTTACTGCCTCTACTTTCTCCTTCTGGAATGTTTTTTCCCCCTTCAAAATCTTACCTGCCATTCCTTAACCCCAAATCTATGTATGCTGTAAAGCAGTCTCTGAATACAAGATTACAAGTACATAATCCTACTTCGAACTCTTAACAATTATTATCTGTATCAGACATGTGGCATGCACATTTCCAATTTTGTTTTGAAGTTAAATGCAGGCATGTTCATGACCAGAGCGAGATTATAAATTCCTGGAATTCACGGACCACCCTGATTGATTTTTGTAAGGTACTTCACACACGGCAGCCTTACAATGAATGTTTGTTGACTGCCTGAGTGAAGAAGAGATGAAAACTGAGGCAGTTACTAATCCAAGGGTGTGTAAACAGTGACTGATTAAACAAATGCAGTAACACATACTGTTCTTCCTTTCTGAACTTTGCTGTTGTTTTGGAAGTCTAGATCCTTTGGTCACTAAGTAATCAGATGTATGGATATACCCCCCTGAGGTGCACTTGCAAAGGACTTTGATCGTCACACACAAAGCAAAGATGAGGGCAGTTCTGGTGCCAGCCTGCTCTTGTTTTTTGCGAAGAGGCATACTTCATGCAACACCCTTTGGTCACAAAATGAACATCCATTGCTCAAACAGTGTTTAAAATTCCACTTCAGAATGCTTACAAATAACCCAGGATAGCTAGGTGTATTTTGGGTTGACAATAAATTTGATTTTGTAACTGAGATTGTAATTTTGGTCTCTCTTAGGTAGCAGGATAATGTAGCAACAGAGCCACAGGATTTCAGTTAGTATCATAAGCACATTCAACCAGGTGGATTGTTTTCAAAAGTTTCCAACACAGACCACTTGGTACAAAGGGTCAAATGCAGTCCAAACAAATGCTTGACAATAACAGGTACAAAGGGCTGTGTCCTTGGTGAATGATTAATCATAAGCTATCATAAACAAAAGTGTTCTATACATTTGATAAACAGGTTCATGAAAGAGCACAGGAAATGTCAGTCATGAGAAAGCTGGGTGATGATTGGGGCATCTATGTATCTGAGGGGTTTTCATTTAAAACTTTGAGTTGGTCTAGGGTGGCTATGTCTTTTTTTTAATTACCGGGGTGACACTGAGTAATAAAATCATATGTTTCAAGTGTACAGTAGATTGTATATATATTACAGAGTGTATTCACCACTCAGAGTTAGATTTTCTTCCATCACCAAATATTTGATCCCTTTTACTCCCATCTACCTTCCCCTCCTCATTTCCTCTGGTAACCACTAATCTACAGTCTGTATCCATGAGTCTCTGTCATGTTTGTTTGTTGCTGTCAGTTTTATATCCAGCGTATGAATGAAGTCACATGGTTTTCAATTTTATCTGTCTGATTTGTTTTGCTAAGCATGATTATCTCAAGATCCATTCATGTTGTAAATGGCACTATTTCTTCTTTTCTTATGGCTGATTAGATTCCATTGTGTATATGTACCACATCTTCTTTATTCATTTATCTATCGTAGGATGCTTCGGTTGCTTATATGTCCTGGCCATCATGAATAATGCAGCTATGAACATCAGTATGCGTATATCCTTGTGGATAAATGTTTTCAGGTTTTTGAGTAAATATCCAGAAGAAGTGTTGCTGGATCATATGGTAATTCAATATTTAGTTTTTGAGGAACCTCCATAGTGGTTGCACCAATTTGCAGTCCCATCAGCAGTGTATGAGGGCTCCTTTTCCTCTGCATCCTCTTCAACATTTGTTATTACTTGTCCCGTTGATGATAGCCATTCTAACAGGTGTGAGATGGTATCTCATTTTAGTTTTGATTTCCATTTCCCTGATAGCTAGTGAAGCAGAGCATCTTTTCATATGTCTGTCGGCCATTTGTATGTCCTCTTGGGAAAAGTATCTGTTCAGGTCCTCTTCCCATTTTTTAATTAGATTGTTTGTTTTTTATTGTTGAGTTGTATGAGTTCTTTATATATTTTAGATATTAAGCCCTTATCAGAGGCGTTGCTTGCAAATATCTTCTCCTACTCAAATGGTTCCCTCTTTGCCTTGTCGATGGCTTCTTTTGCTGTGCAGAAGATTTTTAGTTTGATACAGTCCCATTCACTTATTTTTGCTTTTACTTCCCTTGGCTTTGAGGTCAAATTCATAAAATCCTCTCTAAATTTAAGGTCTGTGAGTTTAAGAGGGGATGACTATATCTGCACCCTCAAGTTGGTAACATAATTCGCATCTATAATTAAAATATACCCTTAGTATTTTTATGTATTTCTTTCATTCCAGTCTCCATTCAGTAGGTTATGTTATGCATTCTCACTCCCAGAAGGCAATGTACGAGGACACCACTTCTGTTCTCCTGTATTTTCTCTTCTCATAGGAATTGAGGAAGGAATAGCCATGACAACAACTAGGACAGAAAGGCTGATAAACCCATTTTGCAAAAACGAAACATTTAGTTCACCTTCAGAGTAGCCTGAGAATAAAATGGGACTATAAAAAAAGAGAATATTTTTTTTTTCCCCAGATATGCTGGAATGATATAGCAAAATGCATGTGATCATTCCAAGTGGCCGGCTTGAAAGATTACACAAATATTTTTTCAATTTTCTAATAATTTTGCTATAGTTCAGAACATCTCTAAAGTGTAACTTTAGAAATTATATTGAGCACTGCTTTGTAAGTCACATAAAAAAAACTTCTTTCCTCACTGAGAGCCAACTATGTATGGGCAGAGTTATTAGTGCCTTTCTTGGTACAAAAGAGGTGAACAAAGCCCATTTTGCAGGCAAATAAATTATTGCAATAAAGAAATCTGTGGACCAACCAGAAGTTATGTAGGCCTCAGTGACTTATGGAAATTATCAGAAAAATACAGAATAAATGGACCCTGGTGATAACAGTGCTTTTATGGGAACATGTGTCAATGGAAACACTTTAGAATTTTTTTTTTTGCCTCGTCATTGAGAGAGAAGAAAGAAGGAGCCTCTCTTACTCTCTTCTATCACATCTCTGATTTCTTCAATATCTAGGTCTATGCATAGTGTTTCTATAGACGATAATAACAAACAACAGTGAAAACAACAAAACATATTAATACCAGATCCTTTTGATCATGAGAGATAAGATATCTGGTTGAAGCATGGAGAAAAAAGGGAATAAAGAAATGGGAACACACGGAATATAGACCTACATGTCCACTAAAGAACATTTTGTCTTTTATGTTGATAATCTTTTTAAAAAAATTCTAGAACTATATTCTCATCTCTTCCTTGTAAGAATACAGTGTCTGAAGGATCCATAACTAGAGTTTCCTACAGGAAACACTTTTTCTCTACTTTTTATCATGGTCACTCCCATAGTAAAATCCCTTGAGTGGATATATACCCAGGCATGGTCCTGTGAAGTCCCTCTCCCGCACTAGCCTCCCAATGTTCCCCTAGAATCTAAACTCCCTTCTAGTCAAGACTCTTTTGCCCTGCCTAGACTGGATCATGGAGGCTAAAGCCTATGGGTTTTGAATGAATATTATAGATCTATGATTTTATTACCATTTTATGCTAGACTTCTCCTTACAGTATTCCTTTGAGAGGTCCTCCAATCCCCTGGGACTCTTCCCCTTGGATAGGAATCTCAACCCTCCAAATTGATATGAGCATTAAAGGGATAATACATGTAACTCATGTAGTGCAGGGCTGGGGCATCGCGGGAACTCATTTGATGAATTATTCCTCCTTCAGAAAGCTCAGACAAGCATCATGTGACTGGGACCCTACTAAACTGAAATGTGCTCCCTATAACTTCTATCCATTGATCTTAAGTGTTGTCATGGAACCCTACAGAATGACTTTTGAAGGTTCTTCTGTGTCTACTTTTCCCCATGTCACACAGCATCATTTTCAACTGTTTCTCATAAGATGTGATTGTTCTCCTATCAGGTTCTAGTTTATTTTTATCTGCCAGACAAATATTTAAAAATTACCATTTTGATGGCTATGTTAATGTATAAATATATCATTCATCAAGTTGTAAACCTTAAATGTATACAATTCTTAACTGTCAACTACACCCTAGTAAAGCTAGGAAAAAATATATATATTATAGTCTATTTTTATAAGCTATGCTTTTTTTTCTAAAATGCTCTGAAACCGTACTTAAAATTATTCTCATTAATGATGGTAGTAAGAGTGAATAGGTAATGAACTCTTCTTATAGACCACATAATGTACCAAACACATTTCATTCACGTCAATCCTCTGAGGTAGGTATGCTTATCATCAGCATCTTACAGATAAAAACCACAATCAAACCACAGTGTGTACAGGTTGAAAAGCTGCCCAAGCTCACTCGAGAAGAGAAAGCCAAAGCCAAGATTCAAACCCAGATATGACCCGTTCAGAGCCCACATTCTTCGCTGGATTCTGTTGAGCCTTTCTGGTTCTCCTTTTTTATTTTGAATATGGCTAAAAGGTCTTTTTGGTTGCCTGTTAACATTTTGTAATTTCACTCTATGGAAATTTAGCCTAGTGACAGCATTTTCAGAGGCCCACCTTTCTTTCCAATACTTATCGTTGACTGTATGTCTATCTTTCAAAATTATGTACCTGAATTGTCTGTCTGACACCAGTCAGTCAACTTCATGTTTTCAGGCATGGTCCCTTTCTCTATTTGAGTCAGTATTGTCTTTTATGTTTCATTTCATGAGATTTACTTAACATTTCCTCAGAAACTATTGAATTGCCTTGCTGATGTCATAGTTATATGTGTTCACATTAGAAAGTTTTTTTTTCTCTGCCTCCTAGAGTACCTCTTTCTTCCTCATCATCAACCAGTCATCAACCTCAATGTTTTTTCCATTTTAGGCTTGCAGGTCATATGGTCTCTGTCACAAATCTGTTGTCATAGTACAAAAGCAGCCAGAAGCAATTTGTAAAAATGGGCAAGCCATGTTCCAATAAAACTTTATTTTTTAAAAGCATTTGGTAAGCAGGATTTGCCTGTGGGTCATAGTTTGCCTCCTCTTGCCTTAGACTATAAAATTTCCTTTGGAAAGTCGAAGTTGTTATCCAATACGTGGGTTAATGATTAAGTTCAACACAGTAAAAACCAAAAGCCTTTTTCCACTAAAATTACGTTTCCCCCAACATTTCCCTATTTCTGACAGTGATAGCAGCGTTTTCTAACTCATACACATTTAAAAGAGTGGAGTTGAATATTCGATTCTGCTAACTGCCATGTATCTCACGTCTGTATATTTCCATTTTCATTGCTGTCATTATTTTATCACTTCACATCTGTATTTATATTCTTGGCTTCTGGACTGACTGATTTGCCTTCAGGTTTCCCCCCCAATTCATCCTTAGCATGGCTTTTAGTTTAATCGTTTCTAAAATGTTACTTTTATTAATTCTTTACTCTCCAATCTTTAAAATATAACAAATTCTGACCTCAGTCTGCCTTTCTCCATCTCTCACCCTTTACATAAGCGCACTAATGCTTTTGCTTTTCTTTTTAAAAACCATTATATTAAGGTATTATTAATATGGTAAAAAGCTGTGCATATTTAAAGTATACAACTCGATGAATTTGGAATAAGTATACACCCGAGAGATTATCACCATGATCCAGGCCATAGACATTTCCATTATCTCCCAAAGTTACCTCCTTTCCCTTTTTTTATTATTAGTATTGTTAACTATAGGCACTGTGCTATATAGTGGCTCTCTAGAACTTATTTATCTTGCATCATTGAAACTTTGTACCCTTTGACCTTCACCTCCCCATTTCCTCCTCCTTCCCAGGCCCTGGTGATAAGCATTATGCTCTCTATTCATAATATCATTTTATCTGACTATCTTAGATTCCACATATAAATGACCTCAAATAGTATTTGTCTTTCTGTGTCTGATTTATTTCACTTAGCACATTTCCTTTTTAAAAAAACGGCTGAATAATATATTGTTTGTGCGTGTGTATGTGTGTGTTTTCTTTATCCATTCGGCCTTCTATGGACATTTTGATTGTTTCCATATCTTGGCTATTGTGAATAATACTGCAATATGCATGTCAGTGGAGGCATTTCTTCAAGATCCTGATTTCGCAACAAAATCAAAAAACAATCTATAGAATTGGAGAAAATATTTGCAAATCATTTATCTGGTAAGGGATTAACTTTCAAATTATAAAAGAACCTTCCGTAATTTAGTAGCAAGAGAACAAATGCCGTTTTTCTCTGACGGGGAAATCTGCCTTGCTATGTTCTCTTGCCTTTATTCTTTTGCTCGCACTATTTCCTCAGTTCGTAATACCATTTTATCTTCAAAATACTTATCCACATTGTATTCATTTCCAAAAGTGAAGCTCATTTCTTACCTTCTCCATGACGCTTTCTTTGTTAATTTTGTTCCATAATGATGTCTCTTGCCTGTGAACTCTCAGAGTGTGGATTGTCTCTAAGACTCATTTGTTACTTAATCCTATATTATTAGCATCATTTTCTAATGTTTCAGAAGTGTTTGTCTTATTTCCCTAATTAGGGCAACTTTTGTCAAGGTTATCGGTGTATCTTACAATGACAGGTAGTGTTGTGTTTTCATAGAAGTCACTGAACATTTTTATTGTTAAATATATAAATGAATGAATAAATAAATACTGACTATCTTTCTTCCCCACACAATCTCCTGTTTTATGTCTTTACCAACTATTGGGTTACAATGGGATGTAACTTGTTAAAAAAAAAAAAGTTAGCTGAGTTATCTTTATAAGCAATCCCCAATTTTCAAACCAGCTGTGTTTTAGATGTTCATTTGTAAGTTAAATGCCGAAAATCAAGCTACTTTTCCCATAGAAATGCTATTAAAACTGAAGTTATAATAAAATGCCAAGTCTCTCCATCCAAGCCTATTGTTCCAATAAGTGGTTTGAAAATCCAGGCAGATGAGATGGCCACACAAAAGAAAACAATGCCATGCAAGGCTCATAGTTAAAACAAATATAAATTAGAGTGTTTCTCTCTCTATTTGGGTGTGGGTGTTGGGTGAAGCAAATTTTATTATAGGAAAATAAAATAAGAGAAAATTTTTGAATTTAATAAAGGGGATTTTTATGTATCTTTAAAGATACTAGAGGTTGATAAAAAAATGTATTTTTTCCTAAATATCCAATTTTCCTTCAAAATTAATGGCTTTCATTTTCTTTTAGACATAAGATTATCATTGTCATTGCTTTTGTATGTGTCAGCTTTAATCGAAATCTTTTTGTTGTGGATGAAAAATGAAAAAAATATTCATGAAGCATAGACTACCTAAATAAACCATTATTTGTTTCTCAGAGTCTGCAAACTAAGATTGGTTTTTATGTGTTTCATTTGAAAAAAAATGAAAAGAATAATATTAAATATAATGTGAAAATGATATAAAATTTGAATTTTGGTATTCATAAATAAAGTTTTGTTAGAACCCAACCAGGACCACGTGTTTACATATTGTCTGCTGTTGCTTTTTGTACTGCAATATCGGAGTTGAGTCCCCTGTAGGGCCCTGAAAGTGAGAATATTTACTTTCTACACCTTTACAGAAAATGTTTTCTGTCCCCCGTTATGCAGTAATAAGATTAGCAAACAAAAAGGGGGACTTTTACAATATAATGTGGAGTGGAAAAAGCTAGACTTGAGAGTATGTGCCATATAATCCAACAAAATTAATCCATGGTGGGATGAATCAGGAGAGTGGTGACTTCTGTGAAAGGTGAATAGGACTGTATGAGAAAGATTTCTTGGTGCTGGTAATGATCTACTTCTTGACCAAGGTTCTGGATACATGGATGTGTTCCTCAAAATTCATCGGATGTTTAATATGTGTGCTCTTTTCTGCATTCATGTTATACTTAACTCTTAAAAGCGTACTTTAAAAAAAACAAAGAAGGCTAAGATGAATAAAAAACTGATGAAAAAGAGAAATAACAATAGAAGAAAGAAAATATGTGCTGAGGAACAGATACGAAATGGAAGACAATAGAACTGTCTGGATGTGCCTAGCCCTCCAGAGGAATGAACCAGGAGAGGGCCTGGGAGAGAATTTGCCCAATTTGTTAGACCCTTTGCAAACACTAACTAGTTTAATCCTTAGTATCACGCTTGGGGGCAGATAGTATCATCTTTGTTTTATAAAAAAAGGAAACTGAAGCTGAGAAGATCGAACATCTTATCTGAAGACTCCTAATTTATGTGGAAAAAAATACATTTTAATCCAAGAGGAAACTAGGGCTTGTTTACCTTCTAAAAGAGAAAGAGATAGATGGCTGGAAAAAAATTACCGAGATACACTCAGTGATTTCCAGGGATGGCCCAAATCTTAGAATGACTTAGTCACAGCTTGGGGTGGGGAAGCTGGGAGGTTCCGGGGGCATTTTGACATGAGCTATGGGAGACAAAAACCCTATCTGCATCTGAATTTTATATCACTATTTGTCATTCTTAACTCAAGAGGCTCTTGCATATTTACAGTTTTTCATTTCTTCCACTTATGGTGCAGAATTTTTCTAGTCTCGAGGTGGGATGCTTTATTCCTATGTAACATCCATTTGTAAACTATACAACCATTTTAATGGAGTATAATGTGAAGATCAGTTTCAAACAAAATAAAATATACTGCTGAAAACTGGTGGCTTGCACATAATTTTGAATTATTCTTGACTACAAAGAGAAAGCAAGAAAACTTTTTCTCTTTGAAATGGCATACGGTTTCCAAGATTCCTTTTCAGAATCACACCTATGGGCCTGAATGAAATGTTGATTTGTGATTTAGCTTAGATGAAAATTTAAATGGTTTAACTGAATTCAGTATAATAAAAACAAAATGAACAAATAAACATCAAACTATTGATTTCAATTTGTGGGTGAGTCTAAAGTTAACATTTGTGTTTATTTCTTGCTCTTTATACATGCATGGTCTGTTCTGGTATGAAATTTGGTATTGTGTTTGGTAGAAAGCCCTAATGAGAATCTGAACTTTCAGAAAGTCAGTTCGTAGGACAGTTACAGAAGCATTTGGACATTCAAGTACTTCCATAAATTATGCATACATCTCACTGCAAAAATGGAGTGTCAGTGAGTTCCCAGCCTAAAGGAGACCTGCTCAGATGCTGGCTTTAAGTTCCTGACTTATTAAAAAACAACAACAACAAACTCAAATCCTCTCACATTTCAAAAATTAGCCCTCTCCTCTTCTTTCTGTTTATTTATCTTCTAAGCAATTGAATGTAGTGTCCTGTCACAACATGTTAAGATTCAGAGATATCACATGAGTTATACCTCCCAATTTTAACCTACTTACCTTTTCACTATTGACAAACAAATCTCAATTCTACAGTTCTTTGTTGTAATACCTTCATGATTTTTCATTCACTTCTCCAAAAATGTGAAAATGAAAGGAATATAACTCAACTTGTTTCATTTAAATAGAAAACTACAACTTTTCATCACTTTTCCTATGTGATCGATAAAAATCAAAATGTTATTTCTTTCCTCTGGAAAAATTTCCGTAATAATGTATCTAGAGAAGAACACATTTCCAGTCTCCTCTCAAGACAGTCCTAAGAACAGGGCTAAGAAAAAGCATTAGGCTTACTGGGGCTGACTCATGTAGAGACGGAGAAAATCTCATCTGTGCTGCTGACAGTGTGGACACTTGCCACCTCCTATGTGGGCCAGTTGGGAAAGACTAGTAAAGGTGTGTATCTATTATTGTTGAAGGGAGTCCATACATTGAATATAAAAGGAAATACTTTTTCTTTGATCCCAGGTAGGTCATTATAGCAATTCAAACTCTGGTGATGAGTGAATGGCAAATTACTACTTCCAGACGTGATTATCCAGGAAGTGACCTCCAAAAGGAGCCAGAACCATCCAAAATCAATAAACTGATGCCAGAACTGTCACACATTTTTATTTATATTTCACGTGTCAATGATAAAAGTACTATGCTGGTAAGAGAGATCTGTAGTTATCATACATTTGGGATCATATACCAACTTATTATTCTAGCATTGAAAGATGACACTGTGAACACGAGTACAGGTGTGGCTGTACCTGTCATGTGAGGCATCTGACAACCCTAATGTACTGCAAGTACGTAATGAGTGTCCTTTGGGTAGCAGTCACAGCCCTTATTTGCATATATCTTGGGTTGTCACGGTGACTCTGACTCTTACATTTTTGACAGTAAATTGACTCCTTCCAGCTTCCCCCTCCCCCAGTTTATTTGGTTATAGAGTGAGATGTAGTATATTAATGACTGATATTCATGTTGGGAGATTAAATTGAATGCACTGAAATCCAAATGGGTTATTAAGATGTAGACGTAGGAACATTAAAAGAAGAGAGTGTTAAACTGATGGCTCATCTCAATCAACACTCCCTCTTCTACAGTTATAGAGTGTTTGATTTATGATCTATCCCCCAACCCCAGGCATAATCTTCATCTCCAGTGCGTTGTCTGTCAAGTTGTCTTGTTCTTCATTGTTTTCTTTTATAAGCTTTCTTTGTAGCCATATTCCAACCTTAAAAAAGAATATGCTTTTTATAAATAAAAGATAGTTAATTCATATTGAAGATAAACTTTATTTGTTCAAAAGGGCTTGAAATTCCTTGGGTGATCATTAGAATCATTTCCAGGGTGTCCAATCAGGGACTATCAGAAAGAAGATTCAGACAAAGGATGGGGAAATGGAAGAACATCTTCAAACCCTTGGAGTCACTGATGTTCTACCCTACACATGAGCTGGGAACTGGGGAAAGTCTGTCTCAAAACTGCTCTGGAACAACTTTAAAAAATCATACATTAGATTGATATACTAGATATGTGTGTACAAATTATCTTTGTGTATATAACTTTGATTTGTTATTGGGAGTGGAACAAAAAGGAATCAGCGTAAGGTAACCTTTCTTTGGCATCTCTCTAACATTCCTTAAGACCCGTATGTACTAATTACGGTATCTTCTTTATTCTCATCTCTTATTTGCTACTTTTTTTGATAGGAGGTAGGATAGAACTGAGGACCGAAAGATGGAAAGGTTGTGGTACGGACAAGTGGTTGCAGTCCTTAATAAGCAGCATATTATCTCATGATATCATGAAAATGATTCTATGGTTTGGCTTATTATTCCCATTTTAGAGGTAAGGAAACAGAAACATGGAAGCGCTACGTAGTAATGCAACCTGTATCTTCCTTCCTGTGTTGGTCAGGGTTCTCCAAAGAAACAGAAACAGACAGATGCTTTGATTCTTTGTTTGTTTATCATGAGGAATTGACTCAAATGATTATAAGATGTGAGGCCAGCAAGCTGGAGACCCAGGAGACCCTATAGTACAATTTCAGTCTGATTCCAAAGGCTTGAGAAAAACCAGGAGAGATGATTATATAAGTTCCAGTCAGTCCAAAAAAACTGCAGGCTGGGAATACAGCAAGAGTCCACGTTTCAGCCTGAGTCTGAAGGCCAGAACAGCCTAATGTTCCGGCTCAGCAGTCAGGCAGGAGGGGTTCCTTCTTTCTAGGCCTTTTTGTTCTGTTTGGTCTCCGATTAATTAAAGGGGCCCGCCCACATTAGAGAGAGTAATCTGCTTTACTCAGTCTACTGATTCACCTGATAATCTCATGCAGAAACACCACCCCAGATATACGCGAAATAATGTTTGGCCAAATATCTGGACATTCTGTGATCTACTCATGTTGACACATAATATTAACTATCACATCTCCCATCCCACATTTGTAGCTCCTTTAAAGATATTTTAATAGTTGAAACAAAAGGTTAAATCTTCCTCTTATGCCCCTCTTGGAGACTATCAGGTATATTAGAAAATAGATGATAACCATCAGCAGTCTAGAATGTGAACTGTGGCTAATAGTGTGTGTGAGATTAATGAAATATGTGATATAAACAAGCAAGTTTACAATAGGATTTTACAGCGTTTAGCACACTAGCTAATGCAAGTACATCAAATATAATTTGCCTTTCCAAATAAACTGACACCCATACGTTTCCATGCAACCTGAGTGCCCAGATTTCTCTCTGAAGCAGCCTTAGGCACATTCTAAAATCTCAGTGAGCCAAGTGTTGTGAAATTATTCTTCATACCATTTTTCCATTATAGGAGTAAATATCAGAGAGGAAGACAATTTACATGCTGTTTAAATGTCTGTCTAGTTTCACAAGATAAGTCCTCAATGTGCCAAAAGAAGAATGGATCTAATGTTAAAAGGGTACATGCTTTAACTCTCCTACTGCAGAAGGATGTAGGCGTGCATTTAAGAATGATATTCATGGAGAAACACACACACAGCACATACACACACATCCGCATATGCACATACACACACATGCAGGCACATAGAGCAACTAAAACTGAGAAAGGAAGGGAAAGATACCAGCTGAAGAGCAATATACCTCTGGGACTTCTACTTTTCTTAGGCAATTTTCATGTCAATGGGAAAATAGAAAATGTGAATAAGAGCTTGTTTTTCAAACCTGAGGGAAAATTCTATCTTTACCCCCAAATTCCAGTGTGTTCTATGAGAGCTGTCAATTAAGTAGGCTTTTTAAGTGAGATGCCTAGCTCACCTTTCCTTTAGATGGGGAATGGCTTACTGTCACATACATAATAGAATTCTCCACCTCCCCCTGTACCTTGAATATTATAGAAATCTATAGTTTTACTATTTTAAAGTTAGAACTGTTACCAAAACTCAAACCTTTTTCTTTAGATAAAATAACTCCTTAGTCCCATTTTGACAATTTCCTTTCCTATCATTGTATCTGATTAGAAGTACTCCCATGGGATTGTACCAATTTAAATTAGTTCTTTTGTACAGTGATGATATTGGCTAGGTTCTTCCTTTCCATCATTTCAATAGTTTCTAAATTTTACTTCTCCTTAAACCTCTATTGGCCACCAGCCAAGTTTAAGGCACTAACTTCTCACCCATTTCCAAACTGCTTAAACAGCCACCTCAGGCCCTCACCTGTGTCTCTCAAGATACCTTCATTAAATTGCTTTCATGTAATGGAAGTGTGCATTTTGTTTTATGATCTGGGGTTATTAGCTCAGTATTTTTATAGGAGTCTGCTTCTATGTGTACCTTTGCTGCTTGTTCTCAATGGATTTGTCTTAGATGAGAGGCTCCAGGGGTAGATTTTGACTATTCATTTTAAATAATGGGTAAAAGTCCCCCTCTAACATTTCAAAAAATACTGCTGATTATAATAAAATGGAATTCTAAAAGAAAGACTTAGTTTTTCTTCACCCATCAGACTTAAAAACAGTGTTTTAATACCATACTCAATCACAAACTCATTCATAACTTGAATTAATTTGTTATCATGATTTATTGACTTGATTCCCCTCAATGTTAGGCAATAGTTCCAATGACATCACAATGTACATATTACTTTCTGCTCACCATAGCAATAGTTCTCCATGCGGTGCACTATCCCACAAGGGGCCAGTTATATGAAACTGGGGTACTCTGCAGAAAGATAATTCTAGGCTCCATTTCTTCCTCATTAAGGTCATAGCAGTCTTAGGATTTATCACTAGGTCTGCATTAAGAAATCTCTCTACTTGGTAATGAATTTGTTTCCCTTCTTTTCTCTGCAGCCCCATCACTGTGAACTTAAACTGTGAACTTGGTGATGGGGCTGGGGAAGAGGGAGATGATATTTCATTGCTACCTATTGGAAAAAAGATTAACATTGTCATGAAATAAAATGTATGACGACTACAAAGTAATGAAGCTAAATTGTCGGCTCCATTAAGGGAATAACTTTGGGAAGCTACTACAAAGTTCTCCCTGAGAATACTGCTATCACTGAAACATATCTCTATTCACAGACATTTTTGCCAGTTATTTCCAAGGCAAATCCTTTTATTTAGAATTACACTTCCCTTAACAATACTAACAATATTATTTAGCTTCAGAACTAATCATGCTTACTTAACTAGCATCAAAATATTTTATTGTTTTTCAAAATCAAACCCTCTCTCAAAGTTTGATGATTTCATTCACTCAGGATATTCAAAACAGTGCTTCACTCTCTGAAGAGAATTTTTAAAAGATTAGTTCCAAGAATGTTTTGAACAAAAGAAGGACAATTCAATTAAAAGCAGTCTACCAGGCAATCATACTACCATTGATAAACTAGGTTGAAAGTATGCAAGTTCCTATTTTATTACTTAAAAAAAGATAATCTGCTCTGCACAGTTATATTCCTAGGCATGTGAGGAGAAACAGAATGGAAGCCCACACCTGAAGAGACCAGTTGTGACCAAACACATGTGGCTTTCTCCAACCAGCCCCAGTCATGGATCATTATAGAAAGATTCGGGATCTGAATCTGAATGCCTGGATCTTCCCCACTGTCTAAAGATGAAATAAAAAAATAGACTCTCCCCTCTACCTGGTCCCACCCACGTCCCAAGGAAAATGTCCAGTGGCCTCTGGAGTAGCCTAAAGTCTGGTATTATCATGAAGATCTGCACAAGATTTTTTAGGGTATGAATAAAGTCAGCTGGGATTAAATGGGAACAAATGCAGTGAACCTTGTGAAATCATATATCCTCTTCCTCTTTTGCTTTCCTTTTGGCAGGTTTTCATGGGAATCTGTGTTTGTTTGTTGAGGGCAGATCTTTGCGTTCCATTCGTAGGTAATTGAAAAGGGTAAGTAGGCGGAAGAAGTAGTTAAATGGGCAGGAAAGGCTTCATTGATAAATGTGGGTGCGTCTAAAACAAATTTTGATTTTTTTTTAAATTTGTGGACATAATGACCTTTCAGAATAATAGATTTTTAATCTCATAAGATTTTTAAAATCTAATAACAATAATATGACGAGAAAGAAGAGGAAGAGGAAGATGCTAATAATCATGGCTGATAATGTCAGAGCAATCATTTTAAAAGCAGGCTGCTAATTCTTGGCTTTGTATTTCTTTCCTTGAATTTTCTAACTTTTGCATAGTCAGGAAACAGAATCTCATTTTAAGCACAGAGCAATTCTAAGGAGAAAGTGGGAGATCTATCGGTATTCCTTGACTAGAATGCAATCAAGACTCACAAAATCTCAAGGAGTGGCCCAAGATCTAAAGGCTGGTGGCATATGACTGTAAGATGGAACCAGTTCATTTCATTCCAAATCACATGGTCTCTGTTCTTTCGAGATAGAGGTTATCTAGCATGCTTTGTCAAGTGGAATTTTCTAAGTGACTCTGATCTACGCACAGATGCACTATGTCAAGTCAATGACGTGACTCTCTTTTAAAACAAAGCAATATCCCTCACAGTTGTCCCCTTGTGCGTAGATGGTGGCAAATTATTGTTTGCCGAGCCTTCTATCTCCTCCCTTTCTGTGTTCCATTGAGATCATGGAAATGCAAAGTAAATAACCATGGAGTAAAATGCCTCAGAGAGTATTTATTTAAGAGTATTGTTCCAGGATATGCACAAAGATAAAGACTTTGTGTAATGAATGAGTGACTCCAGAGGCCAAATACCAAGAAGTTATATTCTATACTCAGTGTGTCCTGGCCAGGGTGAGATTACTACAGGCTCCCTCAGGACATGCCCTTAAAAAAGGGACATCTTGCCAAGGTAAAAGCCAATCCTCTGAATCCACAGGGGCCCCCAGAAACTCAAGGAAAGGAACACAGGAAAAATCCTGGGCTACTGTCAGTTTGTCAAAATGACAAGGTGGGAAGCAGGCTAACTAAAATTGGTTTAAGAGAGAGGGACAGGCAGGCTGCAGCATGGCCTGCTAGAGACAACAGTGTGGGGCATCAGGCATCAGAGAAAAGCCATTCTGGCAGGGCAGGCCTGGGGTGGCCTGGACAGAGTTGTGGAACTGGAAACGCTGGCAGCAGGGAGCTTTCTCTTCATTTAGTTCTTCAAGGGCCAAAGAAGAAATAGCCATTTTTGCTTTTGGTGTCATGTCATCTATATATAAAAGACACAGAAACCATTGTTATTTGGGAATCCAGTGTAATAGGTTTCAACATTACCCTGTTCCTTATAGATATAGCTCACAAACAAACAAACAAACAAACAAAACACTGATAGCCTAATTTGGAATAAAACACAAAACAAAAAGCACACAAATGTCTCTGCATATTTAATGATTATTGACTTTTTAAATTGGTTTTAAAATAAAAGCTTTCTGGATGAAATACACATTTGAAAGGATTACTAGAAAGTGCAGCTCGAGCACGCCACTTATTTTACGTTAATTCTTTGCCTTCATGCATTAAACTCTACTATTGCCCTAATTTCTCATAAACATATATCTGCAGTAAAAATTGTTTTACCATGGAAAATGCCACCGACGCAATGTAATGGTGTAATGAACAGATTTTTTTATAAGCAGGCCATTTATTCGCCAATTGCATATGAAACAGGCTGTAGGGTTCTCTTGAAAAAAAAAATCACAATCGGACAAGACAGACACTGTCTTTTTCAGGGAGCTGGGCTTATTGTTTTACATAATAAGAACATAAAGAATTGTGCTTTATTGATATGGGAACACATTTTATTGCTTTCTCTGATTTAACATCTTTACCAAATGTAGGGGATTAGACTCCCCATTTCATTAAAGCAAGATTATTGGCCTTGTTTCATTATCACTGTTCTGATTCTTGGGAGAAAAAAAATCTTCCACATAGCTTCTGTTACTCAATTATTATAGTGGGTTGCGAACATAAAATTTATATGGAACTCTCATTGTAGAAATACACAGAAAGCATTTCTTTCTTTCTCTCTCTCTCTCTCTCTCTTTTTGTATAAGGCATGGAGAAAGCAAAAGATTGCCTGTCCTTATCTTTTCTTTTTTTTTTTTTAATTAGATAGCCATTGTAGGAGAAACCTTTATAGCTCACATGCAATTTTAGAGATTTTCTATTAATCATACATTATATGATTGTTCATATCTGGTGTACACTGACTCCCAGGTCAGTTGGAATCCAGAGACATATCCACTTCGTAGATGGAAATATGGAGAACATCAGTGTCAGTGATTCTCCCAGGAAGAGAAAATGTGTGAATTAAAAAGCTAAGAGGAGAATTTGAGATGCTCCTAACTTTTCATCAACAACTCAGTCTAAGACAGTTAAAAAATGGCAATGGGTCACCGAAATTGTTGCTAATTGATATCAAATGCAATCTTTCAGTTTCTCCTCTCTTGTCATGGATCCAAGAAAATCCTTTGTCTCTTTCCCAAATGTTCTGTTCCACTTGGATGCTTGCCTGCTTCCAACAGATGATCCCTCACCTGCAGCCACCTGCCCTGCAGCTGCCAGCAAATGCTGGCTGGTCCAGGCTGCCCACAGATCCACAGGCACCCTTGCCAGGGAACCAGAGGGCATGCCTCCCTTTGACACACCTTGTGCCTTTTTCTGTCTACACTGGGAAAGGGAACAATTACCCAGCAGCCAGGAACTGTGGGAGATGCTTACAAAAAGCACAGACTCTACCTCATAGGGGTGCTGAGGATGAAAAAAAAAAAGCATCATGTGTACAATGCTAGAACAGTCCCTTCCACCTGGAGAGGACGCAGCTTTTGCCAACCGTGATTTCCATTATTAGGAGTAGAATATTGACACCGATACCATCATCTTGTTTAATCTCCAATTAATGGGTTCTTAAGCGTGAAGTCCCCCGGAAGCCTCACAAACACTGAGACTGAGTGTGCTGCCACACATCATGGTTCAACGAGGGTGAGGCCTGTCCCGGTTTAAAACCTCTCAGATGGTCGTGGTAAGCAGCTATGGTTGAGAACCCACTGCTCCAACCCCCGCGGTGGAAATGATTGTCCCCTAATTTACAGAGAATACAGAAGCCCAAAGAGATCTAGTCATTTGTTCAAAGTCACGCGGCTAAGTGATTACAACCTTAGGTTTTCTAAGCCCAAAGTTGATACTTTTCAGATAATAGCTCCCAATCCTGGCTGAGTATTCGAACCACCAAGGAAGATTTTACAAAGATTGATGTTTAGATCCCATTTGACAGCAGGTATTCTTATTTTCAAAGTTCCCAGAAGAATCTGATGTGAAAACTAGGTTTGAAAACAATTTCACTAACCTGAAAACGAGCCACCTGCATCAAAATTTCCTAGGGTGAGTGTTAACAATATTTATTTCAGGAAACCACCCCAGATCTCCCAAATCAGAATATATGTGGTAGGGGCCAAAGATCTGGATTTAAAATCTAGATTAAAAAAATATATATTA
>NW_006434373.1:3365335-3370412 GCF_000325575.1 Pteropus alecto
ATATTTACACACAGAATTTTGTGAACTAGTGTTCTACATTATGCTCCAGTATTTACATTTAAGTAGGTTTCTCTCTGCCTCTCCTCTCTCCTCTTCCCCACCCACCACTTCTCCTCTCACTTTTCTCTTTCCCACTACTTCCTTTTTCAGTTCTTATTGTAATAACCCTGACAATAGTTTCTAAATTATATTTTATTTGACCTCTGTGGCCTGCAAATATTTTTAGTCAATAGAAGTATATAGAAAAAGATTTGTCACACACACACACACACACACACACACGCACACACACACACACACACACGCTCACACACACACACAGGCACACATCTTTTGTAGTTCATCTGTGTATTAAAAAGTGAATCTAGCTTCTTAGGATAAATTTACTTTTAGACTGAAGAATTTTAGAGGGAGATTATACATGATTCTCATCTAGTAGTAAAGTTATCTAAGAAGTAGAGTCTTGCCTTTATTCCCTAGCAAGTATATACTTGAAATTTATTTTGTTTCTAATTTAGATTATTCTAGTTCTATCTTTCCTCTTCTTAACATAGTAAAATGGTAAAGTATTCTTTTATTAACATTCCCTGAAACTATTGTTACAAAGAACAGAGAAAGAAAGAATATAAAATAAGGACAAAAGGGAGAAAAGAAGATGAAACTGCAGAAGATAAAAAGACAATCTGAAGGTGGCAAAGCAATTACTAGAAGGGATCGAGTGGAGAAGAGCGAAAAAAGAAGGGAGACGGAAGCAGATGGGGGAACTGGAGAAAGATCTAAAGGAAACGGAATAGTAAAAGGAGAGAAAGAGCCACATGGAATTTTCTTTGGAGAGTTGCACCAAGTCCTTTATTTGATCCTCAAACAGTTCTGTGAGGGGAAACAGGAAATCTGTCAATGAACTCATGTAGCCCAGGAGAACTTAAAGATTCAAAGACGTCAAGGACCTTCCTATGGCTATCTCGCTAGGAGGCGGTGGCGAGAAACCAGAATCCTGGCTTTCTGGTTGCTCTTTCAGTTTTGCCTTCTGTTCATCCAATCTTACAGAAAGCACTCATGAACGTATTCTTCCTTCCAGGCAGTAGGTGCTGGAGGAAATAGATGGAGGGTGTGAGATTGGAGCAGAGCCAGGGCCCAGGGCTTCACTTATAGCTTTGACCTGATGGTCTGTACCTGAATCGTCACTTCAGTGAAATCCTAACTCAGTGCACAAGTCAAATATGTTTTTGGTTTTTCAGTTTTCCTTTTCTTGCTTAACTCGGGCTAAAGCTCAAGTTTCAATCAGAGGCGAAGGCTTAGTTTCAAAAAGACTGGATTTTTTTTCCTGGGTAGCTAAGATACCTTAGAAGGCCAAAACTTGTGGGTATTCCACTGGCCACGGTGGTAACTAGATTTGTACAAGTTGTGGGCGATGCCATTTCTCTCCATGATGACAGTTTACGTGGAGGCCACATTGAGCATAAATAACACAAAGGATATTGGTGTAGTATACCTTATAACTTGACAACATGTGCTTTTTCTTTTTCATGATGGAAGGAAGAGATGCTTTAAATGTTTTGTTCTTATCTTTCCTCCACTGCTTAGAAATACACAGAGGGAGGTTTCTACCTTTAGTTGATTTGCATGGCCACACTCTCTATGGTTGTTTTATCCCTACATTTTGAAATGTAGAAAGTAGTTCTTTTGTAATTGCACTTGAAGACATAACCACCTGCAACCAGAGCGCAGAGTAGGTGAAAATCTGGAAGATAAGGTGAACATTAATTTTTTTTACTGCTATTAATAATTTTTTTTAAATTAAAATATAGTTGACATACAAGATTATATTAGTTTCAGGTGTACAATGTAGTGATTTGATATTTATATACCTTACAATATGATCACCACTATATGTCTAGTCACCGTACGAAGTTACTAAGATATTATTGACTATATTCCCTGTGGCATATATTACATCCCCATGACTTATCTATTGTATAACTGGAAGTTCGTACCTCTTATTCTCCTCTACTTTTTTCACCCATCTCCCTACCCGCTTCCCCTCGGCAACCATCAGCTCCTTCTCTGTATCTATGAGACTATTTTTATTTTGTTTTATTTGGGTTTTAGATTCCACATATAAATAAAATAATATGTTGTTTTTGCCTGTCTGACTTTCATTTAGCACAATACCATCTAGGTCCCTCCATATTGTCACGAATGGCAAGGTTTCATTCTTTTGTACTACTGAATAATATTCCATTGTTTATATGTACCACATTTCCTTTATCCATTCATTTGTTGACAGACACCTAAGTTGTTTTTATATCTTGGCTATTGTAAAAAGATGGACATTAATTTTAACCAGATGGAGCAGAAGGAAAATATTTCAAGTTGGGAACCAGCATAGAGAAAGAGATGAAATTAAATAAGTGGAAAGAATGTAAAGCTTACAGCAATTTTAGGGAAAATAAGAAAAGTGTACAAATGCCTAGATAAATTTATCAAAATATGATGTATTTCTAGGTCCAGAGATACACATGCAAGGAGCGCCTCTCACCTCCCTCAAGGCTGGGTAATTTAAAAAACTTCCATTCATTGTCACTACACCATTTTACATGCCTGCACTTTTCCTATGCTAAAGATGGTGCATTGATGGAAAAAACTGTCACAAGATTACCGTGTTTTCCTCCACTTATCTCTAATACATGTTTTATGGGCCAAAAGTCGTGTCATCTGAGCAACACAGGAGTAAAAACAGGGGCTCAAAGATCCTGCTGTGTGTGCAAGTCTTAGAAATCTGTTTTCCTGAACAAACAAGTTAGTTGAAAGAACAAAGTCTGAAAGTGAATCATAAACTCTTGTTTTGTTAGAGCAGAAACTGTTCTTGAAAACATCTATGTTGGATTTAGGGGCACAGATGGACAATGGAAGACCAGAAATTAACTATAAATGTCCAAGAAGGCGCTAGACCAGCTGACAAGTCTGTTCTGTCTTTTCTTTTCTTTTTCTTTTTCAATAATTCAAAGGCAAGATAACACAAATTTTTCAACACATGGAAAACGTTGCACACTGTTTAAGGCTTCAAGTAAATAGCTTTTGTTAACTCTCACACAAATTAATTTAATAAATGGAAAAAAACCATTCTTAATAGAAAAAGCTTTGTCAGAGACCCAAAATGAATTTTGAATTTGGCTTCTCAGAAATTAATGAAAGAAATCTGATGATGACTTATTTTTTTAAAAAATAAATCCTAAGGCATTATGAATTATTGAAAATTATGTAACTGAAAGAAATCCTCTAAATTGTATTACTTTCACTACTGGAAGTTGATATTGCTCTTTCGAATGGAAAAGCAAACTATATTAAATTTAAAAATCTAAATACTTTACTTTGAGGCAATACATTCAAATATTTTTCTCAGAACATTAACATATCTATTGGGAAAGCTTTGACCATCTGAATGAAATGTATATGGCTACTTAGAATGTGGACATACTTGTTTAGACTACTTAAATACTATTTAAAATTTATCTTTAACATTATGATATGGAGAATAAGCCTGAAGAGTCCAGGTTTCTATTTATATACACATGATGTTTCTGAGATATTTTTCCATGTGTAAAATTTGGCTGACTTTGAAAATGTCCAAGAGGACTTGACCAAGCAGAAATAAAATATCGACTTAAGCTTTAGGCAAATTATTTCAAAAAAAAAAAAAAAAAGAACAGATTTCAGTGAGTGGGGTCTTCCTGAGTTATAAAATAAGTAGATTCATAAAAGTTCCCCATTTTGGGTAATATATGAAAATCATAATAACTTTAATTGTTTCGAGAATCCCTGAATCAATTTCTGTGTTCAGTTCCATTTGTCTCCAATAGAGGAAATGACCAATACTTTACTAAATGGAATGACTAGAAATATGTAAAACAATGAATTCTCTCTTTTAACTATCTGCAATGTTTTTACTGATTTTCAAAATATTCGATCAATGTTGCCTCCCATTCCCATTCATGGCCATATTTAAAGACATTCAAGGACATGGAAATATAACCTTAGTTCTCTACAGGCTGAGTTTTCAAACAAACCAGTTATTTTACTGGTTTCTCACTTTGTCGGGATCTATCAGTGTGAGCAAAAGCAAATCGTTACTTTTGCTTCATACTACTGAATACCGCATACGTCCCAGAGAGCAGCTGGTCCCTGGTGAGCACTCACCCTGCGCCTGTACCCTGCACGGCATTGTGCTGACTCTCAGGCACAGAGTCCCTTTGAACAGTCCGTTTAGGAGCAGCCCGAATGTGATTTTGTTTACAGGGCAATGATCCTCCTGGTTACAGCCTGCCAGGAATCCAGGCTCTTTTCCCAGAAATAATGCATTTTCAAAGGCTAGATAAATATCCCCTCCCATTATATGGAGAGTTAATAAGATAACCCGAGAACTACAGGCACACACCCAAGGGCAGTGTTGAGTATAAATGCTTGAAGCAGGAACCTGTCACAAGGAAGACTGAGGGCATGCAGGACACCAGATAGATGATGGGACAGAGCAACCCACAGACCTGGGTGCCAGCCAGGAGCGGGCTGCTGCAGAGCTACAGAATCAGAAAGAGCAAGAAGGCAGACATTTCCCAGTCATCTAAGTTATACATGGCAGAGTATCACAGAAAACTAAGAAAAAGATTTATCTGTAAAGGGTAGCAGAAAGGTAAAAAAAAGCCCTCACACATACATTTTGACATGTCGAGGTGTAATAACAGAGACAAGAGAAAGAGTGGTTAATAAAATAAGGTCTGTTTCCTTAAAATACAGCCTGAGAAGCCAAATGTACAGACAGTCAACACATGAGGCAAACAACTGCACCTCAGTGTCATTGTGAGCTGAGAACTGGAACGACACAAAGACTATAGCTAACTCTGCCCCGGGACTGTGGGAAACCTCAGCTGAGGAAAAGAAGTTGAGTTCTGTCGTAGAGAATGAGATGTAATTTTCTAGGTGTAAATTTAAAAGTTAAATGTATTTTTGGCATAAATCAATGAAAGGAAATTCACACCTGAACCATCATGAGAACTTCGGGGTGACAGAAGCAAAGGTGTTA
>NW_006434373.1:3370437-3385795 GCF_000325575.1 Pteropus alecto
GAGAATGGATGATATATGGGAGAGATGAAATTCACAGGGGAGTTTGGGGCAAGACAAAATGAATTCCTGTAGCATTTAGATTGGCTTCTGTGGAATATGGGAGGTGGGAGGGGTGTGTGTGTGTGTGTGTGTGTGTGTAGTGATAATTCGATTAAAAATTGTGTGACTGTATTGATGTTTATTTCATTAGCTGAGAATGAGAATAGAGATAGAGTGTCAAACTCTGAGGGAAAGATAATGATTTCAATCTTGGGCATCTTCTGCTTGAAATACTTTGGGACTGCCATGTAGAGATGACCAGACTGCCGATGCAATTATAAGTGTAAGGAAATATTGAACAAAAAAAAAAAAAACCAGAACCCTCTAGGTTGGCATAGGCAACCTGTATCCACCTGGGAAGAGCAGCTGGAGGCAGGACTGAGTCACCTTTTCCTCAAAGAGAAGCACAAGTGCCACTTCTCACTTGAACACAATCAAGCCTACATTGCTATTTCTCATTTTCCATATTGCTCTATAGCACAGCTAAAAAGAGCTTAAACTCTCTAAACAGATAAAACCCAAGGTGAATAAAGGAATTGCCAGAGAATATTTGTGAGAGAGTTCCATTAAAAATAATCAGTTTCACAAACACTATGTAATATCCGTTGTCATCAATTCTCAGCACACAATGATGTTTTACATTTTGACATCTGTGCAGTTCCTATGCACCTGCTAGGCACCGAGGGCCAAGCAGCCTTTGCCTTTATCATGTGTGACCTTAGCAGTGAAAACCCTTCGACATTTCAGTCAGCAAAACACTTAAGAAATAAAAAGCTCATTTGATAATGATAAAGAGACCTATTCGTCAATAACATATAACAATCCTAAAGATTCATGTTCATAATAGAGCTTATAAATGCATAAAGCAAGAACTGATAGAGATACAAGGAGAAACAGGAAAATCTAGCCAGAGGTTTCGATATGTATCTCTCAATAAATGATAGAATTAAAATAAAAGCTTGACCTAATGACACTTGTATACCAATACACAATATTTTCAAATGCACACAGAAAATTTACCAAGATAGACTATATTTAGGGTCACAAAATAAAAGAAAACATATTTTCACACAAGAATATGTACAGAAATATTTATACAGGTTACTTCGTAAAATCCAAAATGTGGAAACAACACAAAACTCCATCAAAGGTGAATGAATAAACAAATTGGTCTATCATAGAATGGAATACTTCTCAAGAATAGATCAATGAACTACAGGATTAATCTCAACATAACTTTGCTACAGGAAAATCAGATTAAAAAAATAACTTGCATGATTCTACTGAAATAAAGTTCTAGCAAATGAAAACTATCTAGAGGCCAAAATTAGATCAGCATTTTCCCGGAGAGATGGGTGTAGATTTAAAAGAAGGATTCCAGGGAGCTATCAAAAAGGGGCATGAGGAAATGTTTGGATGTGATGGACAAGTTCATTTTCTTGATTGTGGTGATGGCTTCGCACATATGCACATATGTCAAACTTATCAAACTATATACTTTTGAGATAGACAGCTTGTTATATGTCAGTTTTGTCTCAAAATATTAAAATCTCAAGTAGAAATTAAAAATTTGAAATGAAAAGAAAGTCTTATCTAATTATATAATTGGCAGTTTTTTTTCTTTCCTCACGGTACATAAGACAATGACAAACCTTACAAAAAGCGGTATCTGAGACTCTCTATGCTACAGGTACACTCTGCCCCTTACAGGTCCTTGATAACTGATGTCTAAGACGACAAGGGACTTTAGAACCTATTTAACCATGGAACTGATTTTTCAAGTTACAGAAACCGTAGGCTGGAGAGATAACCAAAGCTCTGCAGACAGAAAAAGGAGAATCTAGACAATCTAGATTACAAGACAGAACTTTCTCTTCAAGGCACACAGATATTATCCCTATTTCTGCTTGTTTGTCTCCTTGAGGATGGCTAATTCTCTGAATGCAATATCATGCCCTTGACTCCTCTAAGACGTATCCAAGACATTTCACTGCAGCAGCAGAGGGGCTATTTGATTCTAATTGGTTCTGGAACTTAAAAAGATTCTGTGCCTGGAAGTTTTGGTTGAGAGCCATGAGCCTAGAGAGGCAGTTAAAACCTAAGGAAGGGATAAATCTATCAAATCAGGGAGAGAGAGATTAGAAGAGATACGAGATCAGAACTCCAAGGAGGACAAACAAAATGTCTGCAAAAGGAGCCTTCTAGATCCCATCATTAGATACAAGACTCTGATAGAAGAGAGTAAAGAGAAGGCAATGGATAGAAACAGCAAGTGAGACAATGGCCTTACCCTCCTTGTTGGACCATCCCTGCACCCTGAGAGATACATGCCCCAAATCACTTGTGTGCACGTGGATCAGTTGTGATAACTAGGACCGACTATATTACTGTCTAACGTGACATATTAAAAACTGATAATAAAGTAACACTACATAATTTTGCCGTTGGTTATAATAACACTACAACTTTTAAGAAATGCATATCTTTCTTTTTTTCCAAAAGGGAGTTAAGGCAATTTGCAAACAAAAGAAAAACAAAAAACCGCTAAATAAAAAATTCATGCAATGGAAACAAGGCGAGATAAATCAGCTAAGTGCAAAGATTAAACACCAAACGTTAAGGTTTGTGGCAGCCACAAGGAAGCAGGGAGCATAGCACTGCACAGCCCGTATCACCAAGGGATGGAAGCACAGAGCAACTCCTGCGGAGAGAAGATTCCTTTTCTCATCTCCTGCTCCCATTCTAGAAGATTCGGACGCTAAATTGGACAATCTTATCACAACAATTTCATAACAAATACATAAATAGTATTCATATGCATATAACCAGAGGCAACTTATAATAAAAATCAGATATAATATTTACGTACAATTTCATCTAGTCATTAACTGGGTCCAAGGAAGGAACTTAGAATCTATCTTGATTAGAACATCCCTTGGATTATCGTCTTCAATATTATTTCACTGAAAGCAGCCTTTGATAGCAGCTGTGTGGCAGGAGATAACGATGACTATCATTAGCATGAAACACAGATAATTTTAATTGCTGATTGGAGACAGACGCATGAACTTTGGCAGTCAGATAAGAAGGGTAAAGCAAATTCTTCGCTTAAAAAATTAGGAAATCCAACAGGAAGGCTACTACACTGTACACAGAGGTGGTTATAGGGGCAGCTGAATGCAAAACTACAATTTTTTTCAGAAAGCCGTGTGGGGTCGGTCCCAGAGGTGAGTCTATGTTCTGCTGAGAACTCAGAGTTCTCTGTCACAGAGCAGTGGTTCTCTTCATGTCACCCCGCCCCGCCCCATCAACACCAGCACCTCCATCCCCATTACCTGGAGTCCTCGTGAGGAATGCAGACTCCTGGACCTTACTCCAGATCTGCTGAATATTAACAATTGGAAGACTGAAAGTTTGGGGCCTGTGATTTAACATGCTCTCAAGTTATTCACAGACACTCTGAAATTTGATAACTATTGTCTCAAATGGTTATAGCTTGAAAAAAATCTTAAAGCTGGTGCTGCCATTTAGGCCCAGGAAGAAGTAGCCCCTCTTCTTTCATCCTTTATTTCTATTTTTATTTCTTCTCTTCCTTTATGTCTTCCTTTCTCTCTTTTTTCCTCATATATTTATTGAGCAAACTACTACATTCAAGGCCACGCATAAAGTGCTTAAGCTACAGAGATGAATGAAAGATCGACTCAGCTCCCTGAACTATATGCTGTCCAACAGGACTGACAGAAAGAATTAACTACAAAAGAGACCACATGGAATTAACTGAAATATCCTGGTCTGTGGGACTTTTTTATGCTTAAAACTTAAATACTGGGGACTATCTACCACAGACATCTTTGCTTTGATGAGATGAATATTCAGCCCATTTTTGGGGAAAATAGATAGAAACTAGGACCATTTGTCTCTTATAATCATTCCTGGTGCATGATAATAAAACTCTGAGCTGTTTCTGTTTTAAGTTCCAGTGTAAAGACCCTGATGTAATATGGCTATATCAAAAAATTCAAAATCTATGTACGCCCTGCCCAAGCTAGATTATAGAACCAGTGTCTGGGAGAGGTGAACCTCACTAAACAAGTGTTTCTGAAACTCTGCCTGTTTGGTATAAAAAGAGAATGAGGGAGTTACATAAATTAAGCCCTAGGATGTGTTGGGGTATCATGAGGATTTAACTTTGAATTTTTATAACATGCAATTTATAGACTTCAGAGATTCAGCCAACAGCAGATGTTTCTTGCACACCTATTATTTCCTAGGCACAACCTCACTTCTGGGAATTCAAAGGTAAACGACATTTAGGCCCTTTGCTTATGGAGCTGAGGATCTAGCGCTGGAGACAGGTAAGTGCACCCAGAACAGATATACATTGAGCTTCTCTGAGATCTCTCTTGATTATAACCAAATATTAATTTTTATTTATAGATCATTCCTAGTTTCTTGAGCTAGTTTATCTGCCTCCACCACTTGCCCCATCCAGAATAAGGGTATAAGTGCAGAGGCCCCAGCTGCTTTTGGAGCCCAGGACAATTTCAAGCGGGAAGCAATTGTCTTGTGTTGGGCAGTCATGACTAGTGTGGTGGCTTCCTGTTTTCAGTGGGGTGTGGAAATACCAAAAAGACAGCCTCACTTTCTAGCTGTATTCTGGTATTTCTTTTGGGGGTTGCAAAGGAAGTATTGAGGTTTCAGAACCAAAGCCTCAAATTGTTAACCAAATATTTTAAAGTCGACTATCATTTTAACCTGACAGTACATATGTTGCAATAAGTACTCTGACCTGTTCAAGATGTTATCACTCTATATGAAAAAAATGCCCAGTGGTCAGGTCCAGAGAGAGAAGCTTTCTTTCCCTGGCAAGTTTGATGCCTCTTCCTCTTTACTTATGCCCACTTCCGATATACTCCTCTACACTATCACATAATTGTTGATGTGCCGGTCTGTCTTTGAGGCAGATACAGCTGCTGCTGCTGCTGCTGCTGCTTCTTCTTCTTCTTCTTCTTCTTCTTCTTTTAAAATTTATTCTGCCTTTATTCATTCTTTCATTCATATATTTAACAAATATTTTGAGGGCTTTCCAGATACTAGGCAAATGTGGTATTCTGCTGGCACATAATGGTATGGCTGTCCAGTTGTAAAATAGCCCCTATTTTAGTTTCTCACGTGCCCAGCTCCTGCTCAGCTACCAGAACGCTAAATATCTCATCATGTAACACGACACCTATCCCCAAGAATCTCTTCTTTACATCTACCACTACATCCTTGACATAACAGGCGACCAAATGCACAAAGATTTGTGTGGTGCTGCTGCCAGCATCGAACATAGATGCTGCTTTTTAGTGCAGAGGAGATTTGAGGCAGAAAGACTGAGGTAAAAGAAAAGACAAATTAATTAGCTTGTCAAATCCTTCTCAGCACAAATGCAATAGATTCTCGTATAATGAAATATCATTTCCCAGTAATGCGTAGCTTCCACTACCTGGCTTCTCTTCATGTACCAATTTTTGTTTCAAAGGTATTTGAGAATTAGCACAGAACACAGATTTCACAATGGTTGAATAAGATGAGGAACATTTTGCAACATTAAGTCCAATTACTCTTAAATTTGTGTATATATGGATCTAGATGTTACAAGGTTGAAACATGACACCAATTTTTTTTTACATGGGAACTTAATGGATATCAAACACAAAATTGTGAATTATTTTTAGTAAAAGTAGTTAATAAGAGTTTTATTACATTTTCAAAAGCACATTTCAGCTCGTTTGAATATTTTAATATAAAATTTTGTTATTCATTAATTTATGGTTTGTACTTTGCAAAACTATCATGAGGAAGATTTCTGTGCAAATAATCCTGAAATGAATGTCTAAGGAGGCTGTTCTAACCATAAACAACATAATTTTATTGTTGGTTTCATTTAAAATTTTCCTGCATTGAAAACTTTGGAAGGACTAAAGAAATACTTCGTGGGTCCAGCTACTGATTTAAGTGAAAATTTCTATGTAAATAATAGTCATTTATAGGACAAAATAAAAATATTTTTATACTTCCTGAGTCATAATATTGACTCATCCCATACAACCACACTACAATATTCGAACGTGATATGAAGACGATGTAGAACTCATAGTTTATTTTCAAATATATTAATTGCTTTCAAAATTTTATTTATAATTTTGGTTTCTATTGTTTTAGTAATATTTTTCCAAATTGAATTAGCAAAAACTGCCTACAAATATCTAAAAACTACAATGATCCAAGAAGGTTTGCTTAATGTGTTATTACTGTCAGTAGAGCAGAAATTATGTTAAAAAAAATCTTTATTATAGAACCATAATTAGTAAATTTTTGAAATAAAGACAAGTAGGATTGTATAAAATAAGCATATAATTTATTAATTTTGTATGCAAGTATTTTATTACTCATCCAAGCATGCCCAGTTCATTAAGAGAACATCTAGACTATGTACATTTAATTTATTTTGTAATTGTCAAGATATATTAGTCGAAGTAGAGGATAGATTGCATTTTATTTAGCAGTTTGTTAGTGTTTTAGTCCATTTGGGCTGCTATAACAAAATACCACAGACTGGTAGCTTATAAACAGCAGAAATTTCTTGCTTACAGTACTGGAGGCTGTAAATCAGAGATCAGGGTGTCAGCATGGTTGGGCGACAGTCTCTTTGTAGACTTCTAGCTATGTCCTCACATGGTGGAAGGAGCAAGGGAGCTCTGTGGGATCTCTTACAAAGGCACTAATCCCATTCATGAGGGCTTCACCCTCTTGAGCTAACCACGTCCCGAAGGCCTTATCTCCTATTACCATCACGTTGAGTGTTAGAATTTCAATGTGAATTCTGGGGAGACACAAACATTCAGACCAAGTAGTCTGATTTGTACCTCTTAAGTGTTAAGACATGGTATGCATGGCTTGATTTTTACTCTTAAAGTGCTCTCTCTGACGTCAGCGGTGAGACTAGATGAGTGAGTGCACAGCCTTGCACCAGAACTGATGTTGGTGTCAGATTCTTTGGCTTGTTTCTGGGGACTTACTGAGGAGGGTGTTTGAAGAATTCATTGCCTGTTGAACTTTTCAATGAAGAATTTAATTCTGTTGTTGAAAAATCTATCACGCCTCTCACAATTTATACTGTGGCTTCTTGGTTCAATGGTCAAGTAATTTTTCAACTGTGTGAAAAAAAGGCAAACCAGGATTGCATTAATCTAGCTAATTACAATTCACACAGAAATAGTGACAAAATACTCAACATCCTGTTTTATATCCCCATTTTTATAAAAAGAAACCAGGTTGTCAAAGGCAAGGTATACTGAGTAATTAACTCCTAGAAATTTGACATTGGGAAATAAAGAGTAAGGAGAAATAAATTTCCCCCATCCTTCAGAGAGGCACTCTCTCAAGACATCAGTCGTATCACAAAGCACAGTTCCTGGGGCATAGTGCATGTTCAATGAACAAAGGAATCGGTGAAATGTACTTGTGCATGCATATAGCCTCATAGAATAACTAGAGTAACTACGTTCTGAAAAAAGCTTAAAATTAGCTTAATGTCAAAGGTGAAGTGAGAACTTATGTACCTACGGCAATTTGGCATCTCTCAAAGTAACTGTGCGACAAGTGTTTTATTTGGACCAGTGTTGAAGAACCCAACCTTTCCTTCCCAATAATTCCTGCTACTGGGAGGCCACTGTTCTCCTAAAATAGGAGAGGAAGTAGGTGGTAGATCAGAAAAAAAAAAAAAAGAAAAAGATTTTTTTCTTTGTTTTTCATCTTCTAAGAATATTTAGTTGTTATCACTACACATGTGACCACCTTTAAATACTGCCTAATTCTATAAGTAGCATCTTCCAGAATTCAAAGGAATCTCTAGTATTTTATTTTATTCAAACGAATCTCTAGTTTTTTATTTGGTCCTCATCTGTTTAAAGCAGTGAAAAAATTGCCCATATTTTCCAGTGACAAAAATGTTACTGGATCTGAGGAATGCCTCCTTTAATAGGTTTTCAGATCATAACAATTTTACTTGGAAGTTGCATACTAACTTACAAATAAACTTTGCTAACTTATAAACCAGCAGTGGATTGGGAACAAGGAAAATTTCAAATTTTGGTTTTAAAAACATAGAAATAAGCATGTCTATGTAACCAGCACTCATTAAAATTAAATAAGGGCAACTTGTTAAACGTTAAAAAGGCAAAGATCAAATGAGCATCCTGGGACTGTCAACATAACTGTAGCTCAGCATCTTTAAAATAAAAAGCAAAACTAGTATTACTCGAGATTCCCTGAATCATCATCTCTTCTGGCTTTACCATGTGCACATGGACATCACTGCCCTGAAGTCTGTTTTCCTTTAACTGGTTCCTTTGCCCAGTATTTTTATTGCTTCCTTAGAAAGCTCTAGAACAATTCTGACAAGTCTTTCTGCTTAAGAAAGGGAGTCATAGTGTGGCATTTCCATATTATATGAAAAAAGTGCCAGAGTAAGAAGCTAATGAATAAAATGACTGGAAATCAGGAAGTCTCATGCTTTTGATTGCTTTTGTGAGCTCAGAGCAGTCTTGCATCTCATTTCAAATGAGCCTCATTTGCTACTGAATTTTTCCTAGTTCTTTAAAACAAAACTATTATACTGGGTCTAAAGCCATGATAAACAACTACTAATGAGCTTATAGCCCAAAAAGTAGATTTAAAATTTTAATCTTGACTGACTTTTAAATGTAACCTAAGCCCAATAAGGGTCTCTATTACAAAAAAAAAATTCTGAAGCATTGTATAGCTTTGGCATAGTCAGAGAAAGTGCTGATTTTCTATGCAATTATGAGCTCCCATTCCCCCCTCTTTTGGAGAATTAACATATTATGGAAATTATTTTACAAATATGGTGCAGATGTCATTAATAAAACATGAAAGTGGGATCTGTGTATCCAATTAGCATTTTCATTGTATTTCCAGTCCAGTCCCAGTTTACAGCTTTCTCTACCATGTGAAAAACTGTGTTGCCACCATAGAAACTTTTTCTATTTGATAATTACAGCATAAAAAGTGTATATGCTGAAGAATTGGTTGAGAAGGTCTGATGGAAGACAAGGAAGGGGATAGAGGGAGGATTGTCTAGGTAGAGTTAGCATCACTCCAGCCTATCCCGGTACCTTGGCCTATCCTGGTTCCTATTCTCTTCGCAAAGCCACAAGTCCATTCTACTTGTTTCCCAGGTGATGACATTATGGGCTAGTTTATGGGTGCTCACTAAGTAGAAGGTCGAATTTAGATATGGTAGAGTTTACTCTTTTCTCATAGATTGAGATAGTGTTTGGTGGCTGGATTCAGATTGTCAGCACAGCGTGGTTTGACCTTCAGCCATTTGTTCTCAGTTGTTTGTTTTTGAACAGGAGATGCAAGTTTTCTATTTTAAGGGTGAGGTCTCTGGTAGGTCCTGGTACAAGTATTCATTTTAAAACCAAAGATGCTTACTGCAAAGCAACCTGCATGTCTCTGTCAATATGCACATGGTATTTCAAAAGAGAAGTTTGTTTTTTTTTTTTTAAACACCCATGGTGTAGTAATTGTCAGTCTTAACAAGGCATAACATGGTAAAGGCAATACTGATAAACTGCTTAGAAGCCATTGGAGGAAAATTACTCTGGAAGTTACGTCCCAAGCACACATTCTGAAATTAATTTCTCAGTTGAGTGAAAGCAATACTGCTAATAATTAAAAGGTGTGTGTTATCAGAGGGCCAAATAACAGAGAAATTTACATCTCTTAGCTCAGATAACTCAGATGAAATTATGTAGATTATTCAGCAAGAAAGGGAGCCTGCCGTTGTCTCCATTAACCAGATTAGGGAGGGAATGTGGCAGTGATGGAAGGCCTGGAGAGAATGAACAGGAGCCTGGGAGTTCTGCAACCCCGCCAGGCCGCCATGCTGACCACAGTCAAGGACTGCCAACTCTCCCTTTCTCTTTGAGGTGCGTGGGCCTGGTTATAGATAAAATGTATAACCCCTTTCCTGTTTTGGAATTCCCATTTTTGCTGTCAGTCGCAAATAATCTTCTGTGACGTCGTCAGCAACTCATAGATGAGGATGTACACGTGAAAGGCTCACTGGCCCAACGGGCAAGATCCGAGCAAAGAAAATACCTGACCCACAACTGCCAGCAGTGTTCGCTTACCACATCTTCCAAAACGCTAACAGGCGCCAGCAACACTGGAACGTTTCACCCCTATACCCTCTCGGAGAGATTCGAGCTGCATTTAGTTTTCGAATATTTAACTTTAACCTGTTTAATATTTAGTAAGGTTAAAGGAATAAAAGATGAATTATTGAAGAGATTAATGTTTTTAAAACCAAAGGAAAAAAGTCACAGTCATGCAGCTTTGTATCAAAAACTCATTTCACAGGCATTAATTTTTTAATAAAATACTGATTGTGTGATGAAGTACAGTGTTTCTAATGAGCTCCAATGTTCAGTGGGGGAGAGCATTCTTATTTTCTTGGGCTAAATGCAATATAAGTTGAATTCTTTCTTATGTTGGTTCCAGAAACTGGAAAGTTAGAAGGAAAAGACCCTTCATTTTTCTTTGAATTTGTAACCATTTGAAACCCCATGACATTGGAAACCTCCCTCATGAAGGGGAGGACCTGCCCTTTCAGACCAGAACTCAGCAGACAAAGGGATTACCATTAAGAGCTGTGCTTTCTGGGGGCAAAAGGAGAGGGAAGGGAGCCAGGATGGTGAATTCAAGCAGAATCAATTGGTGGAGCTTTGTTAAGAGAGAAATCTAGTTCAGGAGTTAGCACAGATGGTAGGTTGGGGGAGGGGCAGGCATCTGGGAGGGGACAGAGAAAGGATGGTGGCTAATTTCTTCCTCCACCTTTTTTTTTTTTTCTCATAAATGTAATCTGCAATATCATCTTGCAGTTCTATTTTATCTGTAGTTGAGGAAAGACATAATTCTTTTCATCTACTATTATACCTCACAGAAACTCCTTAGCAACACTTCCCAGGGAGCAGATATTTTTAATGGCACGTGCACGTAATAATGTTGGAGAACTTTCTGTTGCATATTGTTTTAAAATGTGGATAGAGGTATAAAAAGAATGTAGGTGAACAAACTGAGATTTAGGAAACATTGACAGAATTGAGACTAAAAAACATTTTCACTGGAAGAAAGTTCTGAGGTTATAAAATCTAATTGGGAAAAAGGGAGAAAGAATTTGGGATTCAGAAAAGGTTGTATTGTTTTAATTGGAAAAGGAGAAAAGAGTGAAATTTACTTTTTGCGTAGTGGCAGTTGATGGCGGTTTATGTCTGCCCCACTGCAAGGGTACATTTGTAACTGCATATTTATAAGTCTTCCTGAAGCTTAGGAGCAAAACAGTGTGGCAAGTGAGGGCCCTGTTCCAGAAGTGACTGATTCCTGTGCCCCTGGGTCCTGCACCCCTGGGCTAAGAGAGGCTCCAGTTATCATGGACTAGAGACACTCTGTGCTCTTTGGGGAGATGGGAGCCTGCACTGCTTTTAAGCATCTTTTAGAAACTCTAAGAGCCCTGTGTACGTTATTACAAAGATAGCACGGGATACAGGTGGTGAACATTGCATTGATGAGAAAGAGAGAGAGAGAAAAAGAGAGAGACAGAGAGAGAGAGAGAGAGAGAGAGAGAGAGAGAGAGAGAGAGAGAGAGAAAGAAGATAGGATAGCTCTAAAATAAATGGGAAGCAACTTTCAAGAGATTCTATTTCAATAAGCTGGATGCATATTCCTTTTGTGCTTATTGTTTTGAAAGAAAGAATTGGCTCCCAAGGTGAAAGGCAGTTGTAGTTACAGACAGAAACACACACTCCTGTATTTAGCTTTCACTGGAGAAAATGCAAGACAGTGAAAAATTCTTTTAAAAAACATCAATATCTTCTATCTATAGAACTTGTAAAAATGATTCGAAGTCAAAAGCAATAATAGTCAATGCTTTAAAATTCTATGCATGCAAAACAAATTTACAAAGATCTTTTAAAATAGTAGGTCAAATGTCCAGAAATGTATATCTGAGACTACCATCTTGATTTCATTTTGTACTCATGGAGGTAGATATTTAAAATAACCCCAGAAAGCAGTTTTTATGGTAACTCTTACAATCTGATCTAACTTAATTTACATGTTCGCTTGAAGTAGGTTCTTAGAAATTTGTCTGATGATTTTTTTAGTAGGTTGTGTATTTTATTTTTCCTGAGGTACAACTCACATATTTTGGAGAAAGAAAATTCTCTCATTATAGAGATTAGAATTATGAGAAATCGTTCATTGCAAATGTTTGTGGCTAACTAGTTTTAAATTTGCATAAAGGTTTTCAAAGTATCATTTCACCTGAAGATCATCAATCAAGCTTTTCAATCAAATAAAAACTTTTTCCATTTTAAGGGTTAAGGGTGGAAAGATCAAGGTGATTTTTTTTTATAAAAAGCTCTTGTTTTACTACATACACATACATTCTTGTTTTTATAAACTAGTTCATTTTTAAAAATTTTTGAGAATCCTTAAGGTACCTGTTGGAGATTGTCTTATCTAGATGGGAATTTGCTTCACATACTAACGAATCAAGAACTGGTTCCCATCACCAGTGACACAGAGACCATACCAAATGTTTCCCATTCCTCGGGCTCTGCACCTAAACCCCAATAACTCTGAACAAATGACCCCCGCTCCAAATTTACCGAGGTAAACATACCAGGTTATTTGCTATTCTCTGTTCTCCTCCACTGATTTTGTCTTTCTTACTGGCACCCTCTTCACCCATCTTTTCCCATCCAGCTAAGATCATGCCTCTCTCCAACAGTGGTCAGCTCTGTCCTGTTGTTCCTGTTTCCCCTAACCTTCTTTCAAGGCCCCCTGAATGCAAAAGCGCTCCTCCATTTCAGGACCACCTCCCAATCCTTAACTGTGTGTAATTCGACATCTAGCCCCATTGCTTGATAAAACTATGAAAATAATTAGTATTCCTAAAATCTTCCATTGCAGTTTTTCCCTTTTTTCCTTTCTGTCTTCTGTCTTCCTTCTGGCCCTTGGTTTCACTCCCCACACCCACTGCTGTCCAACTTCCACCCCCATTGCTGCCCTGAAACTTCTCATGGACCCAGATCCAAAGGACCTTCTCCTGACATGGAGTGGATGAGCGAGGGTCACCTAAACTGTGTGAAACACTTCCCCTATGCTGAGCAATCTCCTCCCTCTGCCTCCATAACCCCAGATAGGCCTTTTTTTCTGGTATGTCTCTGGGATAATCATCTCTCGTTTAGCTTAGTCTTCTTGTCCCATCAGAACAATAATTATGAGTGCTCCTAAGGATTCCTTCTTTATTCCTCATGCTGTAGGTCCTCATTCAGCCCATCTATTTGGCATCACAAATGAGCACCTACAGGTCACCTGTGTTTAGTCTTGGGGTTGTTAATGCTGTGTGTGCTGTGTAATCCTGCCTCAACGATAAGAAAATGGTCACTTAGACTGCAGTGAGATGGAAGTATTATAATAAGGGGCATACAGAGCCCCTTAATGGGAATGAGAAAGAGGAAGGGAAGAGAAATTTCCCGTCACTTACAAAGAGACAGAAAAGAACACAGTCTCCTAGGATCTGCAGGCAGCTTAGTGTGGCTGGAGCAAGAGCGAAAGGTGAAGAGGAGTGAACAAGCAGGAGATGGGGTGTGGACAAGATAGTGAAGGCTTTTGCAAACATTTTTAAAGAGTCATTACTTTACCCTGAGTTACTGAAAGATTTTTTACGAAAGCAGTACAATAATTATAGTTGCATTTTAAAAGTTGGGCTCTGATAGCTCTGTAGAAAACAGACTGGAGAGGTCCCAGTAAGAAAGCAGGGAAATCAGTTAAAAGGTAAATTGAAAACTTGCAGTAATTAGGCAGGAGATAAGGGTTCTCTGAATTAGCATCATGGAGTCTAGGATGGAGAGATAGATTATTGGCAGACAGTAGAACCATTCATAATTTTTAACTCACTACTAGCTTAGTAATGCTGGCAAAATTGGACCATCTTTTCTGATAGCTTTGTTAGGGTAGATTGTGAGTTGCCCACATTTGGCCCTGTGGAAGGGCTATGGGTTACTTTGGTTGTACAGCCTGCATTGTGGCTGAATCAGGCTAGGGAGTGACGTCAGCTGTGATTCTACCACATGAAAAGTACTCCCATAAGAAGAGTTCTTCTGTTAGGAGAAGAAAGGGAAAATAATGCAAGAAAATCTAAAGCAAACTATGTCTATAACATTTTTTTTTCCATTAAAAGGACTTCTATTGGATTTCTACATAAGGCTACATAAGGAAGGAAATATAAATGAAAGAATCTGTCAAAAATAAAAAATAAAATTACAGCCTGCTCAGTGAGAATCTGAAAACAGTTTTTCCACAAAATTTTGGATATAGATATAAATGTATCAGCATCACAGCACACAGTTCAGTGATGGTGTGCACAGCTGTATCTTCAAATTGGAAAAGTTAGATGCCATCATCGTTCTGAGCCAAACTTTTCTAACTTCTGAGATCTTTCTTGAAACAAAGGCTCTTTTTGCTCAGGCTCACTTCCAGATCTGAAAGAGAAAGCTATCATCATTGGTACTTATCAATCTTTTTATATTTTGTGCTTTGCTTTATATGGGGTAGCAGCAGAAAGAGAAAGTGGGAGGAAGAGAAGAAATCTTCAATAACAAAAGTTGTCCGAGATTGCACGCTTACGTAATACAGTGGTAAGAGTGGAGAATTTCATTTTTTACCTTTATTCTATCAATATTTGTCTCTAGTCTAATCTAGTGCTTTCTAGGGCCACAGATACAGAAACTAGTCAAAGCTCCTCTGCTTTGAAATTCACATCTAGGGGGACAAATACATACATTCTCAATTGCAGTATAATATATCAAGTGCTTCAAAAAAGACCAAGGAGAAAAAAGTCTATAAAAAATGTTTGTAAGTCCCAATTAGGAATCTGTTTATTATAAACATCATCTGTGTTGTGGGAGAAAAATAATAGAAGTTATACAAAATAAAAATAATGATAACAATAGCTTATGTTCCATGCTATACCAGTTATTTTAAAATTGAACTATCTCATTTAGTTGGTTCATTTGTGAGAAAGGACAGCCTTGGTGCCCATCATTGGTTCATTCAATTACTTCCCATATTTCCAATGTTGGGACAGATATAGGGATTATAGAAATGAACTAGTCATGACTCTCACCATCAGAGGACTCACAGCCAAATCAGAGAGAGAGAGAGAGAGAGAGAGAGAGAG
>NW_006434373.1:3385832-3398327 GCF_000325575.1 Pteropus alecto
AGCTAAAACATGTGGCACGTTACATAAGTCAGAACGTAATACAATGTGTATGATACAGACAGTTGCAGAAATGTCCTGGCCCTCGAACAGGTGAGCACCTGTCCTTGCTTACACTCACAGAGAAGATCGCTTAGTGACATTTGACCTCGAAAAATCGGTGTTTAACAGAGGTGCTGCCTCTCCCCAAGCAAGAGGAACACCAGAATGCACCAGAACCAACACCAGAATGCACCAGAACGCGCTTTTAAGACTTGATGGGTGAGAAATCTTCAGGTACAAATAAATGCCTCTAAACACATTACTTGTGAAAGTGCTGTTTTCTGATATTTGTAATTTTCAAATTGATCTTCACTTTAACCGTATTTACTAAGTAGAAGTTTCCAGCAATTTTGGGTGGGCTCTGGAGGCAGAATCCTTCTTTGCTCTTCTTCATTTAGAGGATCCTTGCTGAGGTTGCCACTCTCACAAAAGCCTATAGCTAAAAAGTGAAACAAAACCCTATTTTACAACCAGCTGGGCATGCCTATGATTCTCCCTGATTTCTGGTGAATGTTAAATTCATCAATTTGGGTTAATGATTAAGCAAAGCTAGGAGACCTAAGTGAGGCTTTTTTGCTTCCTACTATTTCTTCCCTGAAACCAGACTTTGTGCAGCCATCCACCATGTAGGGTACCACAGTAAGCTGTCGCTAAGAGGCTGGGCTTGGTCTGCTTACTGCAGATCTTCTCATCCATAAACACCAAGTGATCCGGTTGCCTACCAACTTGACTTCATGGAAAAGAGAAAGTAAGGAGTGGCTGACTATAGCTGTGCGCTGCTATTAAGGTGAAGTGGTGCTGCCCACTCATAGAGTCAAGCCTAACATAGAGTTTTGTCCAACTGTGGCATGTGGTAGGGTGGCTCAGAAGGGTGTGTGTGAGGGGGGAAGGAGGGCTATGTACACATGGGTGTGTGCGTGTGTGTGATGGATAGTGATAGAGAGAAAAAGAGAGAGAACTTTGAGCTATAGTTTCCTCCTCCTTTGGGCAGAGGAAGAGCCCTGTCTCAAATCAACTATGGTCAAAGAGGAAGTGGGTAAAGGAGATGAACATGAGAACCAGGTTTCTCTAAATACATTATTTTGCTCTCAGGGAGCTTAGACTCTAGATAGGAGCAGGCTCTATTAAATAAAACTGGTCACTTAATAATACAAATTAGGCTTACAGATGAGTTGAAGAGAGCAAGAACCCTGAGCTAGTATCATTAGGGAAGATCTTGAGCTGGAAGCAGAATTTTAATTAAAATTTGAATGATGAATTTCATTTCAAAAAACTGCAAGAATGACATTTCGATGGGTGAGCCTAAAGCAATCTTAAATGTTCAATTTCTTATCTGGTTTTTCAATAAATCCTTTGGTTTTGGTGTTATGAAGTTGTGGCAGCGACCAGGTAGCCTGAGAATTTCCCATAAAATACTTCTTCCTGTTTTATAGGGGGAAAAATGTAGTTTTTATAGAAGGAGGCAAAAAACAGAACTTTACCAAAAGTCACTCCTTTTCCATTTAATGTCTGTTTTTTAGAATCTATGACAAATGTATTAGCTGTCGCATGAATGGTTTTCTTGTCTTTAACCACTTTCAAAGGTAAAGCTAGAATTAAAAATGTTAAAATTAAAAGTCCCCATCATAGGAGAAATCGCACCTGGAAGGGGACATGGTTGTATTTGAAGTTGTATCTCCTTGCCTTAGTTCCAGATAAGGCAAGCTGTTGATGGATTTAGAGCTTAGGTGCACTGAGTGCTATCATATAAAAATCCAGAGTGTTACTATAGCCACACCATATGGGAGGGGATTTTGGTCCATTGTGAAGATTCCAGGCATAGGGATTGTCCTAACTTCAGATCAAAGTGTGTGGAATTAAGGAAACTGACCTTCATTACTATCCTCCAATATTCTACCACTGTGGTCACTGTTGACATTTTCATTTTACAGAAAAGAGGACATCCAAGACTGCTTGGAAATCCACCCAGTTAGTAGATGAGCATGTTCTGTAAACTCCATATCTTATCTACAAGATAAAAAGCACCTAAAAACAGAGTCAATCCTATTTAATTTAACTCTTGCCCACCCACTCCTCACAAGCATCCTCTCCTCCCTGACGTATGCACCCAGATATTTTATGTCAAGATATTTACATCTTTAGGGAGCTATTGAAAAGGCACTTTTCCAGAATCTCGTTATTGATTAAATAATTTTTCCAGTAATCATTAGAGCTCTCTTGGCCTCCATTTCAACATCTGTACACATCAGAAATGATAACCTTTACCTTGCATATAATTATAATACTGTGCAGGTAATTTTACTATATGGATTGTTTAAATTCATATTTTAAAATACGCTTGTTTGTGAATCAAATCCTACTCATTGGGTGTCTGGTATGGGCCGGGAATAATGATAGCTAAGGTGTAAGTATGTACCATAACAGATTCTCATCCTCTCTGCTAGAGCTTACAATTAAATAGACGAGGCACAGATCATACATTTAAAGAGATACAAAAACAAACATGTTGTGAATAGGGTGCATTGAGGAAGATTAGCACGAGGCTTCAATTCAAGTTTTAGTATCAGACTAGTCCTCTTTGAGAAAGTGACCATTAAACTGAGATCGAAGGGCGGTTTGGATTAATCCAAGCAAAAGGAGGGAGATAGCATATTCCAGAGAGATGGGATCAGCATGTGTTGAAGCAACGTGGGCAAGGGCTGTGCGTACATGTCCTAAAGGGCCACGGAAAATGTGGGTTTTATTTTAAAAGCAAAGGGAAGCCACTTTATGACCTTGTTCTAGCATTACTTGTCTCCCCTACTTGATTGTAAACTCCATGAGGCTAGAAACCAAAATGAACATGTTGTTGCCTCTCTTACAGAACCAGATACCATGATTTGTTAAGCAAATATTTGCTAACTAGAGTGTTCTAAGTTACAGAGATAGCAGAAGTGCTTCGTGAGGTATTTTTCTCAAGATTCACCACAACTTGAACAGCTCTTGAGCTACGTGAAGATGAGAACGTTAACTTTGTTCCATCAGACTAAGTATGTTTTAAAAGTAGAGGCAAATACTTCACCCAATATAGTCTCTGTGTGTTTTTAAGTAATGATGAATAACTCCACATATTACACTTCCTTCCTTTTGAAGTGTTTCATATTTGTTTTTTCTTGTTCCCTTTAGGTTTTTCAAGAAATTACAATGATGCTGGTGAATGTTTCACGTTCTTGGCTGTCACTTCACAAAAGGAAAAACAAATAGAATGATCTCAGGGTAATTGTCGCTATGTTCTGGACAGGGATCAGTAGCCGTCCTGTAAACTTGTGCTCTGAGCCTAGCGGACACCAGACCCAGTAGTGGATGTTTTATCTCATTGCTTACAATGTGAGCGAACAGTGGGGGGTGTCCTCTCCTTAATAGCCCTATTATCCTGCTATCCTTACTTCTGCTACTTTTATTTATGGCTTTTTACACTGCAGAATGATCCCTTGATATTTCCTTCCACAAAGGATTCTGCGAAAATTGAAAAGCTCAAATTCTCATTATGCTTTATATGTGGTTTCTCGAGGTGTTTCTTGATGAATTCATCCTTTTGTAAATTCATCATTATAACAATTGGGCATAAAAACAGATTTTATACAAAATTCTTTCAATTCTCTCAATCGTGTCTTTTTTCTCTATATTAGGTACAAAATGCTGAGGGGTTCATTTTACTTTCATTTAAGCCATTACCCCCATGTGAGAAATGCCTTATTATAAGAATATTTTTTAGTATTATCATTTGAGGACGGGAAGTATCATTTGCAGGGCAGTAGTACAGGAGAAAACTGAACGTTTTATAGTGCTAGGAATTCAGCTGACGCCTGGTGCCTTTTGTGTTAGAGAAAACATAATGGAAAATACTCATTTGATAAATATGCATTGGATGACAATGAGGACACAGCAGTGAACGGAACCCAATCACTTCTGAATAGAGGTCTGATGTGCTTGTGGCCACGGGACCCGTGTGAACTAATTGAAGCCACTTTGGCTGTTCACACTTGTCAGGCTCTGTAGCTTTCAGTGACTGGAAGCAGGAAGGACTATGGGTTTCCTCCCCAGGGATGTTACCACCAGTGATATGGCAGCATGAAAGAAACTCACGGGCCAAATTCCACCACATATCCAAACTTTTATTATCAAGTAGACCCAGAAGCAGTGATATAACCTTTTCTCTACATTTGGTGAAGTCTCCACTCTATGGTGTTTTCTTTCAGGCAGTCCAATGAGTATTTTGCATGAAAGGACAAATATGACAGCACTCTGATGAGAGGATCAGCTAAAGTAGTGATCTTCAAACATATCTGCTCCCATGTCTTCCTCATACATTTAAGTTGAAAATAGGATTTTACTACAAGTTTAACAGTTGCATGGATGAACTTTTCATTATAATGTGTATTGTGGTATAAACATAGTTTTGTAAAAACTGTGGAATTAAAGACTTTTCCCATCACATTCTGACAAAAAAAAAGTCTGACTTGGTTTTTCTACTTCAGTTAAACATGCCCCCTGTGAAAACCACGTCAATTCTGAGTTCCATCCTTAAGTGCTTGGTAGGTAGGTACAAGGCACTGGACTTTGCTGTAAATGTGTTTGTTACCTAGATGAAATAGGGTTCTGACCCTTAGTATAGCTTTCCTAATATTTCTTTGCTTGTTGTCAAAGGACTCTGATTGCCACATTGTCATTGTGTTTGGTGCCCAGAGTCTCACCCCTGACCCCAGTTTAGTCAGGATGAGTATGTATGACTCTTTTTGTTAAAGAAGGTGATGAGACAGACAAATGTGAATTGGGGTTAGGAATTGAGGGGGAGTACCATTTCAAGTAAAGGAAAGAGTATCTATGCAAACTAAGGATCTGAAAAACTATTCCATTATAATAATTTCTCTTCACATACTACTTAAAAACCTCAGGTAACCAGGATACATACTCTCCCAGTTTTAAGACTGTTTGCCAATGATGAGTCTGTTGTAGATAATAGTAAACACCTTTATAACGACAAGACATGGCAAACGCACTGGTGAGGGAGAAAGCTAGAAAAATAATAAAGGATGAGTTTGATTGTTGATGTAATTTTAATATGTTGTGACTTTTGACATTGAACTGAAGACATTCTTAAGCACTCGGACATTGGTGTTGGCCTCCAGTCTCACCCTATCCTCCTTCCTGCTTGCTTCCATGGGCGACCGCCCGCTGCTTTGCTCCTTTCTGAGACAATCCTTCCCCTTTCGTATTCAATCCCATCTCTCCCTTTTACTCAGGGACACTATCTCTCCAGCAGTTTTCTACCATCTTCATTATCGATCTCCTCCTTTCCTCTGCATCAGTCCCATCACCATATAAAGATACTGTTATATCTGCCATTTAAAAAGAAAACAAAGCAAAACAAAACACATAAACAGACCCTCTCCTGACTTTATTTTCTCTCCAGCTGTCACCCCATTTACTTACTTTTCTCAAAGGCAAAACCCTTTAGAAGAGTTGTCTCTACCGTCTGGGTTCAAACTCTTCTCGCATCCCTTCTCAAACACACATAAATTCTACTTTCATGTCTACTTTCACACGAAGCTGTTCTTGTCAAGCCCCCAGTGACCTCTCCATTTCTCTGTCTTCAGGTCACTTGACCCATCAATAGTATTTAACATATTTGCTTCCTCCCTCTATCTGGTAATTCCAGGATACCATATCTTCTCATCTCTCCTCCTGTCACTGGCTGTTCCTTTTCAGTTTTCTTGGGTAGCCATTTCTCTTCTCCTAGACTTATTAGTGTTTGAGTATCCAAGAACAGACCCCTTCTCCTCTAGTCACCATTCATTTTGATAATTCTTACCCAGGTCAAGACATTAAATACCATCAATATGCATAAGACTCTTACATGTATAACTCTGGCTTAGACCTTTTTCCCAAGTCCCAGTCTTGCTCACCCAACTGACTTCTCAGCATCTCCGCTTGCCTATCTAGTAGCAGCTCACAGTCAACATACTCCAAACTGACTTCTGATCTGTTCCTAGTAAGCTACTCCCTGCAGCTTTCCCCACCTTGAAATGGAGGGGCAACATGTTTTCTATTGGCTGGGGCACAAAACCGCATGTCAGATATTACTTTTGGTTCTGCTCTCGGATCATTTTATGTACAAATTATCCAACCACTTTTCACCCCTCCACTGCTGCTCGCTGCTCCAAGCCCTCATAAACTCTTTCCTGGATTACTGTGGTGGCCTCCTAACTGCTTGGCCTTAGTCTACTCTGCTCTTATTCTTAATCTGTAGCTAGACTGACCTCTTTAAAGACAGATTAAGCCCTTCAGTTGCTCAAAACCTGCAGAGGCTTGCCATTTTAATCCGAATAAGACCTAGAGTTCTCACTATAGCCAGAAGACCTCATTTTCAACAACACTATTTTTGCTCACTCTGCTCCATCTACACTGGCTTCCTTCCTGTTCTGCAAACACACCAGGAATTGCTTGCCTTAGGGGCTGTGCACTGCCTGGCTCCTCTGCTTAGTTACTCTTGCCCCAAATATCCTTCAAGTCTTACCTCCTCAATGAGACTTATCCAGACATACCCTATTTAAAATTATGCCTTGCTGTCATTACTTCTGGTCCCTACATTTTCCTCCATGGTATTACTTAGTATTTTCTAACATTCTTTATTATTTCATTATCTATTATGCTTAGTATTTATTGTTATCTTCCTTTGGATAGAATATCAACTCTATGAGGGCAGGGAGCTAAGTCTGTTTTTTCAGTAGTATTTACTCAAGAACCTAGAATAGTGCCTGGCATATAGTAGAGAAAATAAATCAATCATTAGTATTAGAATGAACACTAACGATAGGGAATAAATGAAGAAAAGGTAAATGTTTAAATTCGAAACAGAGAACTTCCACATACGTAGCTGTAGTAAGAGATACAGTGATAAACGACTGAGAAAAACTATTCCCAATGGTGGTGGAGTATGAAGGCCTTGGGAGGAGTTTCTGGAGCTCCACAATATCACGTTTAGGAGAGAAACCAAAGAACTAAGAACTGAGGCTTGACAAGTGGTCCTTGGATAGGTGGAAAGCACTGTTACTCTTAGAGATTTTCAGTGAAGAGCCAAACTGAAGTTCCAGACACAGGCAGACTCCCTAATGACTAGCACACATTTTGGAAACCAAAAGACTTGGACATCAATACAACTCATTAGCAGTTTCTCGAGGAATTGAACTTATCCTTCTCTACCTCATTTTCCAAATTTGCAAAATGGGAATATTGGTTTCTTAGTTTCCAGAGGATATCAAGTTTAAAAGAGAGTGACAGAGACCTCTGGGTGTTTCCCCAGGTAAAGAGTTCTATAAACACAGGTTTTGTTATGATGATTCAGCCAGTCCGGTGGGAAACACAGCTGGCCATACCTGCATTGCAGGCCTGGTTTCCTTTTGACCTATCAAAAAGCGTGACTGTCAGCAAAACATTCTCCATGGCTCTGAATTTGCTGATTTGCATCTTATAATGTTCACTGCCCCCTTTTACAATGAGGCTGCCTAGTGATTAAAAAAGGTTAATATGGGAAAATGACTGATGTGGTCAAGGCTTGGCTTTGGCTCAAAATGTTCTTAAGTTCTTATTCAGGAAGAAGCTTGAGGGTGAAACTAAAAGTATTTTTCTTTCTGTAAGGAAAAAGAGAGCAGATCTTTTCCTAGCTTCTTAATATTGATGCCTCAGGAACATTGTTAGTTACATAAAATGCTGCCCAATTGAGAATTGTATATTTGCGAATATCGAAATATTGTAACTTATCAATTTTTAAAGAGTTATGTTACCATCTGATTGTCAATAGTCATCTATTGAATTTCTACTATTTACTCTCCAGTTGGAGATCCTGTTCTTCACCAGAGTTTGTATATTATTAGAGAGATATGGAATTTTCCATTAGTATTTTTCTCTTGCATTAATTCAACAATTTGTTGTTATCAAAAACCTGCGAAATAAAGTAGTTTTTTTCAATGCCCTGGGCACTTAAAGAAGTGCGAGCCATCGTTTCTGCCTTGGGGGATGTTAATGCAATTGCTGAAATAACACAGAGGAGAAATTAGGGAACAGAGCACAGGCTACTGGACAAATCAAAAAATACTTTGTGGATGAAGAGAGACAGTCATTGAATATCTGAAAGGCATCAGCCCAAACCCGTCACTTCAAATATGAAGAAACAGAAGCAGAGATAATTTAAAGGATTTACCCAAAAATGAAGGTAAATAGCATAGATCAGTAGAGAAAATTTTGTGTGTGTGTGTGTGTGTGTGTGTTTTAATGATCCTGAAAACTATAGCTTGAGAAGAATATTGAAAGGAACAAAAAAGTATGGGAAGAGTAATCATCAATAAACAGCCTGAGTTAAGGCATGAAAGACCAAATGGGCGAGTCAGGCACCATTTTCCTCTCTGATGAGAGGGGCTGGAGGAAGGTCTCACAGAGCAGAGGACATTAGATCCGATATAGCAATATGATGGCAACATTTCATGTTTTGGCAAAGAGAAAGAAGGACATAGCCTACTCATCCTTCTTCTTGCTGCCTGTCATCTCCTTGCCCTTCGAATTTTCTCTTCACACTGTTATTCTTACCCTGTCCTTGATCATTTCACTGCCGTCACTTGAGTCTGAATTCTCTTTGCCCTTTCAGCTCCTAACTAGTCTTTTGGGTCTTTCTTTGGCTGAATGTAGCCAACAGTCCTTGCACAAGTGTGGGCAAATGTTGATGTGGTTGGTTGGTTATATCTTTTGCGTTTTGGGGGGATTTTTTCCTTCATCGACCTATTTATTTATTATTTATTTATTTATTTTTAGGTGCGGCAACCCTTGGTTAACCTCACAGATTGCAAAGACCTTGTTAGCTTACTTCCTTATTTCTTAATTTATTTTTTATGCCTACAGTACCTGGTCTTCCTAGGTGGTCTCCCATCCAAGTACTAACCAGGCCAAACCCTGCTTAGCTTCCCAGATCAGACGGGATTGGGCTTATTCAGGGTAGCAAGGCTGTAGACCCTTCGCTGAGTTAATTGTCCTTTTTTGGTGTCTGATAATTACTATTATGACATTCTCCAACTCAAAAACCAAACAGACAAACAAACAAGTTCAAAAGAATTATAATGTCAGGGATAAATTTCAGCCTCCTTTTCCAGCTATTCGAGAGCCTCTGCAACCTAGTCTCAAATTCCATTATCACCTTATCTATGTGACTATGTAATTTTTACACAGTGCAGGATAAATAAATATCTCTGCTGATTATCTTAGGCTTTTTTCGTATTTTTTCTCCAACTATTTCGCCTACTTGAATTACCTTTTCATATTTTTTCTCCAACTATTCATATTTTTTCTCCAACTATTTTTTCTCCAACTATTTTGCCTACTTCTATATGTATTTTTCCTCCAACTATTTTGCCTGCTTGAATTACCTTTTCTTTTTTCATCTATTTCTGTCAAAATTCTACAACACTTTCAACCACAACACAAGCCCCAACCTCCTCTATAGAATCTCTCAGAATTCGTAAACTTCTTCTAAACCACTATCGATGATACTTGAACCTATATTGCTTTTAAGTCGCTCCCTAGAGTCTTCTTGTGTTGGAATCATTTCTGTGCTTCTATAGGCAAGTTCCTGTATATGAATCAGACCAAAGTATGAAACCCAATGTACAGAATGTAGGCCAAAAATCGAAAAGTTTTTGAAAGTCTGACTGATTAAATGAATGAGAAAATTGCCGCTCCTGTGTTTCCTGGCATCATTCCTTGTATGTAGGTTAAATGAGCCTTCTGCTGGAATATGATCATCTAAGGGGAATACAGTGGTCATTCTGTCTTGTATTTCCATGAATTTAGGTGTATTTATTCAAGAGTATATTTCAACAACATTGCAATGGGTCATAATTTTTTTCTGGACACTGCTTTATGAAATGAAAGCTTTTACTTTTTGAATGTATTTCAGGATAGAAACAAAAGACTTTTAATTGAATTTTTAAAAAGTGTTTTTAAAAAATTTGTCAAGAGTTCAAATTACATTAGGGAGAAAAGGCATTAAAAGAACTCGTGGTTACCCAAGTTAGCACCCCCAAGTTTCAGGGTCACTATTTAAAAACACATTTTGGCAATTGGCTTTGCTCTTACCACTTAAGAGCAAAGAGTACTAGTCAAAAACATACTCAAAAGAAACTAAATGTTCAGTCACTAGAAATCACCTTTTCCATGAAGAAATAAAATAAAAGCTTAAGGGTAAATGTATTCTTCTTCTCGGGAACTAGAAATCCAGCTTCAAATATACACAGTAGTTTCAAGCTCTACTGAGCCAGAGTTATCCCATTAATTATGGATGACATTATGGTTTAAACAAATACAAATTGTTTTGCCCTCACCTTTAGAACCTCCTGAAGCAAATGTTTGATTCCCAGTGAGAATCATTTTGCACAGCTCAGGTCTTGAATTATTAGAAAAGCTGCAGTAATATTCTGCCATCCAAAAATATAATCTTGTCTTGTTGATACTTGACTTTCACATTACTGTATTCTGTTATTTAGTGGGAGGGAGAGCTGAGGGGAGGAAGATCATGATTCTCTCTACAGTTACTGAAGATGACTTAATAAGCAGAATGATGGGGGAAAACTTCATCTCCAGGCCAAGAATTGTATAAATTTGACATTTTCTTCTATTCCAAGCTCATAGCAGATATTACTGATGGGTGAAAGCTTTTCCACTCAACTCAAATGCAACTTTAGACTTTGTTAATGCCGCTGCTAGGACTTGTCATAGTTACACTGATTGTGTTGGATAACACACACACACACACACACACACACACACACACACGCACGCACACACATACCCAAAACAGAATTTATTACAACGTAGTAAGTACTCCAGTTAGCCACTAGCAATTGATGGAAGAGGTTGACCTGGCATCTCATTTCAGCTTACAATGTCAATAAATCTTTCTTCTGGGTTACTTACTATAGGCTCATATGGATTGGTCTGGTCTATTCTACTCGATTCTCCTCTGGAGGTTCAAAGTGTTTTGAAACCTTTTTCAGACCTTTCTTTCTGGACTACTGTGGTGTGGTGTGCAGATGGCAAGACCCTGTTGTCTACACTTTCTATAACCCAGTGTCCGTTTTCCCATGTGCTAATTGCCCAGTTTTCTTCTGTAGTGCCAATCTTCAGGAGACATCCCAGGCAAAGAAGGCAGCTTCTCTGTGGGAATGTGTTATTCTAGCCATTGTCAACATGAAGAGTCACAAGAACAAAAGCTCAGTCTGTGGATGCGGGCAGGGCTTAGCCTGGGTTCAGTAGAAGCAGCTTCTTGGAGTCAGATCTTACCACTCATCTTCAGGTCTTTTCCATGTGGTTCACGGGTCTTTCTTGGTTATCTTTAGATTGAGAACATGATTTAATGAAGAGGGATACTGGATCTGGAATCAAAAGTCCTAGATTTAAATCCAGTGTTTTATTTATCTTTTATATTAACATCGACTGAGTGCTTACTATGTTTTAGACATTGAACTTGAGCCTTTTACATTCATTATCCCATTTAACTTCACAATATTACTAAATCGGATTAATTGATTATCTATATTTACCACTATGGAAATGGAGGAAGAGAGACTAGGCAGAATGTCACATGAAGAAAGTATAGAAGTTATGATTTGCACCCAGTTCTAGCCATCTCTGGAGACAATGCTCTTAACCAAGATACTAAATTGTCTTTTGCTAACTCTGTGACCTTGGACTAATTAACCAATGCCTCAGACCCATGATCTTATCATCTGAGTTTCAATTTTCCCATGTGTAAAAGTGAGTATGACAATAACCTGAGGGCATCATAGTGTTGGTCAAAGAGATGTGAAAGATTGTTATGAGCATTGATGGCCTATATGAAGGTCATTTGCTATTTTTATAAAGGAAGGAGGAGAACATAGTTTGGAAGTGGGGAACGGGTGAGAAAGAACAAAGCAAAGACTTCACTGTGCCTGTCCTGAGAGCATCCTTACTTCTGACATGTAAGTTTTCTTTTCATTCTTGGGTCTTATACATGTGATGCCGTCCGGTAGAGCAATAATGACAGGAGCTCAGCTTTAAAAGACATAAAGTTGAGTTCAATTATATAGTCAATAATATTGTGATAACTATGTATGGTGTCAGATGGGTACCAGACTTAATGGATGAGCAATTCATAAGGTATATAAGTGTCTAATCACTATGTTGTACACCTGAAACTAATATAGTATTATATGTAAAGTGTAGGTAAAAAATAAATTAAAAAAATAAAAAAGTAAAAAGACTCCACTTTCCTCCCAAAATAAATAAACAAATAAAATTGCTACTAGAAAAGAGCTTATATCACATAGATGAATACATAAACAAGAAAGAAAGAAAGAAAGAAAGAAAGAAAGAAAGAAAGAAAGAAAGAAA
>NW_006434373.1:3398457-3415424 GCF_000325575.1 Pteropus alecto
GGAAAGACAGGAGAAAAAATAAGGAAAGAATGAAGAAAGCGAGGAAAGGAGGAAGGGAGAAAAGAAAGTCTTTGGTTCCATAAAGTAATAGACTATAATCATAATGGTAATAGATGATGCGTCAAGAAAATTTTATCAGTTCCTTATTGACTATGATGATGAAGCCTATTCAATGAGAACCTAAGTTTCAAAATTTTATCTATTTTTAAAAGAAAAATTTGTAAAGATACTTATAACACAAAAATGATAAAATTAATACTAAGGTGATGAGGGCAAAGTGAAAAAAATAAAGCAATGTAAGGCTAGGACACGAAAATGCATACCTATGGTCCATATAGGTGAGAAGTGGGCAGCACATTTTGCTCTGAGCCAACTAGCAGCCAAGTCAAAGATGAATACGCGATTTATAGAGTGATAAAATTAAACAGATAACAAAATAAACATCCAGGCAGGTGGAGCATATCTTCTCATATTTATATGCAAGCAGAATTTTTCTCATGGGTCCTCAAATATGGTATATGTGAAATTATGGAGGTCTATCACTAAATAGCTGTAATAACAAGTGTTAGGAAGGTGATTCTTAAAATGTCTATCAATGTATTTCTATGAAAAATAAAAGCAATGTGGTCCCTCTGAAGTTGTGACTTGATTCAAGTGGAGAACTAAAGCTGTAGATTTCCCAGCATCTCAAGCAGTGAGTGTAGGGGGTCATTGCCTGTTTTCCTTTACCTGGTGGATGAGAAGTTAGGGGGCAGAGGTGATCTTTGACTCAGAGTCAGAATATGCAGGTCTTGGAGACCCTGACATAGCTCAGAGCCTGACCCATAGCTACAAAGATGATCTACTACCGAAGCTGTGCCACTTTGCAGGATCGCATTCCACAGGGTCCACTTGGAGAAGGACGTGGAGATTGGCCCCAAGTTGATTTCAAGCACAAAAGGAAGCCGCAGATAAACAAAGATAAAGCGCCTACAGCAGAGGCTGGCACTTTTTCCTATAATCTGTTGGCTAGTTGGGCTCCCCAGCTAATTAACTATTCACTCAACTATTCCATAAATATTTATTGAACCCACTTTGTCCCAGGAATCATGCTAAGCTTTTGGTTATGAGGTCATCCCTAACTTACTGGGGCTTATACTATCTCAAAGAAACTTGACACAATGTGTAATCGTATCAGATCACGATGCACAGGATGCCAGGGAGCAGAGGGCTAAGGAAAGTCTTCCAGGGCAAAATCATTTAAGGTGAGCCTCAACGATGAATAAGAATTCGTCAAGTGAAGGCAATATGATAGATGTTGAAGGAGAGTGTGCCAGACAGAAGGCTAGAAGGAGTACGTACACTTGTGGATGTGAAAGAATTCTACTATGCCTGGAAGATACAGGGGTGGGGAGAATGATGGTTAGCATGAAGAAATTCTGGAATGGAAAAGAAGAAAAGTATAAGAAAGGAAACAGAAAACAAAATAATTAATATGTTGGTCCTATTTTATAAAAGTTAATGGGAGTGATTTAAAATACCTTATTAAAAGGCAAAAACTCAAGTTTTATATATACAAAAAAGTAAACTCCAACCATATGTCACTAAGTCTAAAAATGGATAAATGGAAAACACATACCTGAGAAAATGCAAAGAAGAAAACAGGATGGCAGAAAGGGAAAAAGAGAGGAAGGAGGAAAAAGAAAATTAGTAGGCATAGATAGAATTCAGTCAGGGCATAATTCAAGGCACACATAAAAAAGGAAACACGCATTTGAAAAGGGAAAATAGAACATGGAAATAAAATGTTATAGATGTTCCAAATATCAGGAGCTCTGGCTTCTTTCCTCTAGCGCTGCCCAGTGCAGTAATTCTTAGTTTGTAACAACTAATTTGCTGTTCTGATTGTCTCTAATTGTGGCCATCAACAGCTTGCGATACCTCTGTGCCATCCCTATCAATTTTCACACAGAGAAGATAGTTTAAGGCAGATATGAGTAAAAGTACTTTAAAAAGTATAATAGAATCAAAAGGCTTCTTTATGCTTATTTTAGCTACCAGATTTAGAAATGTTTTGGGAACTCAATTGGAGAGTGATGCAAGTTGATTCGAGGGGCACCATACTCTTTCCTAAGGAGTCTTTTGAGGAAACTCTGATCACCGTAGATGTATTCAACTAACAGGTAGTCAGTGCAAAAACCTCGAAATCACATGTGTGCAAAATAGAAAGTTTGTATCTGAAAGGCAAGTGCTTGAATCAAGTTGAGATGATTCATACTGGGAGAAGAGAGATGCCACTGTGGCAAGGGTGAATATCACAGTGACTCAGTAGTAAAAGGTGAAAAAGTAGGCACGGTGTGGGTGGGATAGATTTGTCACCCACATTCCAGCTCATGGTGTTTCAGTCGGGCACATTGGCACATACAGCTCCAGAAAGATGACTCCTATACTGCTGCTGGGAATCAGAGCTCAGGATGGTCAAGGTACTATGCTGGTTTTCCCTAAACAAAGAGGTTGTCTTGTGGAACAGTTAGTAAATAACTAGGCTAAACAATTAAATTAAGACAGATCACCTTTATTCCACCGGGTCATAAACCTGGAATGAAATATGGTGATAGGAAGGAAAAACAGCCAAGATACCGGACACAAGGCTTTATATGCAGAATCTGGCACTAGTAGCTGGGAGACTGTGATCTCAGTTTTTATATGTATCTGTGGGGGTTTAATAGATGACCTGACTTTCATCCTCTGCTATACTATAGTCATAGGTGCAGAGCAAGGTAGCCACTCTAGCCCTTTTGTAAGTAAGCTAGGGAATTATGCTAATCACATCAAGTGTTGGTTATACACCATTTAAGGATTTCTGGCTTAGAGCTAGGAGGAGGAAAATGTCAGTTGGAAAGGCATTGACACAGGACTCAGGAAGGAGACACATAAAGGTATCCCCAGCCATGCGCAGAGATGTGGGTCAATGCTCCCCACCCAGAAGGATCCAGAAAGCTGTTGCTTCTCATGCCCCAATTTAAAACTCTTCAATGGCTTTTTAATTACCTTAAAATTAATAAAACAAACAAGAAAGGTTTCACAGAATCAACTTGAAGAACAGTTTGATGAACTAAGGTGACTCTGGGCCTCTGTACTCTACTGAGTGTCCAAATGACCTTGAGACCCAGCCATGGGGCTATAGGACACTAATAGGGTAGAGCCTCTTTGTTTCTTCCAATCCCACAGGTTCATAATTCCTCATCTGGCCATGCAGTCCTAATCACTGGTTTGTGATAGTCCTTCCTACTCCAGGGACCGGCCGAACTCTATTCTCTCTTACATGAGATGATTCCACCATTTCTTACACCCCTAATTTTTGTGTACTGTATTCAACTTTCAAGACAAAAGAACTGTCTCTAACTTGGGGAAGTCTTCCTTAACCTGTATGGCCTGGATTATGTGGTAATAAGTGTTCAGTCAGTTCTGATAACAGAGCTATATATAAACATATGAGATTATGTTTGTCTCTCCCACTAGGCTGGAATCACCATGAGGCAGATACTGATTTTATTCTCAGCTGAATTCCCAATACTAGCCTAGGCCTGTATATAATATGTGTTAAATAAATGAACACATGCAATATGTGCATCACTGAACTTCGAAGACTTTCTAGCCTGCTGTTATGGACTGAATTATGTGCCACTCCCCTCCTCCCCTATCCCCCCCGCAAAAGATATGTTGAAATTTTCAGCCTCAGTACCTGCAGGTGTGACCTTATTTTTCATAGGGTTTTTTGCAGATGTAATCAAGTTAAGATGAGGTCATTAGAGTGGGCCCTAATGCAATGTGACTGGTGTCGTGATAAGAGGAAATGCTATGTAAAGACAGACTTACAGGGAGGTCATGAGGAGATGGAGGCAGATATCGGAGTGACACAGATGTAATCCAAGGAATGCTGACGATCGACAGCTGTCACCAGAAGCTCGAAGAAGCAAAGAGGGATTCTACCCAGAGCCTCAGAGCATGGCTCTGTTGACACCTTGATCTAGGACTTGTGGTCTCTAGAACTGTGAGACAATTCATTCTGTTGTTTTAACCCTTCCCAGTGTGTGGTAATTTGCTACAGTAGTCCTGCAAAAAGAAAACAAAAACGAAAACAAAAAACTAATACACCTGCCAACATGTATTTGGAGTCTTATGAAATATTTCTCTGAATCAAAGAGAAACTGACTTAAACAACAAATGTAGAAGTGACACTAATTTTCTTATAATGTTTGAAAATGCTTATGGAGATTTAATCTGTGAAGAATACCAAGAAGTCAATATGCAAATATTTCAAGTTTCTTCAAAATGTTCTTGTTGGTGAGAAAAAAAGACATTTATCCCAGTTTCAAAATTTTAGAGAGTTTCCATTTCTAAACGCTATCTGCTTTTTAAGTCTTACAAAGATGGAGGACATTTAAGTGTTAATATATGTTCTGAAGTTGGTCACTTATTAAGATGAATGCCCTTGGAAAAGTTAAACATCTCTGTACTTCCATCTCATGTAAATAGAAATAATCCATTCTATTTATAGTGTATTAGCATAAAATGTGATAACATGTAAAAAATTCTTAGAATAGTCCCAACATATATTAAATATACACCATTATTTTATCATTACTTATGTTGCTAAGTGCTTTACTCCTGAGACTAGTTTGAAATTTTTTCCCTTCCTGTTTTGCTTTATGACGTCTTCATCCCATAATCTGATTCCCTCACAAGAATCCTAGCTGGATTCTTAAAGTGACCATTAACATTTGTTATACGATTGCTACTCCTTTTTCATTCTGTTTAATCTTTCAGCATCCATATGCTTTCCCCAAGGAAGACAATTTATATAAATATATGATATTTATAAGTAGGAAACAACGAAGAAATAAAGATTCCTGGCTCTTTCAAGACCAGGAAGGAGAACAGTACTAAGGAAATACCCAAGGGACAAGGCGCCTGAAATTATTTTGACAAGAAATAGAGACTCAGATGACTCTGATCCCCACTTCCCCAAGAAAAGGAGCTTAGAGAGCACCAGCAAGTGGCTGGCCATTGAGCATCCTATTGGATCTGCTTTCTGGGATGCCACATGAGCCTTTGAAGTCTGAGCTTTTCCCAGGTGGGGCACAGATCATCCCTCACATCCTTATGGCTCCAGCTCTCTAAGGAACCTGGCAGCTCCAGCCCAGCCTGTGGGTTTTCTGAGATGCACATTCTGGTTAGGGTGCCCCCGCCTGCGGGACAAGTTTCCCGCAAGCCCAAACTCAGACTGAAACACCACAAAAGAGGAAAAAGCAAAAGAATTTTCAGCTGACTGGGGAATAAAGTGCTTGGCAGTGTAAAATAATGATTTTTTTTCAGTACCACTTGTTCAGTTCCTTCTTGAGTATAACAACCCCCTGAATATTCATATGTAACCTTTCTAGGGCTGTGTTTAATGCTTTAGCTTATTCATGCTCTCGGTGTGGGTGCTGATGACTCATGATGCCTGTTCCGGCAACTAATGTTTTTCTCCAAGCCCTCATCCGTGCTTATCCTTTCATTAATTCTCTGTGGAAGGTTTTGTTTGTTGCTTTGTTGTTGTGGTGGTGTTACTTCTTTAAAACTCTGAAAAGACCTGCACCCCCTCCCCCGCAGCGATCTGGCTCGTCTGAGCCTTCCTCCTCAGCCCTGCTTGTCAGGCAATGCTGACCTCATCTCCAAGGAGAAGAAAGCCACCACCACTTCCCAGTGGACCTTGTTGTTGCAGCTTCCTGCCTCTGCCTCTGCACGCACTGGTGGTAAGCAGAATAATGTCCCCCTGCTTCTCCTAAAAAAGTCCATGGCCCAATTTCCAGGAACCAAGGATAGGTGACCTTACAAGCAAAAAGGACTTTGCAAATGTGAATAGTACAGGATCTTAAGATGAGAAGATGATCTTGGATTATCCGGGAGAGCCTAATATAATCACAAGTGTCCTTATGAGCAAAAGAGAGAGACAGGAGATTCAGTGTCCCAGTGATACAATGCAAAAAGCCACATCGACTAACCATTGCTGTCTTTGAAGAAGGAGGAAGAAGCCACTACCTAAGGGACACAGGGTCTCTAGAGGCTGGAAAAGGCAAGAGAATGAATTTCCCCAAAGGAATCAGCCCTGCAGACAGCTTGAGTTTAGCCTAGTGAGACCCATTTTGGATTTCCAGACTTTACAAGTATAAGCTAATGAATTTTTGTTGTTTTGAGCTGCTAAGTTTGTGGCAATTTGTTATAGCACCAATAGGAGACAAATACATTACTTTGCCATCTTTAAATGTTGCAGTTCCAATGGTGTTTTCTTTATAGCTTGTAAAGTATATAGTGTGATGACACAATTTATCATGCAAACCAGGATACTTGCTCTGGAATGAAAGAAGATGTCATTAATAATTACATGGAAATGACGGGCATAACTGAGAATATTCGGATCAAACTGTGATGTGCCATTGCCCTATGAATGCACGAGGGAAACATTCTTGTATATTATTTGACTCAATTCTGCCTATTTGTTTATTATTTATATGGAACATTGTGAAATGAAAGATATAACAAATAGATAAGCAGAAAATATGGGTGGTTGCCTTTTCTTATTGCTAAGCCATATCACTTCACTGGTATCTCGAGAGCCATTTCTGCTTCTAAGATGAAACTTTGTCTTCCTCTCCAGTCTTTCTTCCTCAGCCACCACCTTCCTGATACCTTTGCTAAAATATTCAAGGAGATTACATATACCTTGGGAAAGAAGAAGAAAGAATGAAGCCGAGAACGTGCATTGAAGATTTGCTCAGGGAGGAAATTACAACATTTAAGGGAGAAATGTTTTTCCACAGTTCCAGCCCTACACTATTTCATTCCTCATCATCTTTCAAATATGTTATCTTAGAATTTCACATTCCATCTTTCCTCTTCTTAATCCTTTCAATAATTTAAACATGAAAATCAAGCGTCAATAGCCTCCTTCAGGAAAAGAAGTATAATTACCTTGGTTGCTGGTAATGTCTCTGAATTCACCCCATTCTATAGCAGAAAAGCAGTAAGAATTCCACTCAGAAGCTCATTCTGCACCCATTAAATTTGTGTTCACAGAAAAAAAAATTACAAGGCATTTGACCAATACCACCCATTAAGTGTGAGCATAGACTGAATAACTTTCTGCAGAGAGAGTAGAATTAATGGACAATATAGAAGTTAATTTAAAATAATATGTGTCAAGAACTGTTCTAAATGGTTTTTCTACTTTATCTCATTTACTCTTTCCAATATCTCTATGGTGTTGCTATTTATCTCTATTTTACAGATAGAAGAAATAAAATCAAAGAGAAGTTAAGCATCTTGTTGAAAATCACACAGCTAACAAGAGCCAGAGCTTCAATTCAGACCAGAAAGTCTAGGCCCAGAGCCTAGAGACTTAACATAAAAAAAGATAAGAGATCATAATGAAAACATGAGATGGGAACAAGCCATCACCATATAAAGCAAATGGAAATATTTTGTATGAAAAATATGATAATTGAAATTAAGATCTCAGAAGAAAGCTATATAAGAGAATGACTATAGCCAGAGTATGCAAAAATTAGTCAGAAAATTGGGAAAGTCTTGAAGCACTACTCACAGGGTAGAGAGATGGGAACATTCAAAAAATGAAGTTAAGAGAAATGGAAGAAAAGTATCAAAACCCTGAATATAGATGAATAAGTAGGAGAAAAACAATAAACAGAGGAGATGAAACATTGTATTAACAATGACAAAGAACATCCTAGTGTTATCTTTAACTTTAAAGATAAAATCTTTAAAGTTAAAATCTTTAACTTTATTCTATGATTGAATAAAGTGCCAAGCAGAACAGATAAGAGACAATCCACACCCAGATAGTTTGGAGGACATTTAAGAATGGAACAGCAATAGCAAAAAAAAGCACTGTAACATATTCCAAAGAGAATAAGCATATCACCCTACAGAAGAAACATCAAGTTGATATGAGACCAGCCAATGGCAAGCAATGTAGGAAGACAAACCAGTCTTATTTCCAAATGTTGGAAGGGGGAAAACCCACATGTATTAATCTGTGTCCGTGTAATTACTATTTAACATGAAGATGAAATAAATGTATTCTCTGGCCTAAAGGGCCACAGAAATTTACCACACAAATTCCTCTTTGAAAATATACCTGGAGGACATGAACCTTCAAGGAGAGAAATAAATTTAGGAGTACACTGTGATATATGGGAGCAAGATTAAGTAAAGGCATTATTAGAACATTTTATTGTTTTCTCAGTATGCGGTGACCAAAACTGAAACAACATTGGCAACAATAGTAACAAAAACAGCAAGAAAGAGAAGGTATTTGAAACTATAACTCCCGACGACAGCAGCATGTTAGACAGCAGCATGATGAGGTGGGAAGTCCAATGGCAACGCAGGTGGAGAAAGGGCTCAAAGATCTTAAGAAAAAAGACCATGCTCAGTAGGTAAATTATAGAGATAGTACTATAGAAATATAGAAATTGATGGACTTAAAAATTAGTAGGAAAAGTAGAATTATAGGTCTTAATTAAGTAAAGAGAAATAGAAGAAGATTAAAGGTAGAATAAATTATTTTTAAGCCACCAGGAAAAAAAAACAAAAACAAACTTATCTAATTAGAAATAATAAGGACAAAATGAAATAAAAATGAAATTTAGTAAATAAAGCAACATTAAAGTTATCAACCAGATGACAGATATTCTCAGATGTGTTAGATGAAAGGAAAACAAATAAAAAATAGATCCAGCAATTAGTCGTCATGAAGAGACACATTGAAAATGAACATATACTGCATTTTTGAAAATAAAAGAATAGAACAAAAAAATATGCTATCAAATATAAACCAATGAGAAACTTAAGAAGGTGATTTTGTCGAAAGGCGAAAAAAAAAAAAAGGACAAAATAGTTATAAAAGACACAAAGAGGACACTTTTGATAATATGACCATTTGACAAAATAGATAACGGTGATACTAGGTGTACACATAACCCAATAGACAGAATGTACACGCTGCCAAGGACACATGAAGCATCACGGGAATCCACTTGCCTTCGGCTACAAAGAAAACCTCAGCAAATTCTAAATTTGCTCTAGACATGATTATCTATACATAATCTAATAAAACTGTAACTTAATAAAAAAAGAATAGTTTAAAAACTCCATATATGAAGAGACAAGCAAAATACATTCAATAACTCTTGTGTTAAAGAAATAAAGAATGAACTTGGGAATTACTTAGAACTAAATAACAGTGAAATAGCATGACATCAAATTTTGTGGAAAACTACTAACATTGCATTCAGGAGGAATTTTTTAGCTGTATTCACACTTATTAGAAAAAAGTATAAAACAAAAAAAATCAATAGCTAATCAAAAAGCTAGGGAAAAATGAGTATGCACAAAAGGAAGAAAAAATGTGTAAAATCAATAAAATTCAGGAAAAATTGATAACATAAATTATAACAAAATTTACCTCTTTGAAATATTAGCAAATAGACAAGTTCTGGCAGAAGAAAATTTAAAAATAACATTGAAAGAAGAAGGGGAAATAATAGCAGATAGAACTGATTTAAAAATAAAAAGAATATTAGGAATAATACAATACATTTTAAAATGAATTGAAAGGTGAATTTCTGGAAAAAATTATAAATACCAAAATGGGCAGAAGTAATAGAAAAATTGAGTATACAGATAACCATTAAGAAATTTAATGATAATCAAAAACTTTCTCAAGCAAAAGAAAAGGCCTATACGTACAAGTGAGTTCTGTTAAACTCTTAATAACAGCTCTATTCCCCAAAGGGGAATCTCAGATATTCAGAGGGTCAGAAAAGTGAGAGCAAGACTGACCTTATCATTAAAGGAGTCCAGGATGAGCCTCACATACCATCCACAGATCTTGATCCCCACCTTACTGCAGACTTTTACCCCCACGGTCAAAGTCTAGCTTTGTAATTGCCAACAAACACCATTTCACCTTAATCTCATATCGGTGTCTGCCACACCCTGACCACCACCTCCTGTTTTTCCAGATGCCTCCTGCCAGTTCTCCAACAATCCTTGGTTTCCACCTGCAATCATACAACCAAATTTTAATCATCCTTCTGTCCACTGAACCCTTCTCTTTCTTCATTATCCAGCATGAATTCCATTGTGATTAATCATAATCACCATGCTCTTAAATACATTTTAGCTCTTTTGGCCCTCTCTTGCTTCATGATACTCACCTATCAAAACCACAGGTTAACTGGAACTCTATATCTAATCCTTTCCTGCATCAATTCAGCATGAATCTGGCTGGAGAAAACCCAACCACCGAACGGGTCTCCAGTTTAAGCAATGCTCATGAACCTCAAAGAAGCCTTTGATGCTTCTGGCATTTACACTATATTTCACTGGTTCATTTGCTTTTTCACTCACCTAGATGACTGTGTCACACTTTCTCCTCACTTCTGAAGCTCTGGCATGTGTCACCCCCTCACTCTCTGCCTTGAATTAATCAGAGGAGTATGCTCACATATTTCTATTAATTGCTTCTACCCACATTCCAACGTTTTTAATGAAATACTCTGCCTTCCTATCTGTTAACACAGGTAAACTGTTTATAGCCTTATCAAAGGCCAAATTCTCCATATGTGCACTAGATCTCTAAGATATTGTCCCAGCCATTCACTCTTCTTTCCTATGCCACAATTTTCTCTTTCCGAGACAAATTCTATTATCACATTAATATGTTATGAGTTTTTCTATCTTAAAAAACAAAAACAATTATGACCTCTCTGTTCCCATAGACTTCATTTTAAAAGTAAAACTCTTCAAAAATAGTGTCTATATTCACTTCAGTTTTAATTTTATCCTATTTAGAATAGGTGTTTGCCACACGTCGCAAATCCCCTCCCCAAGTTACTGATGGCCTCGCTAATTTTAGTCATCTGTTTTCCTCAATGTCTTACTTGGCCCTCCGAGTGCATTTGGCAAAGCATATTCCTCCCCATTCCTTGATAAAGTTTCTCGTTTTGTCTACCAGGGTGGCACACTCCATTGGTTCTCGTTCTATCTCATTGGTTGCTCTTATTCATATCCTTTGCTAATGCCCCCCTTTGTCTCCACCTTCATTTTGTTTCTCAAATCTAGTTCTCATGCTAGTTCTTTCCATCTCTATTGATGACAACTCCAGGTACTCAGTTTCAGTTACTCTGAGTTTCCATAACTCTCCTCTTTCTTTCACATTCCATGTTTATTCTATTAGGAAATCTTGGGATATACTTTTAAAACATATCCATAATCTGTTTTCTCATCACTCTCCCTGCTACAACTTGGTCCAAATCTAGTCCATTTTCCTTCAATTAGTTATGAAATAGCAAATGAGTAGCCTCATTCCTTGTAGGGAGAGAAATCAGGTTCATTCATCCAGGAGAGCATTCTGTGGCATTTATTAAAGACAAGCATGAATATGCTCTATGAATCAGAGAAGATCATGCAGGTCCATATGGGGATATGTGTAGTGTTGTTTGTGGTAGGAGGAGCTGGAAGAAACCCAGGTGTTCATCACTAGGTGAACGGATAAGTGAATTTGATGAAAACATATGGTTGCATTTTATGCCACAGTGAGAAGTAAAAGTTAGCAACATGGAAAAATCTCGAAAATACAACATTGAGTAAAAAAAAACAAGATCTGTAACATAAAATCATTTGTGTGGTTTAAGATAACATTTATACTGCGTGTCTTCAAGGATTCATTTGTATCCAAGGACATTTAATAAACACATTTGAGTTGGTGCCTTAGTATGGAAAGGTTTGTGTCTGTGATGAACAATGAGAAGGAAAATAATGAAATAAAGCTAGAGGGTCCTTGGACAGACCAGTAATTACTCTGGGCTGTGACTCACTGACAGGAAAGAGAGAGGAAATTAAAGCAAACAGAAGTTTTAGCAATTATCTGAACACAGTTTTTGCTTTAAGCACAAACACATCTTATCATATCCAGCACTAACTCAGCTTCCTTATGTTATTCTATAGAAGATCAATTAGAAACTATAGAATCCAATTGTCAAAATTCCTCTTTTACAAGAAGAGCTGAGTTTTGCAAAAATATCTGCTGGTAGAAGAATAGGCAAGGTTTTCTAAAATGTCTTCATATTGAAGAAGTTACAAAAAACAAATCTGTTGCTCACCCCCCATACACACACATGCATGACACATGCACGTATAACAAACATGCACATACACACCCTAGAACTCTTTAAAGGCTAGAAAAAATCATGAATGAAGTGAAACCAGCGCTGGATGAAATCAATCATAGAAGCTAATGTGCCACAGTTTGGGGACAAACATCAATACTGGCAACCTAATTTTGGGAATTAATGGGGCCACTTAGGAGAATGAGAGATTGGGCTTTGAGTATGCTTGCGAAGTCACATAGTTAAAATCAAGCCTCCTACACAAAGCCAGCACAACTAAAGGAACTGTAGCCCCAGAGAAATGATGGATGAAAAAAAATACCTGGCTGCCTACAAGGGAAAAGGAAGAACATCTCTAATTTGTTTTTTTCCCCAAAAGGAATAATAGTCTCCTCTGTGAATCTGCAATCGCAAGCTTGGTCTCATGTGAATCTGGGTTTAACTGTAAACTACCCCATGCTCAAAGAACCCCCAGGCTAAGGCATCACATGAAAATTTTCCAGGCAGGTGGCGTCCAATATATTTTAAGACAAATCCCCTCTGGAGAAAATTACCCTCAATTCTGGTCCCTAGGAATTTCCACATATTACATTTGGCTAGATATTAGCTCACAATAAAAACAAATTACCACACCTTAAAGAAACACAGCTCTATGAGGAGAATAAGCAGAAACCACAGTGACTTAGATAAATCTCAAAGACTTCACAAACTATAAGGATCAGACATAGAATACAAAATGCCCAAGAAAATAGAGAGAATATGAGAGAGAAGAAAAAAAGAAGATTTAACTGATAATTTTTCAGAACTGATTATGATAAGCGAAATCAAAGATATACACCATAAGAGAGTAGCATGCTATGAGAAATGAGAAAGAAGTGAGAAAAATAAGTGTTAGTCTAGATTTCTATACATGACAAAATGATCTCTCAAGATCAAGAGTGAAATAATAATATATATTTTTTGAAAAACAAGAACCGAAAGAATACTACTCCATATTCTTCCTAAAAGAAATTCTCAAGGATCAACCTCAGAAAGAATGAAAATAATCCCAGAGGAAAGTGTGGTGAGCAAATGATCTGGAGCATGTGGAAAAGTTTTAACCTACACTGGTATGGAACGATAATCGAAATGTCTAATTTATTGGGAGGAAAATTAGTACTATAAGATCATATGGACAACAATAGCAGGTAAGCAAGATGGAGGATGATAAGAGAGCATCCTAAGGGTTTTGTCTTGTTCATGAGAAGAGTAGATATATTAAATTAACTTTAGATTTATTGTTTTAAATAGATATATATGTTATATATGTTACATATATATCAATCTATAAAATAAAAGAAAGGAGAAAAATAAACAATACAGAAAACAGAAGGGCAAATAAAAAGCACAAAATGAGGTGGTGGAAATAAATCCAAACATATTAACAATCACAAGGAATAAATTTTCTAGGTAAAAAATAGAGATTTCCAGGTAGGATTTAAAAATTCAAATTATATGTCCTTTGCAAGAGATATGCCTAAAGCATAAGAATGTAGACATGTTCGGGTAATTAACTGAAAATGTGTACCAAGCAAATAACCAAAAAAATCTGACATAGTAATATTAATATTAGGAAAAAAAGGCTGAAAGGCAAAAATTATTATTATAGATGAGGAAGATCATTAAATCTTGATTTAAGTTTAAATTTCCTAGAAAGGTATAAAAATTCTAACTATTTATAATGTAATAAAATAGCCACAAAATATAAGAACAAAAAAAATGATAGAATTACAGGGAAATATAGGCAAATTCACTAACAATTGGATAAATTGCTATAACTTGGTTAGAGAGTGATAGTTAGGTCAGGCAGAAAATATTTAGCATGGATAAAAAGATTTCAACAACACAATTAACAAGCTGAATTTAATGGGCATATAATGAAAACTGCTCAACAATTTGAGAATACCATTATTTTCATTACTACAAGGAACATTTACATAAATATCATGCAAAAAGTCTAAATTAATTTCAGAGAATTAAAATAAAGCTGGCTACATTCTCTGAGTTTAATGCTTCAAGGTTATAAATCAAAAAGAGAAAAATAATTTTTATTAAAAATCGTATATATTGAGAAAAATTTTTAAACTTCTAATTCATATATCAAATATCAATTAAAGAAAAATCAAAATGCAACTGAACAATAATGAAAATATTACATATCGAAATATGTGGGAGACATTTTAAATATGGCTTACAGGAAAATTTAGGGAATTATATAAGAAAAGAAAATTAATAAAATATTAACAAGTTAAGCTTTCTACTTAAAAGTTTAGGAAAAGTGAAACAATAGAGGCCTAGAAAATAAAAAGAAAGAGATGATAAAGGTAAGAGCAGAAATAAATGAAATAGCAAACTAAAATAGGGACAGTCAACAACATCCAAAATTTGTTCTTTAGAAAGATGGGAAAATAAAACCTCTGACAATACTGATCAAGAAAAGTGTGTGTGTGTGTGTGTGTGTGTGTGTGTGTGGAGGGTGGAGGGGGGTAACAATTACTGAATAATAAAATTGCAAAAAAAGGAAGCATAGGTATACATTTAAAAGGTTTTTTAAATTATAAAAATTTAAACAAATTCATTGAAATCTATCAAAACTGGCTTTTAAAAATCTGAAATTATCTATATTTGAATAAGAAAGCCTGAAAAATCTTATAGTCCAACGAACTAGATGAATGTCTAAAAATTCTTTCACAAAGAAAATGCCAGGTCCATATACCAGTTTTGCAGGCAAATTCTTCCAGATTTTCAAGGAAAACACAGTTTTAAACATTTACAAACTTTCTTGAAAATAAAAAAGAGAGAAAACTCCCCCAATTACTTTTAAAATCAAAATTAAATAAAGTAGGAAAAATGAAAATTAAGGATAAATCTCATTCAAGAACAGATGTGAAAACCCTACACATTATGATGATGATGATAATGATGATGATGATGATGATGATGATGATGATGATGATGATGGTAACAACAATAACAATAATGATAAATCCTATCTACACTCTTTGTTGCAAGGAGTCAGCTTTTATACCTGTGTCGTCATGCTTCCTGGCCATTGCCCTTCTCATGATCTTTCTCATCATCTTTTTTAGGGAAGGGAGAAGATCCTGGCAGACATGGAGCAGCCCTATGAGCTAGAGTGGAGGGACGTGCAGAAGGAAGTCAGACAAGGTAGGATTAACAGCATCCTATTGATAAAAAGGATTTTCTCAGTGCTGTGGTTTCTTGTCTTTGTCCTCCACTCCTTGAATCTTTGCTGAGAACCAGTTAGTATAGGACTGATTTGGCTTGATCATAATCAACACCAGAACAGCCTTGGTCCCTGTTTTCATGGAGGTTTCAGTCTCCTCAGAAAAACAGCATTAACCAAGTAATCACACAAATAAATACAAATTTGTAAACTATGATAAGAAGGAAGAACGTACAGTTCCTCAGGGTTCTAGAAGAGTATATTATGGGAAACCTGGCTTTACTTGGTGCTTAGCGAAGGATGCACTGAGTAAATAAAATTTGATGTAAGATATAAAGAAATATGAAGAATTAGTCAAGGAAAGGAAAAGAAGATAGATCTGGTCAGAGGGAACAGTATGTCCACATGTTCCCATATAGGAAGGAATAGTCTGTCCTGAAGAACTATACTCTAGTGACAGAGAGTATGACTGGGAAGGAGCAGGACTCAGTTGACAAGACCCAGGACCCCACAGAGGAAGAGTGGACTTGAATTTAAACATTCAGTGGCTTTAAAGGGGGAACGTCACAACCAATTTTTTTTCTAAAGCTCTTTCTGACTGTGGTATAAAGAATAGAGGAGAGTAAGCCAGATGGAGAACTGGTTAAGAGACTATTGCATTAGTCCAGATGAGAGGCTACTGTAGCTTGGACAAGGATGGTGGTAAAGTTGGAGATGCATAGAAGAATGCTGATGAGATTTAAGAGGAAGAAGGTCAGAACTCAATGACTAGATATGAGATGTAAAGAAAACAAAGAAATCAAGGATGGGCTAATGGAAAGATGGAGAGGCCATTTACAAATGGAAAACAGTAGAGGAGAATCAAGTTAGGGGTGAAGTGAAGAGAAGGTAAAACTTTATTCATTTTGACATGTTTCAGAGAAAGCCAGGTGGAGATTTTGAGTGGGGAACACAAGTCTGGACCTTGAAAGTAAACTCTGTGTTAGAGATCTGATTTAAAAGTCAACTGTGTCTAGATGGAAGTTTGACAATGACAATTGTTGACGATGACAAGCAAGAAAAGACTATAGACAGCAAAGTGTTTAGGATTAAGGAACTTCAAGACTTAGAATTTGGACAGAAGACCAAAAAAGAGCAACAGAGAAACGAAAGGAAAAGCCGAATGCAGAATTGTGGAGAACAAAGAGAAGAGAGTGCTTCAAGAAGGAAATTGTAATCAACAGGGTTAAATGATACTCTCAAAAAAGTAACTAAAAAAATGAAAAATTTGTGTTGGATCTAGTGATGTGTCCCATTGATATTAATGGGGCTATTTTAAAGCCAAGTTCATAGGGTACAGGTAAAAGTGAACTATGAGAAACTGGAGAGAGCCTTTTGAATTCTGTTAGTTCTATTAATAGCGCGGTGCCTTTGCATCATGTACCAGTGAGTTTATCCTTCCATGCTAGAGAATGAATTTCTCTGGACAAAGGGGGAGCCATTCATTTCCTACTTCTTTCTCATACAGATGTATATATATATATATA
>NW_006434373.1:3415786-3435558 GCF_000325575.1 Pteropus alecto
TAGTCTCTTAGTCTTTATATTATATGTTATATATATTATATTATTTATATACTGTAGTTCCTTATGCTATAGTTAAAATTAGTCACTTGTTCAATGTGCATCAGAATTATCAGAAATTTGTTAAAATGCATTTTCCCAATTCTTATCCCCCCCAAATTCTAATTTATTGCTTCTTTGGTGGGACTCTGAAGTGTATCTCCAGGCTGTGTTGATGCAATTGGTTCAGGGACCTTACTTAAGTAAACAAGCTCTGTATGTTATAACACCATCTGTGAGGTTCAGAAGAACTATGACATTGTATGCTTATTCATCATCAAATAGAGAGTAAATGATAGTTATAAATTTTGCTTATATAGGGTCCATTTTAGAGAGATTTCACCAAAGATTGAAAACAATGATAAATCTTGCTAAGTTTAGTTGACAGTCAAACAAGTTTGTCTCCATCTCTCAGTACTGGAGAGCTCCTTGCCTCCCTGGAAGCTAGTACACTGTGATGAGTGACATCCTTTGGGAAGCAGAGTGTCGATGCTCTTCCTTTCAGCGGAGGGCCCAGCCCAAGCCTGCCATTTTTATCTTCTAAGTATCCCTTTAAGGGCTGCTCTTTGAGAGTCATCATGATCACTATGGATAAACTAATGGAGGTCAGAACTGAGTCTACACTCTAAAGGGACAAAAAAAAGAAGAGATAAAGACTATGATACAAACTATTTTGCAATTTAGATTTTTTTCCCCCTTTCCACAAGTCTTTGAGATTTCAGGCCAAACAGCAGCTGAGAAAAATGAAAAAGAAAAAAATGGACATGTATGTTCAAATTTCTGTATTTAAATTGTTCACAATTTAATATTTTTGCTGGTTCTATTAATCTTCAGAAGGATAGCTAAATGCAAATGTAAGCATTTTAAATCATTACAAATTACACAGAAAATTCTGAGTAAAATTCCAAAAATATATATGTATATGCAACATATAAATTATAATTTAAGAGCCTTTCCAAGAACATTTGCTTAATAAACAGGAACAAGAATGGAAATTTTTGCAATGCTAATTATTACAGTACTTTTTCTTTCCAAATCTTACAAGATGCTAGCAGATAAGTTACAGGTATTCATTTGGACAAGAAATAATCTTTAATAACTATTTCATGAAAAGAATGAAAGTAAAGAAAACCAAAGTGTGTAGTTCAGAAAGGGTGTTCCAGAATATTGTAAATATTAATGGATGTTTGTGCAGTGATGGAAAGAAAACATATTTACTCAAAGGTTACAAAGATCTTCACAGCCTTAGTCCAGGAAATGGGTTAGTGTAAGTAAATGCAGCATTTCAAAAATAGAATATGGAAAAGCATGGTTTTGACCAAGATTGCTTACATTACTCTTTCATTAAGGAAGAAGGTATTATAATAGAAGCCCTTACCTCTAAAGTATTTACACTAACAGACTAGAAAAGTTCTCAAGTGATATCCTGGCACAAACTGGCCTCAGGTCAGTTTCTCAGAATGTAGAGTTCAAGCAGGAATTCAGAAATGCAAGTGAGATCACATTTCTTCCACCTCTGGACAATCTGTACCTCATTCAGTGTTCCTTCAGTTACTATCCTGAATCCTTTTTTTTTTTTTTTATCCAGGTAGAGGCAGATTTCATCTAGTTTCAAGGTAACCAGTTCAGAAACTTTGAGATCAATCACCAATGGTTCAGGAAAAGTAGAAAAAAACAACCTGCTAAAAAATGCTGGACGTTGCTAAGGAAAGCAAATGAAAGTCTATTGTTGATTAAAATATTTATCTAGATCTGTGCCTGTTTGTTGTTGCAATTCCTTCATGCTAGACACATAGACGTGCCCAATAATTTCTGACTCTTTGGAATATGAGCCATGAAAAAATCAAAATATGGACATAACATTGTGGTTTGGCAACCATGTTCTCTTCCCTTAAAATCTTGAGTAGGTAGATGTTGAAAAGCATTGGTTTCTCCACTCTGACTGTTGAGCAATGATGTGCCTAGCAACTGAATTACTTATGTGAGCTCACGCTGAGAATCAGTTATCACTCAAGACCAGAGCCTGGGATCCTGGCTGCAGCAGTACGGAGAATCCATTGCATAAAGCTTATACAAAGCTCGCTGTGTAGAGCAAAGGTATTGTAAACACAGGCAAATCATTACTTCGGTGCTGTAAGTCTCATCTTTCCCTTTAAAGGTAGTAGACTATGCCAAGCTTTATTAAAAAGGAAAACGGAAATTAAAAAAGATTATCTAGGCATGTAACCCATTTGCCACAGTCAAGCTGAAAAGGTACCATTAAAGTCATAACCGGAAGTGTTCTTAAACTCTGAGGTCAATTTTTGAGACACTTTTATAACCTTACAGGTGTTTTATTGGAGGGATGAGGAAGTGTGAGCTAAGCTTTATCTTAAATATCTGGGATGAAGATAAAACTTATTCGAGCTCTCTCTTATTGTTTGAAACTCTGAGATATAAATGGAACAATAAATTGAGTGAGGGTGTGTACTTTTTGGTGCCATTAAAGTGGCTTAAGTTGATATTGATCAAAAAGTAGTTCGTTTATTTATTATTTTGTTTATTTTTTCTTATGTGTTATTTTCCCTCCCTTTCTCTCTCTCACCCTTCTTTCCTTCCTTCCTTCCTTCCTTCTCTCCTTCCTTCCTTCCTTCCTTCCTTCCTTCCTTCCTTCCTTCCTTCCTTCTTTCCTTCCTTTTTTCCTTTCCTCCATCTTTTCCTCCTTGTTTCTTTCCTTCTTTCCACTTCTTTGCTTTTTTTTACACTATGTTCCTAAAATTTTCCCATGTACACAATATTCCTACTCACTCCTGCTGCTGTCACTATCAAACATTGGAGAAATAGAAAGAGACCAGAGCTGTTGTTATGTCAACCGCTCCCCAGTAAGGCTTAAAGAATATTCTGGATTCTCCACTTCTCTGCCTCCCATTCATGAAATATAATGAAAGGGTTCGCATCATCTCCACAATGGCAATTCAGGAGACAGAACTGTAATTCTTACCAGGCAGGTGAGTTTCTAAGATTCCAAACAACAAGACAGACATCTTTGATTTGTACTGTTTCTCATGTTCCAATTTTGATTTCTAAAGAAAATAACATAATTATTTATTTGCTTTTTTAGACATTGGATAATAATTTTAAAAGAAAATAATAGCAATATTATTACTAATAATATGATTCTGAAAATAACTTAAGGATTTTTATGTTTTATTTTGTTTTTGTTTTTAGTTGTTTTTGTCCTTGCATTATATGCCACTGAGAAAGTATAGTGAAATTACTGTTTCATAAGTCACTTGAAATAACTGTTCTCTGTGTGATTATGCCACCATCTTAATCCACATTTAGGTTCACTTATCCCATTTTGTTTTAGTTTTTTAGGTGCTGATTTGTAAAATTATGTATAATTATATAAATCACTTACACAGTTCTAAAATTACATCTACAAAATACAGTATAGACAAGGAGACTTAACTCCAATCCTCTTGACCTTATTCTCATTTCTCTTTCTCATTATAGATAGCCTTTTTATAGATATTGGCTTAATTTTCCATTTTTATATATGTATGTATACACATATATTTAATACATTCTGTTTTGATTATTTGTTGGTTTATAAAATCTGCCAGAAAATAAATGACTTAAAAATAAGAACAACTGTTTTACTATCTCTCTCAGATTCTGTGGTTTAAAAATTCTGTGGATCAGCTGAAGGGCTCCTGTGGATAATTTGAGCTGAGGGATCTCTCAGGCTTATAGTCAGATGCTGTCTGAAGCTGGAGTAGAAAATGGAGCTGCTGGGAGCAGCTGGGCATCTCTCAATATAAGACTCAGGGCTTCTCTAGATAGTGTCACTAAATGGGCGAATTCAGGCTTTCTCACAGCATGGCAGCTATCAATGATTATTGGGATAATGTAGAAAGACTCAGGACTCTACTTGAAGTAATCCCCACTGGCCAATGGACACTATGAACATCACTAATAATAACTGCATCAAAATACATCAAATATATTTAAATCTATTGGTTCATAATTATAATAAATTTTTAAAAACTGTCAAATAAAGGAGAAAACTCAAACATTTATCTTGCCTTTCCTAAATAAACACAGTAATCAGAGGGTTGACTTTTATAAAAGTTTTCTGGCTTATGAATGAGAAAAACTACTGACAGGATTAGAACATCACCATTTTACCACTCGAATAAAGAGTTAAATGTTGTTATGTTAGAGTTGGCCATTATAGCAACTCTGTCAAATTCTCTCTGCGTTCTGGTTCCAGTATCCATTTAGTCACATTCTAGATCCAGCAGCAGATGGCCCAAGTGGTCAGTTAAGCCTTTCCAAGTTTTATATGCTGAACACAGGTGAGATGCTCTGAAATCTGGACCCTGGGAAGGTTCACAACTCACTCTCTGGTATCCCCATATGGGGGCAAGCTGCCCACTTGCACAGTATGGATAGGATAGAGAGAGGAGGACCTCTGGGGCTTGAGGTTGAGCCCTTTGCTGTCGCTGCCTCCATAGCTGTTGTTGCCCCTGCTTCTCAGAACTGGTAACTCGAACTCACCAGGTCTTGGGACCACAATTCTGAAACAAGTCATGAATCTTATCCCTCCTGATATAATATAGTATATAGACTCTATAGTATTTAAAATGTAATCCAAGATTGTAAACTCCATAAAGATAGATATTCTATCTTTCATTCTCTGTTTTCTCTCATACCACTTCTAAATGACTGTGAACACTGTGGGCATTTAATTACTATTTCAGAAATAATGGTTGAGGGAACTTTCTACTGAAATCATGTAAATCTTGCTGAAATTACTTCTTGTTTTCACTGTTCCAATTTGCTTCCTTCGCCAACTGAGATCAATTGATAACTAGGAACATTGAATGTAATTCTATCAACCTATAAGACTTTCTGGTTGTCATTTTTAAAACTGAAAATAAGCTCTTTCAATTCTGTTATGGCCATTCCCAGGCTTTTATATCTTTGTCCATTAAAGTATATGGCTTGAGTGTTCTGATCATTTGCAGATTCCATGTTTGCAAATCAGCCTACTCACTGAAATGCATTTGTAACCCGCAACTCACACTCCTGGAGCTTTTTTTGGTCATTCCCAGACAGGCACAGAGCAGCCAAATATTTGAGTTGCTCGTGGTAAACTCCCAGCTGAGGTTGAACAAGGCGACGCTTTGCCTTCCTATTTCAGCACTGGTAGTGTAAACATGTACATTTTGTAATCTATTTAGTGCCATGTTTTTCACATTTTTTGTGCTTTTTTGAGGCAACTTTGCTGTTTAAAACAGCCCCCATGCATAGTGCTAACGCGCTGTCTAGTGTTCCTAAGTGCAAGACGGCTGTGATGTGCCTTATGGAGAAAACACGTGTTAGATAAGCTTCCTTCAGGCATGAGTTACAGTGCTGTCGGTCATGAGTTCAATGTTAACGAATGTTAAGTATATATTAAATAAGGTATCTTTAAACAGAAACACACATAAACAAGGTTATGTGTCTGTTGGTTGATAAAAATATTATGACCAGAGACTCGCAGGAACTTAACCCTATATTTTGCCAGGAACAGTGGTTCAGTATTTGCTAATTCAGTGTTCTTGGTGACTTGTAAAACATGACTATCATGAATAACAAAAATTGACTATACTTCATACATACATCACTATTTTTCTTGCTTCGATTCTCCTATTCCTCATATTGCTTTTCTATGTAGGTGATTGTGTTTGTAAATTAAAGTAACTTTAAATGACACAAAAGAGATAAATTTATAGCAGCTAAAATCCAAACTAGAGGGGCAAGAAGTTGTGCCTGACACCACAGATCCAGGTACAAAATAAGCTATGGCTCATCAAGTGAGGACGCTGTACCAGGCCCCGTATACAGGGTACTCACTTGATGAGACTTACGTGTTCATAAATAACCCTATGAGGTGAAAATCACCATCTTTGGTGATTTGTGTTTGCAAACATCGACGTTTTGATGCGGGGTAAATTCCCAAGGTGACACAATGAGAAAGTCAGAATTGGATTTTAAACCCTGGTCTATCTAATTCCAGAGTCCCTAAACCATCTACACCCATCTCCAAGGTATGAAGAAATTAAAACAATTTCCTTCCTGGGGATGTCTCTTCCCATAGATTAATACCACCACGTCAGTAACCTCCAGCTTATAAAACTAAAAATATTTATATATAGTAATTACTTGAACATGTCAGTTGCTCAGTGCCTTGAAGTATGGTAAGGTGTGTGCTCATGCCCACGTGTGTGTGTGTGTGTGTGTGTGTGTGTGTGTGTGTTTGTGTGTGTGAGCGCGCACATGAGAGAGAGGGACTAAAAGAGAAACAGATACTTTCGCAGTTTCTTCTCACCTTCTCCCTTCATTTCTCATCCTCGTTTACTTAAGAAAAAAAATGTGTGAAAATTATCCAGAATTTATTTTTCTTTAGATTTTGGCACCAAGTAAACCAAACTGGACATGTTGTGACTACCGCATCTCCCTTTCAGACTCGCTTTGATAATAGCTTCCTGTCATGCACTGTCCACATGCACCTAGACATGTGGCTCTTTAACAAATCAAAGTTCTTTTGAACACCCTCCTACTTCCTATCAAACTCTCTTTACCTCAGTGGTACAGCAGAAATAAAAACCCCAAAAGATTTAATTATTAAAATAAGAACAGTAAGATCAAGGCTTTTCTCTTCAACACTGCAGACATAACTAAAACTGGCTGCACCCAAGCAACTCATGTCACTTTTCACAATGCATTCCTTATAAGATATATATAGAGAAAAGTTTTGTCTTTTATCTTTTTCAAAAGAAAGAGAAAGAGAAAAAGCTATTGTGCTCACAAAATCACCTTACGTGAGTTGCCTACTTCATGTTATATGTTGGAGCCAATGCAATCACTTAGAGAGTTCAAAAGGCACCAAAGAAAGCATGCGAATGTGAACATATGCCTCCAAGGAGTCCAGCCTGACAACACGGAGGAATGAAAAGCCATTTGGTGAAGCTCATTCTCAAAGATCATGAGTGTACAAGCTGTGGTACCCTTCGCAAAGGGAGAGTTGTGCTGTTTTATCTTCTTAGTCACGCTGCTTACACCTCATATAGTCTTCCATGCATTGGCTGTTTGGAGTGGAGACATCCTCCCCTGCACCAGGAAGGAATAGAAGCTCCAGGACAGCTTGACTCTTACTGCTGTCCCACTTCTGCTTAAAGTTTGGCACATGGCAGATGCCCCATAACTATACGTCGAATGGAAGATCATCAAAAACAATGTCAGGAAACATGAAGAGATGGTCTGTTTTAGAGCACACGCTGGAAGAGAAAATGAAGTGCAGCCCATCAACTTGCTATTGAACTGCCACCGGCTAATTAATTTCAGCCTCAGATGGTCTGGGTGTAAAGTAAGTCATTTAGTCACTTAGTCCTATATAACTCAAAAGAGAAGTGTGAAAATTTTTAATTGGTCTGGAAAGCTACTTGTGGAAACCTCTGTTCATTTATTGTAATGGCTGATACGAGGATTCTAGAAAATTGGTGGATAATTTTAGACCAATTCTCTTATGATTAATTTGAACCCAGTTTTAGGTATTGCATGAATAAAAGAACAATATCATCTTTTTTTCTTATCTCATAATAATCTCATGAAGAAACATGAGGAAAAATCAATTAACTATATATAATATCTGTAAAATTTGTAGGTAGAGTAATGAATGAGAAGCAGTGACTTTTGTAGAGGAAAAATATTATTTTGTCTCTTCTGTTCTTTGTTATTGCCATGATTAGATACGCTTTTAAAATAAAACATATATATTAAATCATTTTATAAGAGTCTTTCAGTAAAAGGGAAACATCTATTACATCCAAATATAGGCAGTAGTATTTTAATTTATAATGTATCAGACAGTATTTGCCTCCTATCCCCATAAAGCATGAGTAAAGATAAGAACTGAGATAAAGTAACATATCAGATACTGTACTTTACCCTTCACTCCAAAGGACAAATCTAGTTCTTACAAAGAATATTTCCCCTATAAGATAATGCAGCTTCTTTTTTTATAAGATGAGTAAACATCGCTAATGTACTAATACCCTCTTGACAATACACTGGTTTTATGCTGGCTCTTAATGTTTGTGGCTAAAATCAAGCTGCTATTTCTTCATGATTACAGCACTTTACGTCATCAGCTTTACGAGGTAACTGACGTCAATCTGAAACTGATTAATAGCCAGTGATTAAAAATAAATTGTTTTTGAATAGGATGCCATTGGAATAGCATCTAAAATATGCCCAGAAATCATAAAGAGGGGCCGCCAGTGCCAGTGTCTGTCTGCATTTACGATGAGGCATTCTTTCATCACTCTTCTTGATCTTTAAAGCCTTCTAGAAAACACAATTTCTGTGAAATCTAGGTTGTCAGCATGAAAAGAAAGTTGGCAGAACACAGGGTTCCGTTGCTAAGTGATCCTTGGCAAATATGATGCATGTACATTATGGCATTTGATGACACCTTCAGGAGAGGAGAGATTCCAATTTGATAGAAATGCACAATTTCCAAGAGATGGGTGGAAGTCATCAGGGACGAGGTGGGGGAGTTCATCCTGCCTGTCTGTCTGAGAACCCTAAACCTAAGGTCATCTCAATTGGGAAATAGAATTAAGTTCTACTTAATATTTAGAGTCTAAGTACTTTCTGCCCATGTCTACTCTTGCCTAACCTTTATAAGAGTGATGGTTCTGCTGTGTTCCATTTATCATTGTCAAAAGGGAAAATTAGTAATAGCCATATGCCCAGGTGAACAACAGTTTACAAGGCTTCTTGAGGGCAATAGAAGAGGAAAAAAAATTATTTACCACCACCGCATGTACCATAGGGAAAACATCCAATAAAATGCCAGGGGTCTTGTGATTTGAGTACCAAGTTCCATTCAGTTAGACTGGAAGAGGCTCTGAGATCAGCTGGTCCAATCTCCTATTTTACGTATAAGAAGACTGAGGTGCAAAGGTGTTAATGGATGGCCCATAGTTGGTCATAAGGGTAACCGATGATCTACTAGGACCTGAGTTTGGTTTATAAACCTCTGCAGGGCATCCCTCAGTACATGGTAACGTCTCTGTGTAAACCATCGGATGAAATGTAGACGTTGATCTTTGAAAATCGCAGAATCTTAATTTATTATTACTTTAATTTCAGTGAAAGTTACCCTTTATGATCCAGCAAAGGTATGTTGCAAATGAGAGAAACAAGAATGAAAAATCTGATGACAGCATTGCCAGCTCACTTAGTAGAGTTTCTGCGACTGCTCACATGAGCTCTGTTCTCTCAGCTGGTTTGGTTGTGGATATTTTCTCTTGATTTTAACTCAATGAATCATATTTTCTGTGCCAGTTGTTCTCAGTGAGAATCGACACCTTCATCCAGGTAGTCTCATTGCCTGACAGAGATACCCATGATGTCAATATGATTCTTTTTGTAATTTTTTTTTATATTAACATTATATTCTTAGTTATATCTGCTTCCATATAACTGTTGCGTGTTCATACTGTGAGATGGTCACCAGGATGATCAGCAATCAGGAAACTTCACAAGTCTGACTTGACATTTGCAACACTGATGAGAGAGAACATTTCGGAACAATATATTATTGTGAAATGAAGACATTCTCTAGTAAAACAACATGAGCCTGACAGTTAAAAATTGCTTGGTTAGGTGTATGTTCAACATTCATATCATTTTGATGGGGACTTCTCTACCAGGTGTAAAAGAACAGCATAACTGAAAGCTTCCTATATTCCTTAATCCTCCACAATTGACACTCCTAAAGTTGTGGTGTTAACAAATGAGAAAATCCCCAATGTAAGGATTTTTTAAGGCGGTTTCAGAGTTTAAGATTCCTTGAGACTTACAAGCTCATTCTCTGGATGCATTTAGACCTAATTGGGTTGGAAGCCTGTCTGCTACCCACTAGCTGTAAAACTGGACATGTGACAATCTTTCTAAGTTTCAGTCAAAACTCATTTGTAAAATGTGGAAAATAAAACTAGCTACCTCTCAAGTTTATTATAAGAATTAAATGAGATAATATGTGCAAAGTGCTTAGTACAATAAATACACGTTTTTATTTCTTCATCTGTAGAATTAGAATAATAAAATAGATACCTCTGAGGACTGTCGTAAGAATTAAATGAAATATGTTGGTAAAGTGCCTAGAATATGATCAATAACTATAACTGAGATAGATAGCAATAATAACAAACCTCCATTTTAGTAAATTAAAAAGATTTTGGAGTCCATATCAATATCACAAAAGTCTTCAATTCCACCCTCACTATCTAGATTTCTGTTGATCCAGATTATCTCTTTTGTAAGGAGGCTTACCCAAGATGAGATTTCTGGAAGAAAAGTGTGCCTAACTTGAAAATATGTATTTAGCAGAGTCCAGCTTATGGGGCCTTCATTCCAAAGTCCCTGAGATCTGTTTCCATATCACTCATATCTGACCTAAATCTATGTGATCATGTTATACAAGCTATACATTTTATACCAACAAAAAGGCACATCATATTTTGAGAGTATACTCTTTTTCCTGAGCAAGTTAATGAAAATTATGGTATAATATAGCGTCCAAGTCAAATAATTTACTTTAGCAAAAGAAAACTGTAATTGGAATCAATTAATTTACCACTATTTTCAATTCACCCATCATATGCATTATCAGAACTTATAAAGATTATTTACCTGCATTCACAATTATTAAACAAAAGAAAGCAAGTTCTGTCATCACAGAAATCACTGGTTTTGTGCTTTGCCACACGAGAAAACAATTGCAAGTTTAAGGCCCAATCATCACTGCTAATTTAAAATTTCACAACGGAAATAAAACACTCAAAGATATTTATCCCTGAAGCAAAGACTTGAAAGTAAGCATCGCCATTTGCAGACATGATGAAACCAATTCTGAACCCTCACCTGTGAGGTGGGGAACATGAGAGGCATGCTGTTATAGTCCCATGTCCCATAGATTTTTGACTAGTCAAATCTCAAATTAAAATGAAGCAGAAGATATAAAATGCCCAAAAGTTCCACCAGAACATTTCCTAACAGCATTGGCAAAAAGAAAACTCTATGGAAGAGCCTTGAATATAATCTCTATGCCTTAAATTTGTTTTCTGAATAGAAGAAGCAAAGTGGTTGGAAGAGCTTTTAAGACAAACAACAACAGTAAAATCTCTGCATAGGTTCCAGCTTGTATCCATAATATAAGACAAAAGATCGAGGACAGATATTAAAGGACATGTCACCTTTGGCAAAGGATTTGGTTATTATGAAGATATCTTTATTTAGCGGCCCTTGATCCCTCTGTTTGAAGCTATTTTACGTTGCATTTGTGTGTGAGGAACGGAAGTTTCTAAGCAACCGCATTGTATGCTGACTATCTAATCCCTGTAAAATCAGGGTTTTATTTTTTTCCCCCCTAGAAAAATGCTATGTGTCTATTTCTTATAAACTGAATCCTTCAAGCATATGTTGCTTGGTTATCAGAGCTGTTTGGAATTGGTTGTATTTTCGACATCAAAGTGTGCAGGAGAGAGAAAAGATAAAGCCAAAGGGATAACAGACAGAGCTTAGATTGTTTTCCACTGCCCACATATGAAATACCTACAGCTCATTCCCATTTAATCCCCTATACTTACCAACAAATAGAAAAATCAAATGAATTTTCTTTTTCCACCCAACAAACCCATTGATGGATATGATGATAAACTGGCAAAGCATCTGATGCCCAGTGAGAATAACTGGTTTGGACTTGTGCAAACAATGTTCAACCAGGAGTGATGTTTTCTCAAAACAAGGCAGGGTGGCCAGTTTCTGTCATTTCCCTTCCGTTTGTTAATGAACAAATGAACAAGACTGTTTTTCTAAGTCTTCCAGTGAAGCTAGTTTTATCCCTTTGCATTTTCATATGCTATCTTCCTGAAAGATAATATCTGGTCGTTTTTGATATGACAGTGTTCAATTCATTATATTCTGCTTGCAAAACAGCACTATAAGACAATAATTATAAGAACAGTAGTAAACGGTGGCTCTTTTCTTAGCTCCTTAGAATTGAGTGTTAAATACTGAGAAGTTATACTTCTGTAGATGAGCACACAGATTGGCAAGATGCTCTAGGCTTACATCTCACATCTGCCTCTCATTACCTGTGTTTCTGGACAAGTTAGTCTATGTGTCTTTCTATTTCTTCTTTACAAAATGGAGCTAATAGCTTCTCTCTCATATTGTGACATAAATGCCCAACAAGTGTTACCTGTTATGTGAGATTCTGTGCTTAGCATCACGATTTCTCCACAAAACAGGTATTTATTTATATCAATAACGTGTTGAGGGTTTTATTTCCTAGAATTCTTTTACTTGTATTTGTTCACGAGATGACATATTTGAGAATGTCTGATCTCTATTTGTGAATCAGCCTTTGATATTATCGAAGTGTTCTTTGAACCATCTACTTTGAGAAAAATTTAGAAAGTGAAAAATCCAGGGCCCTGCTCTGCTTTAGAGAAGATAGGATGTGGCTGACTCGATTGTGACTTCTGTGGTCAGTGGTCCTTCCAGATGATTTTATATTTGATATAAACAGAAACTATTTCTACTTGCATTTGCACATGTTGGAGAACAGTTTGGTTCTGAGCAAGACCATATAGTGATGTGTTTTTTTTTGTCAACCTCTTTTCTCAGCTGCCCCTGTTTCACTCCCTTCTCTTTCAGCAGAACCTCCTCTACCAGAAGCAGAGTAACCAAGGAGAGACCATGATAGAATACTAAACAGAAAACAGCCAAAGGATTCAACCCTGGGTTCACTGCCAGGTCAGCTGGAAGCATAGAGAAGAAAAAAAGAAGCTCGGAGAATAATGAAGCTGGAAAGTATGGAACTTGGAACATGGACAGTCCTAAGTGGACATGTGCCAGTGAGTGTCTGAGGATGTGCTGTGCATGTGTGTGCCCCAGGAAGGAAGAAGAAAGAGACCTCAGTGATCTGATGTCCCCTGCAGAGCACACGGCTGTGAAGAGTCTTCTGAGATGCTCTACTTTGTCTTTGTGCACGTTAGTTTTTTTAACTTTGGTAGCACAAAATGTAGCCTAGAGGAGAGTAAAGAAATGCCTCCCTTGAATATCTAACATGCACAGTGTGTGCATTGTACACTTTCTGCTAAGACGCAGCAGGACTTGGGTAAGCGGTTGGGAGTGTGCAGGCAGCGGGCGTCAGAGAATAGATGGAGAAGCTTCTCGGTGTCAACAACATGTCTGTCTTTCCTATGCTTCTGTCAAGTCCTGGACTTGGTTATTCACGGACTTTTTCCCAACTTTTATCTGTGACACTGAGGAAAAGTACACAGCAACAAAATCAGTGACATGTTTGTAAGAGCAGAGCGAAGGTAGGAGAGGGTAAGAAAATGAGAGAAAGCATGTCCTGTCTGTTCCTCCATATTTCCACAGTCTCTGGTGCCCTGGGCCCCCTGCCTTCTCCATGTGCTGCTACAATCACTCCTTCCTTGAGTAACTGTCCCCTTGAGAGAAGGCCTGGTGCCATGGCTTTAACTAATGCCTGTAGGTTAGAGAGGAGGCCCCCGCAGTGAAGACAGTCTTGGGGTTGGAGAGCCCTGGTCATCATTTCCTCTCAGCTGTAGCACTGGGCTGAAATTCCACATGGAGGCCAGCTCCTCCCACTAACCTGGACCCCATTTTTCTCTCCATCTCCCTCTCTTCTTCCCCTCGCTAAGGCCTGCAGATCTTACAACAGAGTCCACTCCCCTGTGCCCTCAGCACTCCCAAGCTTCTGCTCTCTGATGACTAACGCCCCCATACCCCAACTCCGTAGCGCCCCTCAAAAATTCCAGCAGAAAACTCAGTGAAAGTGGTGTTGATGTGTGCTGCTGGCCCTTCATCCCTCGTTCCAGGCACCCACATCTGCTTCTCAAACACTGGTAGAAACTCAGTTAATGGTTGTGGAATCATTTTAGTTGGTCACAATCATTATGTTTTTAGTTAAATAGAATAGAATAGAAACAAAAGCCAGCATTTATTACATTCGATAAAGACAGGGATTAATGAAATTTTTTATTCCAGTGGGAATGTGTGTGTATATGAGTAGATGCATGCACACATGCAATTTTGCAGTGTGTAAAATGCATTTCTTATTGTGGGTCATAGTCTAGGAAATCACAGAGTTAGAGCAGAAGCTCCACAAGACCAGGACTGATGTGTAGTACATGCCCACCTTGCCTGGCACCAGTGTACACCTAATGCGAGCAGACGGAGAGTTGAACTATTCAGACATTGCAATTGAAATTGGCCTACAACTCTCCTCAAGACACTCTAAAAAGTCAATAATGGCTTCAGACTTACCAGATAAGGTGGCCTATTTTCAATCCTCACTTTATTTCATTTGATACTTGATAAACTCCTTGTTTATGATTGTACTTCCTTGATTTCTCTGCTTTGTGTTTTCTCATTTCCTTTGGTCTCTTCTTCTGCCTACCTTATAAAATAACTGTCTACCAGGCCATGATCTTTGGTGTTTTTCTCATTAATTAACAATCATGACTGTGCTTACTATGTTCAAACTAACTTTGTTGGACTTGGGTGTTTAAAATTCTGCATTTGATTACGTTGTTATAGTCTTATATAGTATGGCTTTCTGTTTATAAAATTAATATAATGGATAGAATACATGTGGTTATATAGTTTTCATAATTATGAATTCATAATTTCAAAATTTATTATATTGTATATAGAATTAGAAGGAAAGAGAGAGAGGCTCCCTGAAATTCTCTCATCAGAGATAAATATTTGTAAAAAAACACTTTGCACAGCATATATCGTGTTCCAACGAGCAATTTGTAATGATGTGTAACAAAAACACAAAACCATAATAGTGGGCCCTTTGGTGTAGGGCCCCATCTCCAGTCAGGAAAAACTTTCAAGGAATGACGTTTCTTGGAATTGATGGTTGGCCAGCTTGAAACTGTCTGGATAACCGAACACTCTTTGCTGAGGAGTTTTTAACACATCAGCATTGTTGTCTACGGTGGCCATGCAGGACAATTAAAACATTTCCATGCTGCACGTTCTGCTTTCAAAATTAATCATACCATCCAGAACTCTTCTCCAAGTCAGCCTTTCCTGTAGGTTCCACCGTGTAATTTTCTCTGCAGCTTGTTGTTCCTAATTCTATTGCTAAATTGATCTTTAGCATCACATTCAAGAAAAGGAAATGAAGCTTTTAAAATTTGCTATTGATTCAGAGAGCCCCTCTCATGGGTGTTGTCTATGGTCTCAGCAATTATATTTTTTATCTAAGACATTTTTACGTGAATAAAATAATCTCAGTTTCTTAAATGAGACTATTAAACTTTATTTTGCCCTGTTTCCCCAGGGCTGTGAGGTCCTTACACTGTGAGAACATTTTTGTTTGAACCCCCGATAAGAGCACAGCTTTTATTCTTATTGACTGACATCTGTGTTCTGAATGTTTCATGCCTGTGTTACGTGGACAAGACAAGGTGGTAGCTGAGCATTACCCTGAGGATGCCAGTCTGAATAGTTTAGAATCATGTGATAATTGCCAGCACAGAAACTGAGGGTCTCACTGTCTTGTTTATAAGGTCTTTGGATCTGTAGCTCTTTCCCACCAACCTACATCCTAATGAGAACAACAGGTTAGTTACTCCAATGCCAATTCTTGCAAATCCATATGTACTAGCATTTTTCATCTATGTTCAGAGCCTTGTGATTTGCAGCTCTGCTATCAGTGGGAAAATGTAAAGCTGAGTATTTAAAGTCATATTTGAAGACTGTTGCAAAAGGAAGGGCTCTTACTCCCTGAGGTACATGTTTTATTCAAAATATTCATTTTTCTTCCCTGGTGACATTACACTTCTTTCTTGATGGATATCAGGCTTGACCATGGAACTGTAGGTATTTCTTTTGATAGGAAAATTAGTAGGATTAGGTAAATCCAGCACCCACCTTACTGAGTGGCATATCACTTGTGTGGACGATGTAATGTAAAGTGACATGCATTGTCTCTGGTCAGAAGCCTCAAAAGCAATGTCATGTTTCCCATTATCTATCTTTTTTCCTTCATCAAGACCAACAATGTCGCATATAGTAGCTCCACCAGACTAGGTCCCACATTGAAGATAACACAGCAGCATCAAAGCTTATTCCAGATAGACACAGAACATGAGCAAGAAATAAACCTGTGTTGTCGTAGCCCCTAAGAGGTGAGGGGTATTTGTTAATAAGCAGTGTACCCTAGACTATCCTGACTGATATACTTCTAATCTGTGAATATTTCCTATAGAGTTACCATAACTTTGAATCTAGAGCTACTATAAATCATTCTCTTTTGCCCCTCAAATTACAGGATCTAAGTTACTTTTCTCTTCAGTAAATATTCTGATATACACATTTTTGTTGTTGTTGTTGTTGTTATTACAAAGTTGTACAATGACTCTTAAAAATCATTGGTGCAGGAATGTCAGCCATGGTGATGAAAGATACGTAACCAAGGAGAGTGCCTAGGATGACTTGGAGAAGGGACTGTACCCATGGTACAAAAGTTACATAGTTGATAAAGGATTTGCCTGCCTTAGTGGAAGCTGCCACAGTTGCAGCTACAGATGCTAAACAAGCTCAGAGCTCTACTGCAAGATATGTGAGGTCTCCCAAACACAAAATTCATAAACATTTTGCCCCTCGACATTCCACCACAAGTTTACATCACATTCACTACCACGGCCTATAAAATTTATATCAAAACTCATAAGATAAGAAATGGTAAATGAGATCCACCAATACCATTGCACTGGTATCATACGACTTCCACATATCAGATTCAATAGTGCCAGAGATGGACTGTGAAGATAGTGGCTGGGTGAACCTTGATCATTTAAAAAACTTGTTCCTAACTGAACTACTATATAAAATTTTTGGACATATGTTTATTTGTCTACAAAGTACATTGATTTCCACAGAGGCATTGAGCACAAAGAGCTCATAAAATACACAAAAAAAGAGGAAAATTTTTGTTGTTATCTAAAATGCTAGAACTCTTTAAAACAGAGATGAAGGTTTCCGGATGACAGTTTTCAGAGAAGTAGAGAAAAGTGTGCCTGCAGAGGTGGAGGCAGTGAAGTAATATATGATTTCATAATGATGCATAGCCTTGTTTTCCCAGACTGCACTGACCTTGGGGAAAAAAGTTTGTGATTAATAATTATGATAATCCTGGATATCTAACAAAGACAATAAAAGTTTACATTATCTCTTTTTCCTCAAGGTCCTAGTTGCGACTATTCTGAGTAGCTTTTGAAGTTTTTCTGCACTGTTAAAGTACAGACTCTAAAGTTAGATAACCTAGGTTCAAGTCTCACCTCTGGTAAATTGCAATTTCTTGGGTGATTTACTAATTTCTCTGTCTTATTTTTCTCATCTATAAAATGGGAGTTTTGAAAAGTACCTAACTCAAAAGATTACTTAGAGTATTAAGTTATAAAATTCATTTAAGTAGTTAGAATAGAAACTGGCACTCTGAAAATCATTAATAAATATTATCTATTGTTCTCTGTGTTATTTTATTTAATTTTGTCATTACTTGATAGTTTTTGATGATTCTCTGCTCCATCTACTTCTTCCTTCTTCCTTGATAGTTTTTGATGATTCTCTGCTCCATCTACTTCTTCTTTCCTTCTTACTTATCTTTTATAACTTTAGAAAAATAGACATTGATTATTTTGAGTTTTCTTCTAAGATGAAGTTGCAGGCCCTACATTTCTCTTCCACTTTGACACAATAAAAGAGACAGTCAGAAATATGAAACGGAGCTTTTCTGACATTGGATATCAGCCAGCACAGGACAGTAACCCTTAGAGAAAGGAGATGAACAGGATGCACCCCTTAATTGCCACCACTTACTGCCAGGAGAGTCTCCAGGTGTAATATAAGAAAATTATTCCCTGGGAGGGGGCTGACTATTTCCCTGAATTGAGGAGATGGAGCTGAGAATCTATAGAGGCCAAAATGGATAAAGCACCCCCAGGCACTCAAGCCTCTTCCCACTAGCTTCATTTGGAGTTCTGGGACTACCCACAGCATCCCTCTTTGGCTTTCTTCCCTCTGCCTGTAGCATGTTTAACCTACTCTTTGTTTCCATGTCCACTAGGACAGTTTCCCAATGGCCTGTTCTGATATTCCAGCATATCCAAGGTGGTCAATTGTTCACACAAACTCTTCCTATCTACCTCCACAGAAATTTAAATCACCTGTGTTGTTTTCACTTTACTGCTTCTGGCTGACTCATCTTTTCCCTTTGGCTAATGATGGACGTTGATAGATCAAAAGTAAACCTGCAGTCACTTTAATACTTAATGGCAGGCCTTTAGAGATGGCGATTATTTTCTCCTTGGACACAACAAATTTTTCTTTGTAAAAACATTTTGCATTTGCCTTTTCTTTGACTTGGGAACATTCTTCTCTGCATTTCACAAGACTGGGATCTTTTCATTCATACCTCAGCTTAAATGGCCTCCTTGTATCAAGCGGATTCCATTGTTATTCTTCATCACAGAGCCCTTTCTTTTCTTCAAAAACCTATCTCATCTTGTATTTAGTAAGGCCAGTTTTGAGGGAATGATCTCTCTCTTTCTCTCAGATACATGAAAACTGGTAGACAGGAGGTGATGTTTTTGGCGGGAACCCAGAATATTACATTTCAGTGTATGAATTCACACCATCGACTGACTGATATTGCCTTGTTAGTCCCGGGAGGGAAAGCCGAGAGAACTGCCTTCCTTGTTGCTTCTGAAGCATAAAATGGAAACCTTTCATTGATTACACAGATCACTGTCACTCCACAACACCATATTTTACCCTAAACACAAATCCGGCTAATACTGTCTGAGGCACTCCTCAGCATGCATAGAGGTAATGGCCGGGCGGAGGAGTATGGTGCCACTTGTGCCCTTCGGAGGGTTTTATAAGTAAATAAAATTGCTTTAATGACAAAAAGGCAGGGATGATTCTTGCCATTCTTGGAATCATTCCCAGGACATCCTATATGACAGAATGAATGAGTTTGCACATTAAATGAAAGAGCCATGAAATTTTTGGATTAAAAATGAAGTATGGTTGGCCTAAAAAAAGGAGGAGGAGGAGGAAATACCCTTTTCGTGGTGCCATAAAGCAATAAAGTTTTGGCATAAATCACAAAAACAAATGGTATTCTTATAGAACATACAGAAAAATATGTATTATTAGTAAACTTAGCAAAATACTGTCAGTGAAAGCAATTTTTGTATATTCATGATTTTAACATGCAATAAGGCATGAGTCTTTTATGAGGCACAGGTAATTTTGTAATGATAGAATGTACTATGTGGGTGGTTTATTGTGCATTAATTAGAAGTTAGAGATTATAAAAAACATTATTATAAACAAAGTACTACTTTAAAAATAACTCAGTCATATGATTCATTACTTAACTACAGTTAAGAAACTATTTTCATTGCATTTATGTGCTCCTGTACACAGATAGTAGGTACGTTTTTGGCTTCACGATTTTACTAGAATATTTTATTCACCAAATTTATTTTATTATTTTCAAAATATACAAATACATTGAATTATCTTTTTATATTTGTCTGCTATTTGGTCTGTCATCTTCTGCAAGGAGACTTTAAATG
>NW_006434373.1:3435651-3436245 GCF_000325575.1 Pteropus alecto
TGAAATGGAAAGGAAAATCACAAAAGTGAAAAGGAGTTCATTTAACAGCAAATTTAATCGAGAATAAAGATCAGTAGTGTAAATGTAACAAAGCAAAGGACAGTCATTGCTTATAAAACTTACAAAACTACAACAGATGAAGCATATTACTAAGACTCTTAATAATACAGAAAAACATGAAAGAGATTTTCAATTCAAATGAAATCCTTAATTGGTTAATCCTTAAGAGTTTAGGGCTGTTTTTCCACATTATATAGATGAGGAAATTGAGGGAGGCTGTGTGGCTCAAGGCCATGAAACTAGCAAATAAAAGGGTAAAATCTGTAAGCAACAGCTCTGTGCTCAAACCACAGAGAGAGGCAGCGTTTCCAGTTTACAGAAAACAAAACGAAACAAATCCATTGCTGTTTGCTGAATGATGGGTACAGCTGACATATGTATTTGCAACAGACAGAATCTGTTTTTGTTCTCTCTTTCTCCCACACAAAGCACAGTGCTTGGCACAATAAGCATTTGTTAAAGAGATGAATGAAAAGAACAAACAGGTAAACAAATAGGCTTCTGAGAGAATGTATCTGTGTATTGTGTAAACTA
>NW_006434373.1:3438156-3455487 GCF_000325575.1 Pteropus alecto
TAAGGAATTCTTTGAAATGGAAAGGAAAATCACAAAAGTGAAAAGGAGTTCATTTAACAGCAAATTTAATCGAGAATAAAGATCAGTAGTGTAAATGTAACAAAGGACAGATCACTCATTGCTTATAAAACTTACAAAACTACAACAGATGAAGCATATTACTAAGACTCTTAATAATACAGAAAAACATGAAAGAGATTTTCAAACCTTTTGAAATCCTTAATTGGTTAATCCTTAAGAGTTTAGGGCTGTTTTTCCACATTATATAGATGAGGAAATTGAGGGAGGCTGTGTGGCTCAAGGCCATGAAACTAGCAAATAAAAGGGTAAAATCTGTAAGCAACAGCTCTGTGCTCAAACCACAGAGAGAGGCAGCGTTTCCAGTTTACAGAAAACAAAACGAAACAAATCCATTGCTGTTTGCTGAATGATGGGTACAGCTGACATATGTATTTGCAACAGACAGAATCTGTTTTTGTTCTCTCTTTCTCCCACACAAAGCACAGTGCTTGGCACAATAAGCATTTGTTAAAGAGATGAATGAAAAGAACAAACAGGTAAACAAATAGGCTTCTGAGAGAATGTATCTGTGTATTGTGTAAACTCAGTTACCAAATGTTTGACCACGATGTTCCCGGAGAGAACCTGATCACGTAAGCAAAATAGGGAAAACCAGGAAATTAGTTCTTTGACAAATTAACACTGTGGCTCATTCAAATGATCACTTTTGATACTAAGCCAGGAATAGCTGGTGATTATATTGGAAAGACAGTATTTCAATGAACATAGCACTGAATCTGGGCTTCTTAGGTTTCCCTACTCTACTTACTAAAAATCATTTTATTTTGTGTTTATGGACTAAGAATAATACTGTTTAACTGCTGACATTTCCTTTTTGTTTCTTCTTTTCAACTCTTTAAAATGACACTGGCACCAATGAGATCAGTACTCGTCTTTACTTAGATCTATGAGTTTTCTAACTGAGGTTGTGACACATGAAAATTCATGTACACAGCAAAGGTTTAATCATTGAATGTCCTACTCCTCTGCTCCCTTTGTCTGACCTTCATTTCTACTGCTTAGCATGGCCAAGTACTCCTGATACCAGCATTTCATGAAGCATTATTTTGTCAACTTAGCTATGAATTCACAAGAGAAATCACTCATGTCCCCAAATGTCTGTCTCCGAATGTGCCCTAATCTGGCCATTTTCTTCTTGCTGCGTCTCTTCTTCAGATAAGATTAGGTGCTGGATTAGAACTGAATAAAGTCAAATGAAATGGGACTGAACAGATATGTAACAGCTTGGGCTTCAGGGTGGTGAGGCCAAGAAAATGCTTGAAGGGCATCCTTCCTCAGTATCGCTGGATAAAACACTTGGAATAAGAAGAAACTTTTCATTGGTTGCAAGTTAGAAAATATATGTAGAGGTCAACAGAAAAGCCAGTAGGAATTATAAAAAACAAAAACATCGGAATCTGCCAAAAATGAATTTCCTCCCATGCAAGATCTCTTACTTCCTTTATCAAGTGTGAGAGTTACTTTGATTATTAAGATCAAGAAGAGAGCGTTCACACCCAGGCTTGTTTGTCTTCAGGAAAGATAAACAAAGAGAGATAAACTTCAGTCAAGATAATTTCTGGGCTGAAAGTGCACAAAGTTACTGAAAGGGATTTCATTTCATTTCATTTTTTTTTTTTTTCCGAACATAGGTACAAAATTTTCAGTCAATTAGCTTAAATTGTTCTATTTGTTTACAGTGACATTAAATTGGAACATTAGTGATTTCCATTATTGCTTTGCAATAGCACAGTACATTTCTAATTACACTTATTATAAATATCTCAATCTATTATTACTAAAATGTATTTTAATGCACTTTAAGTTTAAAAAATGTATTCAATCATGGTGAAAGAGGTTTGTGCAGGAGATGTGGGGTGTTGAAAAATCAAACAATGAGGTTATATAACCCCTGAAGTCTTAAGAAGAACTGGATCCTTCTCCTGAAGTTTCCTCTCGTCCTTTTCCTTTATCCATTGATCCCTGACTCAGAAATATACCAGCATTAGTGACATGAAAAGCTCAACAAAAAATACTGCCCAAACTTTCAACATCCCTTAAAATTATTTGAGAATTTCTCCCTTGTCTCTCTTGTACTCACATTCTTGGTGCTTGTTTGGTGAACAAGGCCTATGCTAGCAAAGCACAGGCTTATCTTTGAGGTCCCCGTCTGCATCAGTTCCCGCTCCTCTTTCGGTCTGATAAAAGCTAAGTATTATAATTCTTATTTCATGTAGAGAATCACATTTAGATAGATCCGGGTTTGAATTTTGTCTCCCTCAGCTCTTTCCCAGGCTTAGTCAACTTCTGTGAGTCACTGACAATCACTAAGTCCATGTAAGGCTATTCTCTTCAGATCCAGAGATAATGACTGGATATTAGTTTTTACTTCCCACACACAAAAAAGGGATTCGAAAGTAGTCTTTTGCTCTCGTATGTCTGGGGGTTTGAAGTGCCATGCAGAAACGGTCAGAAAGTGAGGGACTTTCTGTCCGAGGTTTCTGTCTTTCTGGCCATCCGGAGCCCTGTGGACCGTTCTTATTCATGACGCTGGCTCACTGCTGATCCTCACCCCATCCTTGTCAGACCCACGGCCAAGGCGAGGCCCTGTTTCTGACCATGTTCCTCACGTTATATCATGGGCACAAGGTGGTAAATCAGATAAAGCCACTATCCTCCCCCGCCCCCTTTTCTGTGTATCTCCTGCCTTCTCATAACCTGAGCCTGAAGTCAGATTCCAGTTTGCTCCCTCCCCTGGGTCCATGGGGAGAGAAATGGTCCCCATGACCACTTATGACTCCCTAAGCTGGTTCTTGTTTCTGGTCTTGCCCTTGTGGGAATCAGTAATGATCCTATCTACATGGGTTTTGGGCAAAGTCTCCTCAAGTGTAAAAATAAACAAATAAATAAATCTATTCCCCGTGGTGTTTCTAATAATTAAACTTGGTAGCATATATGAATGAATCTAGCACAGGCCCAGTAAATGCCCCATAATGGTTTTACTTCCCTTCTGAGCACAAAATGGTTAATCTCTAAAACATTTAAATGCCAGATAGGACAACATTTGACTTGTTATAGCTACTGTATTACCAAAGATTATTTAAAAGAAAAGGAGTTTTGCTAAGCCCAAATTGTGACTTTAAGGTCCAACAGCAAAATGTGTTTAAGGACTCCATGGTGCCATGAGCATCAGCTACAGCAGCATCAGCTTAGCCGGGTTTTAAACACTGCAACATCTTCTGGGAACAGTCCTGGTCTCTAAGATATTTTTTAGTATCATTTAAATTTTATGCGCTATTAGCATTCTCCCCCGAAATGCTGGGAGAAAGAATAATAGAGATACCAGGATACTCTGGGCTACAGAAACAGAACATTGATGGGTGTACGTGGCACATCCCAGCTGCTGAATATCCAGAATTTAGACAAAGGGGCGGGGATTTCTGTCTGTTTTGTTCAGTGCCATAATGCTAAAACCTATTATGGTGGTTACCATAATCAATAAAGATTTGTTGAATGAATGATAGGCATTTTACAAGGGGGCAAGCAAAACTTGGAGAACACTTTTAAAAAGCAGGATTCAATATTTTGTGAGTCTGATCTTTAGGTTAAAAAGCATTGATTACTCAAAAATATTCTCTTTAAATCTTAAAAAATAAGCAGACAAAAGTTGATATTGTTTTCTTTTTTATGATCTCTATTTTCATGTTCTAGTTTGGCATTTTATAACACTATCTGAATGAAATCACTGTCACATTTAAAGGACAAAGTCAGCCGAACTGAGACAGCAGCACAATTGTTATATAGAAGGGGATGGCAGTATTCATAACCATGAAAGTAAATTTTAATTCAATAACCAAAAATATGACTACCTGGTGGCTAATGGAGAATTCCTGTCTCCATTCTTTGTTGAAAAAAAATGCATTCATCATTTTTTCTCTCAAAAATGAAAGCAATACAACAAATGAGAGAGCTAATTTTTATTTCAAATAAATGAAAAGAAATGGGCTGAGATCTACTTAGTTCCCCGAGAAAAGGAAAGAATATAAATTAGGTTTATTACAAAGCTTTTGGAAACTAATGATTGAAAATCAACTGTAGGAACACGCTCTTTGAAAACATATTGTTAATCAATGCTGGTAGCAGAAAGCTCACCCTTGTGTTAGGTTTTAAATTGGTCTAAAAGAATGTCCTTTGACTGCAAAGACTTGAATATGGTCTACATTGACTAAGAGTGTGTGGAGTTTCAGCTACAGGCAGCTTTACCTTATCCTACTCCCATCTTTTTGTAATGCACAACTTCATAAATATCTCTGAGCCACCATTCTGGTTTAGTTGAATCTGCTGCTAGGAATAAGGGTTGACATTCTTTGGACCAGGCTTGTATACTTACATAAGCACAGACTTTATTCCAGATACTATCTACTTGCTTCTAAGCACATGCATGTCCTCACAAAGGCGTGTATGCAAGTTTTGAAGACATTGGCAAATATTAAAAGATTAACAAACAAAAAAATGTGATTAAGATTATCAGACTAATATTGTCATCACCTTGTTGTTAATGAGCAGATTCCTCATTATGCAGCATTTATTAAGATGACCATCTTGTTTATAAGAAAAAGATCCCCCAAATCCATGTGTCATCTACATAAATCTCATTCTATATTTTTGCTGTTCTACAGAATATTTTTGATTTAAAGAACTTTATGAAGCCTCATACACACAAAAAAAAACATGCCATTGAAGTCCATAAATGTTCATGCACACACCATCATCCATGGGATGAGCATGTACTCACTTTCCTACATTCCTTTTCAGAGACTGATGTCATTATGCTCCCATCATCCTCATGATATGTACTCACATAATAGCATTTCAGTACTTTGTAGTGCTACTATAGCTATGAATTAGGAATCAAACTAAAGTTCAACTGTAACTAGCTATTTTTTAAAAGACATCATGTAGCTAAGGAGAATGGAAAGAAAATTATTTAAATCCACACTTTTTATCAAATATCAAAATAAACTTTGATTAAGAGCTTAAAAAATGACCAAGAATTTATGAAAACTAGGAAAAAAATTTAAAAAATATTTCTCACAAATTTGGAAAAAGTATGCCCGACAAGAAATGAAATTATGAAAGAAGCAGCAGACTCTTTACTATAAAAGTGTTAGTTTTACAAAAGAATAAAAGCAACAGAAATAAAAGAAATAAAACAATAACTGAGAATAACTTTCACTTCCAGTTTGCATCAAGTAAACCAGATAAAGGGTTAATACTTACAATAATAAATAAATTGTTCACAAATGTAATAACATTACAAAGACCACAATAAATGAAAGAACTCAAGACATGAATGGAATATGTACAATGGAATATAAATAGTAAGAAGAAAATATCTTCCTAGTTATCAAAGAAGTACAAATTAAAGCAAAACGTGCTTACATTTTATCCCTGTCAATTTTTTTAAAGGATAGCATTTAACACTGTTGGACTTGTTGGAATATTGTCATAAATAATAGGTGGGAGTATAAACTAATACAGTTCTTTCTTGGTGAAAGCTATTGGGTAATATTTCAATACCTCAAATTTTCAGTCTCCCATTCATTCAAGAAATATTTGTTGAGCATCTACAATGTGCCAATGATTCTATCGTATGCTGGGAGTTCAATGATGGACGTAATAGACATATTATTGCCTTCATAGTTCTTACAAGTTTTCTAAAGAAACAGGTGCTAAAAAATAATAATACATATTTTCAATAGTTGGGGTAATTCTGATGAAGCACAAGTAGTGTGTAATTACAGTGGTTTATAGGTTAGGGGACTAGATGCCTTAAATCAGCAAATGAAAAGGAGCAGTAACCAGACAACTAGTTAAAATCTGAGCTGCCTGGACAAACCAGGACACATAGTGACCTTTGTTACCGAAGGTTTAACTTTTCTGGGATCTTGAAAAGCTTCTCAAGAAATAAACTTCCAACTGAAGTCATGAAATTTGGGTAGAGCCCAACAAATAAAGAAGGAGGAAAGACTATTCCAGAAGGTGAGCAGTGAGAGGGAAGCACTAAGATAGAAGGGCGGGAGTTTCTGGTCCAGGAAGTTCCACCAAGGTGAGTGCAGGGACCAGGAGGTCTGAGTTATGTAAGGCCAGGAGGTGATGCTGGAAATTTGCTTCTTTATCCCCAAAACTATGGGAATCTATCTGGAAGGGATTAGCAGAGACAAAGAATGATTTCAATTTATAAAATATCCCTCTGGCTGCAATAAGCATAATATTGGGGGCAAGGAGGTAAGGGAGACAAGTGTATACCAGGATTCCAGGGAGGATAATATTGAGATATTCTGGGTGAGAACAGATGATGATGAGAGGTGGTCTCTAAATGAATGTGTTAATATTCTTGGAGGTACACAGAGGTTTTTCACGTGGTTTAGGCAAATAGGTAGTGTTAAAAAAAATCGGTTTTAAGAATCTTGAATTCCTTATGTAATATTTCCAAAAACTGACCAGCCTGAAAACAGGACTGCAGTTTGTAGAGAACAGAACCTAGTTTTCCTTTCTCACCTCCCCTTCAGCCAAGACCATTTCTCAAAGAGGAATTTGGCTGGAAACACTTTGGCAGCTGGGGAAGTGAATACCCCTGCCCTGAAAGGAGCCCTTGGAAGCACTGCGCAATATCCACTGTAGTCCATTCCTTGCAACGCTCTACCTGCTCTCCTAGCCTCATCTATTCACCTCGCTGGGAGTTGCTCTTCCAAGGTTCTGCTTGGACTCTGCCTTGGGAATCCATCAAGAGGCAAATTAGTGTTACAAAGTACAGATCACATCACTATAGCTTGTCATAGGGCTTCCACTGATACAAATCACCTCCCTTCATTACTACTCATTCTAGATTTTCTTTAATCTTAGTCATCATCTCTTTTGGTCCACGAAGCTTATCTGTGGACCCAACCATCATCCCTAAGGACTCTTTCTGTGTATCTTGATGGAAGTGATCCACCTCTAAATCCACAGAGCCTAGAATTTCAGGGACAAGAAGAACAAATTCTCTGAGTAAGCCACTGGGAGCAAGAGAAAATAGGGCTACTCCGATGTTCACATCTTGGTTCTTGGAAGCATGTGGTCTATCTACTGGGCACCCAACACCTTATAGTGGTATTTATTTGGGGGTGTATGATATATAATGGAGAATGGTGTCCTATTATCACATGGTTTCACCTCCAAACTTGAACCTTATGTCTGCCTTCAGGAGGTTGCCCCATTGCCCTATCAGGTCTGCAGCCTAGAGGGTGGTGTGGTACATGAGAGGACCACTGTGGTACATGATCATTTCTCCACTGCTTTGCTGTAATATGGCTTCCTTGTTCCAGCACAAGATGGTCAGACAACTAAACTTCTTCAAGTCACTGGAGAGTGGTGCTGGCTGAGGTCCTTCAAGGTAGAAAAGGCAAACCCAGAGCCAGAATATATGTCAATGTCAAGCAAGATAAATTGTCACTTCCAGAGGAATCAACTTGCTACCATGAAGCTGGTTGGCCTTCTCAAGTGTCGATTCCATTCTGGGCATGGGAGACTTATTTTTGGTCTCCGTTGTGATCAGGTTGAATACTCTGCAGCAGTAGTCGTAAATTAGCCATAGAGAAGGGGAGATTTTGACATTGGGCCCAATATAACCTCAAATACTGACACCCAGGTACTCTACTCGTGTACTTATTTTGCCAGAGGTAGGGTAGCCAAAGACAGACACTGGTTGACACCACTTGGTAAAGTCTTTCTGTATACGTGGATGCTCAGTATTTCCTTCATGATGGATAGTCTCTGACGGAAATTAACCCATGGTGGTTCTGGTGGGCATTCATGTGCAATATGAAGATCTGCTTGCTTTGTTACTATCTTTCTAGATATATCTTCTTGCACTTTCCTTGTACCATCTTATCCACAATATTTCAATCATTTTCTTCCATGTCCCTGACCAAGTAACCAAGCTATTTGCCACTAACAATGAGTGTCTATAAATTCTAGCCTTATCCACTTCTCTTTCTACAGGATGTGGATAACCAGGTGAAACACCCGAAACTCTTCCCATTAAGAGGTTTTTCCCTCACCATTGACTTCCAGTTCCATCTCGATAGGACTGTAGTTCAGTATGAGTTCATTTTTAGCTCCTACCCATGTACTGAGCTGATCCATTTTCCTCCCAAACAAGTTATATAACATTTACAAGTTCACAATGTCTAATTATTAAAGGGACTTTGCCGGCCAATTCTTTGTTAGCTTTGTGAATTTATTAGACTATGAAAAATGTTTACTTCTTGAAAATTCTATAATTCATTTGTTGAACATATTTTCGTCTTTATTATTCAGCAGAGACTTCACATTGTGTTCAACTCTGGTGCCTTTTGGTGAACTTATGGGAAGCAAAGTGAGTCTGTTCAGATCTATCTAGGTGCAGATTCCAAGACAGGATTAGACATGTGAGAGATTGATTGGGATGGGTGCAGGATATGGGGGAACATGTAGACCATGGCAGAGGTCTGACGCTTATGAAAGAAGAGAGAAAATGAAGAGGGATTGGATAGAAATATTCTCAAACTACAGTGCATTTCTAAGACAGGGTCAGCAAGAACAGTGGAAAATGCTGACCTAAAGTTGCCCAGTAGAGGAGTCTTTGTGTTTAATCATCTATGAACAGCCTGGGGAAGTGATTGTGGTGGTGGATCCAGAAAGGCAGCAGCTGAGAGCATCAGCCTTTATGCTCCCGGCAGCAGGAGATCTGAGTGGTGTATTTTTATGGCAACCATATCAACTCTCTTGTGACTGGACCTCTTTTCTGCGGCCTGCATGCAGATCGAAATCAGGAGAAACAGCTATGTCGAAGTTAGGCATCTAAATCAAATGTGCCAAAGCTTCACAGATTATCGTAATGCTTTCTTATTCTTACCAAAATATTAAATGAGGAAGGGTCATAAAATTTTATTTCAATGAAGGGATTTCAGGAAAGATTTTCCTAGAATCATTTGACACAGAACCTAGGCCCATACTTTCCTGGTGATTATAGGCAATATTAGCACAAAACATTTATTGGATTTCTAGAATATTCCTAGCTTTCCATGAGTTATTTGTGTAAACTCACATCTGCTCTGTATGAATGTAAGAACGTTGCTATGTCCCGCCCCAGATTTTCTTCCTGAGAGCTGATTAAAGCATCCTATAATTGGAGAAAGTGGATGTCTTATGTTTTGTTAACTTTGAAAGGGTAAGGTTGTATTCTAATCTCTGTGATGTCTATTAAAGATTCACTGTAAATAAACACTCATGAATGTATCTTGGCATGTGAGTTACTATTTTTAGCCTAAACTGAGTTTCTTTTCCTTTTTTTTTTTTTAGCAATAGAAACTTTCACTCGGCTACTCATAGTTTAAGCATTGAAAAACTATTTTTGTGATTATTAAGAAAAAAGTAGGAATTTCTCATGAAATCACTTGGGGTTAGGTTGAAGCTTTATGTCTTGCTTTAAGGCATCTGTATTGCCCTTATAAAATCTGTTTCTTGGCTCACAATCTTCCCGTCGATGGTAATGGAAAGGCTTCCTACATTTCATGTGGAGACTAAGTGCTTCCTCTGAATACATAATCAGAGTGTAGATCAGAAAGAAGAATTATGCCCACAATAAAACACTAATATGCCTCAGGAACTATTTGCCATTGCTTTTTAAGCTGAAATTGCCTTTTTGCATCAAATACCTAGTGGCAGGCATACCCATTTTAAGCTTGAATTAAAAATAATAAAGAACTACAGAATTTTATAAATGTATTTAGAAAAGTCAGCATAAATTCAAACATAAATCCAAAAATAAGCAGAAAAGAAAAATAAATAAATAAGCTAGCCTCATACTGAGGTTTCCTTATTTGAAGTTCTAGCTTCTAGTTGAAACAGTACACATAGCTTATGCTGAGAAAATTAGATGTGGCAAGAAGGTCCTGGCACTTTCTAACTCTTTTTATGAATTCTAATTAACTCTTGAAATATTACTAAATTCTGTTGGCTGTTGTGTGATCCAAATATGAAGGAGATGATCTTTAAACTATCTAGAAAGAAAGGTTGGCATGACAAAAGGATCAGTTCACCTTATTCCTAACAGACTTGGAATACACTTCTAGTTCTAAGTTCCTTGTATCATACTTTGCATTTCTTGAATTCCAAGAAAGGCAGAAGCTATGGGTCGCCTGCCTCCTAGCCACAGCCGATTCTCCTTCTTAAGGGGCTATAAATTCAACTGCAGTTCTTGGGGTGGCTCTTGCTTAACTTAAGCCAACCCTGCAGGGCAGATTCCCCTTTTTAGATTTGAGTTTAGGCTGAGGGAGGGGTCTAATTGTAGCCAACGATGTTAAAGAACAGATTTGCTGGGGGATTTGAGCACTACTTCTTTGCTTTTAAATAACATCCACAGGAAAGTAAATGACAATTATAATCATGCTTGTGATGCTTAGATGCATGTCAGTTACCTCGTAACCATGAGGAATATTAGGCTGAGATGTCCATGCCTCAGTCCCCAGAACCTGTGGATATGTTATCTCATTGGTATAGATACTTTGCAGATGTAATTAAGTTAAGGACTTTTAGATGGAGAGATTATCCTAGACTATCTAGTTAGTCCCAGTATAATCACAATGATGCTGATAAGAGGGAAAAGGAGACAGAAGAGACTAGGAAGGAGATGTGAGGATGAAAGAGATCAGAGTGATGTGACATGAGAAGAATTCAACCCAGTATTGCTGACTAGAAGATGGAGGAAGGGGACAATAGGCCGAGGAATGTGGGTGCCTCTAGAAGCTGGAAAGATAAGGAAACAGATTCTCCTTTAAAGCTTCCCAAAAGAATGCAGCCCTGCCAAACCTTGGTTTTAGCCCAGTGACAGTGTCAGATTTCTGACTTACAAAACTGTTAGATAATAAATTTGTGTTCTTTTAAGACATTAAGTTTGGTAGTACTTTGCTGTAGCAGCCATAGAAAACTAATATAGTGTTTAATATTTATTGAAATTGAACCAAAGAACTTACAGATATATAATACATGAAAACATTAAATATACATGAAGAGAAAATAATTTTAATGCTAGAGGTTCCAGTTATTAAGTTCCTGATCTTTATGTTTCAGGACATAAAGATAGGACTTAAGATTCAGAAAGGAGAAAATATCCCAACTATGAGGCATTACAATCAAGTTGAAGAAACATTATGCACCAACTTCTTTGAAGCATCTCTTGGAATAGTGTTCAGAAAAGAAAATATTAGATGAGACAGAAATTTCTGCATTTCTATCACTTTCACATCTTTTTTGAACTTGCATTTCTGCAGCACATTAAAAAGTGAGTTAAAGCCCAGTTAGTGGCTTTTCTTTTGTAATACATTCCTTAGAAATCCTCACTCCTCTTTTCTGGTTCATGATTCCTCTGACTAGGTAAGCTTTTGCTTTCAAGAGCTCTGCATGAGAAATAATGGTTTTCATTAACAGAAATCTTTTATAAAGTAGAAGGCATATCTGCCCTGCCAAGTTATGTGTCTGATGAGATAATTGAGGGACATTACATCTTTTTTTCCAAGATAATTTTTATAAATTTAATTCTGACACATGATCATAGTAACTCAAAACTGAAATCTATGTTTTTGTAAATGCTTTCTTAAACCCCAAGAATAGTATATTACTAAAAACCTCTAACTTTTCCTGGTAACTATATAGATCTACTGCTCTATCACTAGATTTGGAAAAATAGTAAAATTCTTTCTAAAAAAAGTTATTTTCCTTTTTATCCTTTAGTTTCTAAAAATAGCCTGGAATTAAATGTCATGTACCTTTGGAATTCATTTTATAAATACACTTGGTAACTAGGAAACTCACATTGTCATTATTTATAATCTAGGAATTCTTTCCATGGTAACTGTTATAAGGTCACAATTATGGAGTCTCCATGGAGGTTAAGAGGCTATTTAAGAATTCACCAAAAAAAATCTATTCACTGGAGGCGGTAATGTCTGATGTCCTGATCACCTACTTAATGAGGTGAGCGCTTACGGATTTAAGCGAGTTACCTCACCTACAGTTCAGCTCGGTCTTCTCTGCCATAAACGGTGTTTTGATCAAGAAATATTACCAGCAGTACAACCCCTTTTGTTTCACAGCCTTGGAGACTGTCTGTGCTATTTATGGTATTTTCTCCTTCTTGGGAGAAAATGTGTAGGTTAATTATATTAATATACGATAGGGCTGCCCGAGCCTAAGACTTAGGGGAGAAGTGGGAGGCAGCCTCCAACTGAGGCTCAATCTACACAAGTTCAGGTACAGTCTTCACCATGTCCCAGAGCCTTGCTACGCAGCTCCTGAGGCAGTGCAGAAACAGGCCCCGAGGAACAAGTCCCTATAGTCAGCTTTTACTCAAATCCCACAAGAAGTAGAAATTGGTTCTTAAACAGTCACACTAATAACACTTACACCAAGATGCCTTCATGACAATGAGGGACACAATCCTATCATTAAGCAGAAAAGGCTGACAGGGCTGACATCCACCCTAACCCCTCCCAGACATGCAAAGGAAGTTGAATTAGAACTGTAAGGTGATGACAGCAGTTAAAGAAGATAAGGATCAAAAGAACTTTGTTTTTCTTATAATCAGAGTTGTTAAGAAGGACCTAACCACCATTTTTTTTTTTTAATATAATAGTAAGGAGAGACACTGATGTAATCAAACACTTAAAGAGAAATGATGTGAATTAAGAATTGAGAAAATAAAATCCATTAACATAAAAATCTCATAAATGCCAGAAAAACATACAACTTCAGAAACATCATCTTGCGATAAATCATATGGCTTGGAACAAACCATATGATATTTGTTCACGTAATTCCATAAAATTAGCAGTAGCTACCTGACCCATCTTGGCCTCACTAAAGTTTTTTATTCAAAGGACATGAACAACCAGTTTAAATAAATACCAAGTGAAGACAGAGAAATAAGCACCTTCTTACTCATAATTAAATAATAACAAATAGAAATAAGATGCTATTTTTTTTTTAACCTATCAGATTGGTGAAGACTGAAAAGTCATATTTCACAGTGTACAGAAGATGTAGGCCAACAGATGGTCTCATCTGCTATTGGTGGGAGTGAAATAGATGGAATTTCTTTGGAGAGCATGTTGATAATATCCAATAAAGTAAAATGCATATTTATTTTGACCTACCAATTTCACTTTGGGAACTTACCTCAGAGGTGTATTTTCACATCTGCATGAAGGCTTGCAAAAATTTTTTTGTAGCATTATTTGAAATGCTGAAAGCGAAAACACTATAAATGTCCATGAATAAGGAATTGATTAATTAAATAATGGTACATCTAGGAAGTAGAGCTATTTTTTAAAATGAGATAGAGATATCTGTACAAATATGGAAATTTATTCAGGATATGTCGTTAATTTTTAAAAAGACACAACAATGCAAATAACATATTCTTATCTGTATCATAAAACAAAGGAAAGGAAAAAATATACATAGGCGTTTCTAGACCTAGATAAATCTGAAAGATATATCTGAACTGTTAATGTTGCTTTCTTTTAAAGAGGATGAATATAGATCCATGAGAAAGATTTTTATTTTATTTAGTTCTACTTGACGCTGTGGGGGGAAAAAGTGGTATACAATATATATGTATGTCTTTTTTTTATCATAAAACTAATTTAAATTGCCCATTTATTAATAAAATACGCCAGGGTATAGCTAAAAGGAAGAGCACAATTGGGAACAAATTTCATAAGTTATATATCTTGACTCAGTATTATTAATTTTAATAAGTAAGCAAAAAAAATTATTTGGGGTGTCTATATAGAGAGAGCTAACATATATCCACTGAAGATTTGTTTTTATTAGGAGAACAATTTTACAAATAAAACAAGACAATTATTTTGGGCTATGATAAAATAAATGGGACCAGAATAGTCCCTGGCATAAGTAACCACAAAACCACACAACAAAAAAAGCAACCATTTTCAGTTATTAGACAACAGGAAGTGTAGGACTATGTCCCTAGAGAGAAGAGAAGTGCACAAGTTAGTCCCAGATCAGCCCAGTTTTCTGCCTAGAGGCCCGTTGTGGACCTAAGGCCTGAAGGTAGAGCTCAAGCGAAGCAGGATTGGGGCGGGATATGAGAGAGAAGAAGCTGTGCAGTGAAAGAGCTCCAGAAGAATGCCTAGGGTCCTCAAACGTCTTTTGGCAAATAAAAGATGTACTTGTATATGGCAGGACTCCCTGGAGCCTTAGAAAGTAAAGCTCTGGGAAGCTGTGAGCTGCAGGTGACGCTGGCATTACAGCTTGCTGGAGACAGAAATGCCATCCAGGCAAAAAGAAGATGCCTTGAAGATTATCCAGGGCATTCAGTCACAGCCCAAGAAAGAGCATGTCTTAGGAGAGAGCTATTGTAGTCTTATCCTAACAAATGTTTAAAAAAAAAAAAAATCTTGAAAGGATCAAGGTGGCAAGAAATATCAAAGAGTAGGATGTACCAATTATTGTTATCCATATAATGTGCTACTATAAAGCTGTTAATATGACATTAAAGGAGAATATTTAATAATGGAAAAAGATATTATCTTAGTCAGTTTCTGTAACAAAGTGCCATAGAATATGTTGAAACAAAATACATTTGTTTCTCGTGGTTTTGGAAGCTGGAAGTTTTAGATAAGGATACCAGCATGGCACCTCTTTCTAGTTTTGTCTTCACGTGTGGCCTTTCTTTGGGATCTTGTGTCTCATCCCCTTTTTATAAAAGGCACTAATATCATCATCGGACCCCACCCTCATGTCCTAAGCTAAACCTAATACCCTCTCAAAGGCCCCATCTCCAAATACTGCCACACAGGGAGTTAGAGCTTCAACATATGAATTTTGAGAGGACAAATTTAGTCTATAGCAGATAGTCACCCTATCATATTAAATAAAATATGTGTGTGTGTGTGTATGTGAGAGAGAGAGAGACAGAGAGAGAGAGAGAGAGAGAGAGAGAGCGAGAGCGAGAGCGAGCTGGAAATATGTAACCTGAAATGATAATAATATTTATGTCTATGTTTTCTACAAGATTGTGTATAATAATTTTCCAAAAAGCACCTCTGCTCTGCTTTAGAGTCTTTAGAATTCTTATTTCTTCCTCCTGGAATACAATGTCTTCATTAGTCATAAGAAAATGTACATTTAAAATACAATAAGATACTACCTTACAACCATTAGAATAGCCAGTTTAAAAGTCTGTCAACAATTAATTGTGATGATATGGGTGCACTGAAACACTCATACATTGCTGGTGGAAGCATAAAAGGATTAAGCCACTGTGGAAATGACTTGGTAGCTACTTAAAAAGTTGCACATACACCTACTCTTTAACAATTCCAACAATTCCTCTCCCAAAAGAAAGGAACAAATGGTCACAGTAAGATTTATACAAAAATGTTTGAAGGAGCTTTATTCATCACAGCCCAAACCTGGAAACAGCAAATACCCATTAGCTGGAGAATGGAAAACAAATTGTCATATATTTATGTAACAGAACACTACTTAGTATTAAATAAAAATAAACTACTAATATTGCCAACATAGATGAATCTCAATACAAAACATTATGTTTAGCAAAAGAAGCCAGACACAAAAGAGTAGACATTGTATGTTTCCATTTAAAGTTCTAGAACAGGTCAAACTAACCTGTGGTAAAAAGAAATAAGAATATTGGCCTTTCTGGGGCCAAGATGGCTATTGGGAAATGACTAGAAATTTTCTGGGATGGTGGAAATGGTCTGTGTCTTAGTAGGAGCATGAGTTACAGAGGGATATGCATTTGTAATACACAGCGAGCAACACTTAAGCTCTGAATATGTCATGGTATGTAAATTATAACTAAATAAAAATATTAAAAGGCAAACAAAAGAGTACTTTAAACATTCTATAATTAAAGTTTGGCTAAATAAATTATGGTGTAGCCATGGAATACTCTGCCCATTAAAAACAACGGATAAATCTTTATGTGCTGATATAGAAAGATATATGTTATTAAGTGAAAATAGCAAGATATAGATCAATATCTAAAATATTACCTCATTTGTGTTACACACACACATTTGAATACACATGGGAAATTCCTTGAGTAACACCAGAACAGTTAACAGTGATTGCCTCCAGGAAAGAGGCTCTGGGCCTTGGAGGGCTGGAGGTGGGAAGGATGGGGGTTATAGAAAACTTGTTATTTGTTGACTTTTTACACTATTAGAATTGTTTACCATAAGCATGTATTTAATTGAAAGTATTCAACTAAATACAAGTTGCCCACTGCATGATAAAGCATGCCAGGTTCAAATAAGGAAAATCATACAATATTATACAATATTTTAAAGCAAATTTTGGATTCTATTTGAATCAGCAAATTTATGCCTAGAAATTTACCTGAATGATAACAAGAATGTCCTTGAGAGAGCTATTTATAACAGCAAAAAATAGAGGCAATTTAAATATCTAAAAAATAAGGGTTTGTTTGTATCAAATATAGCGTATCCATATAAGTATTACCATGCAGCCACTAGAAAATGTTGAAGAGCATATTCCACAACACAAAAATGACATTCGGCACAGAATATTAAATAAAAAAAATGTAGAAACAGGTATAAGGTTTGAAAGTTATGCCATGAAATGCTAATAACAGCTATGTCTTTATCTTCTATAAGAACATGTGTGACTTTTCCAAAAGGCCTCTCTTTTCTGCCTGTGAATCCTGACAGCGATTCACAGGACTGATTGGCTCCTGCTCAATCTTCAGGTCCCAGCTTCTGTTATTCTGCAGCCAAGCCCATTCTGGAATGGTCCCCAGTCCTGCGCTGCCCCAACAGTGTTCATAACTCTTGCACCGCCGCTTCTCTCCATTTCCAACCTGCAATTACTTAGTGTCTGATTCCCTCCCTGCTCTCTTGAGACTGAAGGTGGGGACCACATCTATTTTGATCACCACTTGTATATCCAGTATGTCGCTTCATGGCTGGCACACAGTACACACACAACACATATTTGTCTAACAAGTAAAGGAAGAGACAAGTAAACAAAGCTATATATAGCAGGGTTGGGGGCGGGGTGGTCACAACATTATTCATACTAAAACCCATACATGTCAAAAAAGAAAAAAGCGACTTCTTTATCTGTGTGGCAAACGTCTTTCTCACAAATTCTTACCATTTTGGATAGAGGAGATAT
>NW_006434373.1:3455536-3481103 GCF_000325575.1 Pteropus alecto
CCCCTAGAATAGTGCCTGCACATCTTTGGTGTTGAGTAAATATTTGTTGAAGAATTGAAATTAGCCAGTTCGGAGCAATTGTTTGGTTTTTCAAATTTTCTCCTCTTTCCTTTGTTGAATTCCCAAATGATAGTGGGGTACTTATGTGACTTGTCATATTTGGTGAGGGTGGGACACTGGTCCTTGCATGATCTTCTGTCCCCCTGATTTCTACAAGGATGTCATTATCCCCTCAGATGATGAGGGTTCTGCTGAAGCCTGTGTCTGGTCAACTCCTGATTTTCCCTCTTGTTGCTTTGGGTCTAGGTCTTTGCCTGATGAATGGGCTCCACCTTGAGCCTCACGAGACCTACAGGTTTCTCGAGGTCTGTCAGTGCCATGTATGGAGCCCTAGGCTGGAGATCTGTTGTGTAGATCTCGGATGCAAATGTATTTCACTTTAGGGCAGATTCCTCAGGCCAATCCAACTTTCTCAACATCTCTTGCAGTATATAGGAATTCTTGGCCCCTTCCTTACTTGGGAGTGCTAGTCCAATCTTTACCTCTGACCAACCATGCAGTCCCACAGAATCAGTGCAGGGGTACCTAGCAACAGAATCTTCTCTTTGAGTCCTGAGGTGGGCCCAGCTAATGGTCATTTCCTCAGTACCTAAAAATATAACTGGATTGACTTATTTAGTATTTCGCAAAACTCCACACCATGTCCTCATTCTGTAGGTTAAAGACTATCTTAGTGGGGACGGCCCTTTGCAAGCTTCTGAAAGTGCATCCTTGGACCAAAATATTACCTCCTGGGATGGGGATGAGACAAGTCAATGACACCCTAAGGAGCCATTGTACCCCATTCAATATACCAGGTTGGCTCCCCCAAATCCTACATGGGTCCTGGAGGATGTAAGTAGACTACTGGAAACTCAACTACATATTAGCCGTAAGTTGCAGCTATAATTTCATATGTGGTCATTTGCTCTGTAGCTCACCGTGGTCTGAGATATGTGGCCTCAGCCAGCACATTAGCGCTTGATCTACCAGCAGAGATTTCCACACAATATCACATTGGACAAGGGGTCCCACATTAGAAAAGAAGTTGCAATAGTGGGTCTGTAACCATGAAACCTACTGCTCATACCATATAATGCCCCACCCAGAAGCTACTAATAGGGTTGGAATGGCCTATTTCAGATACGGTTGGAGCGTCGGCTTGAAGGAGGTGCTTTTTTGAGAGTGGAGCACCATCTTCCATGATACATTGTATGCATTTAACCAAAGACCCTTCAATGGTGCTGCATCTCCTGCAGGAAGAATATCTGGACCTGGGAAGACAGGTTGGAAGTTCAGTGGCTTCAGTTGTCAAACTCCTGAAGGGCCATCTGAGGGGGTTGTGGTTCTTGTTCCCCCACTCCTAGGCATAGCAGGTTAAAGTCCTGGTCCTAGAGGAGGCTCTCACTTGTCAGGGGAGACAACAAGAGTTCTCATTCTCTTGGACTACAAACTATGGCTATCACCTCTGAAGAAGGAAATAATGACCAGATATTTAGAGCCTTCAGGAATAAGGATGTTGGTCATGTACCCCAACAAGCCACTGAGACCAGCACATTTGGTAACTGAGGTGAGGAGAATCTAGAATGGATGGTGAGCAAGGAGGATACAAATATCAGTTGTGGTCTTGTGTTCTCAAGGGTTATAGTTCTTCCTTCCAACTTTCTAAGTTCTCTAAAGAAGAGAGGCTCATTAGGTTCTTGGTGTGGCTTTTTGAAGCAGACCACAGGGTCACAGGATGGACAGTGGTGGACATAACACTGTATCATCTAGATGTCATTTCGAGGAAGAATTTGTTGCCACTGCAACTGGCAGAGAACCTCCAGCCATCGGCTTAGAGCTGCCTTGCCCAAGAGCCCACCCCTCCTAGGACAACTGACGTCCACCAACTATTCCTGGCAGGTGAATAACAGCCTAGCTACTTTGGCTCGATATGGAAAGACTGATATGTATATGCCTTTTAGTTCCCCGTGAAGGTGGCCGAGGCTTTTCTGGGGTGCTTTGGAGTTCAAAATCTCACTGTTGTGTACTCTTATTTCTCCCCCTCTCTTCATAGCTGTTGATTCCATATAAATTATTTGCATCCGAAACTCCATCTCAGCATCTGCTTTTAGAGAACCCAAATGATCAGTCCTAGCCAAGAAGCATGGGAAATGGCTTTCTGCTTTCAACTGCTTTTTTCCTATCTCCCCAAGATTGGGACTTCGAGGAGATCAGGACACACATGTCTCATTACCTACTTTCCTTACCTGCTGACTCCTTTCTTTCTTGAACCCCTGGGAAGCTAGAAGAGATGGCTTCCCTCCCTTACTTGTCTCAGTATGATGGACATATTGCCAGGAAAAATTATTTATAAGGAAGAGATGTCTACTAAACATTTTGAAAATGTAATACCTGTTACAAAAGAATGAGGAGGTGAAAGAAGAATGCCCCTACCGGGAGACAATCCCCAATGGTCTCTCGTGTTTCTCTGTATCATATGATCAGAGCCACTGATAGCTCAGTTCTGGACTCTGTCTTGAAGGATGTTTGTGTAGCAAATAGCCTGGGAAGATAGAGGCAGTACCTCCTTCCAGAGCAAAGGGTAAGTCTGCTAAGAGCCTTGGAAGACAAAGATAATGTCTCTCCAGAGCAACATGAAGACTGGCTTATTGTCCAATATATGATTTGAGTTCCTCTCCTTTAAGGGCGCCTGCTGTATGTGCCCATCTGTATTGACGCTGTGGGACATGGGAGCAAAGGAAACGGATGCAAATAGGTGCATGCTCATGCTGCTTGCATGCTACAAATAACAAAGTCTTTTGCCTTTGACCCAGGAGTCTGTCTTTTGCCAACATCCATTAAACTGTGCTAGTCTAACTCAATGGCTTGTAAATAAGGTAGAATCTCAGGACCTCCATGGTTCTTAACAGCTCTGACAGAGCCCAGAGGCTGGCATTTTTGGATATAGATACTAAGCCACCTGTTTTATCAAGTGTGGACACACTCTATTCTTCTTAACTTCCTTTGATCTTGAACATCTTTTTCTTATGGCTCGACTTGAGTGTGGATGGTAATTTATAGCTTCTGACCCTGGATGCTGATCTCTGCGCTCCTCTTTGAGCTCAGCGAGTGTTTCTATTTGTCAGGGCAGACCCCTGTTTCCAGGAACCACCTTACTTGTTCATGACTCTTGCAAGTAGCTCCACCCGAGGGCTTCAGTGGAATAGTAGCAATTTAGCAGAGGATTACAATGGGGCGGTGGGGAGGGCAGCTTTAAGTCAGCTCTTTGATCCGACAATAAATCAAGTTTTTCAGAACTATGCCAGAGTTGGTCAAAAGAAGAGTATTTCAAAGGGATCTAGATTCTAGGAGCATTCATCTGAATCTCACAAATAGAACATGCTCCATAAGGATTTATTGAGTTAATGAATGAACTAAAGACCATTATTTGTCTTTAGACCTAAAATAATGATAGTCTTTCAGCAATTTTACAGAGAAAAACAAAGGTAACCTAAAGGAACATTAAACTTCAGTCCAAAAGACAGAGTGTGAGTTGACAAATGATCAATAAACTGCCTGGATAACTGTAAGCGGAAAACAATAAAGCAAATCTATGGTCTCCGATAGAACACTAAAAAGTTCTAACAACACGAGTGCTGCCCTGGTTTTTTTGTCTCTTTGATCATTTTGAAAATTGTATCATTTTTTACACTAATGTTAACTTTCCACAACTAGTAATTTGACTTTAAAATAACATCCTTTAAAAAATCAAAGTCAACCATAAATTAAAGAAATACGTGGATGTGTTTCCGAATATTTTTGCAGTGAGAAGTTTCTATTAAGTTGTGGTATCATGTTGGCTAGTGAAAAACTGTGAATGGAAATCAGCTTTTAGAAAAATAACAAATACAGTGAAAGAAGAATGGAAAGGGTTATTGTCTTTTACTGTAAAATGAGCTATTATTGTAAATAAACTTCCTAACATAAAATTTATTAAATTAATGATAGAATTGTGACCTAATTATTTTATTGATGGCTATAAAGCCATGCTGCTTAAATTTTGACTGTTTCCCTATTTGTGAATGGATATAAGATATGCTGTGTCAATGCCTGGGTTGCAGTGTATAACGTTTTAGAGAATAAAGTCCTTACATTGCTTCATAGTCAGTCTAGAAAGGAGAATAGATGCCTTGTAGGTGGAGAAATAGACGTAAGAACATATACCTTATTTTATCCTTAAGTTATGTGTTAAATTTAGATTAAAAATTATATGTACAGTGTAAATTCCAATGGTATGATAGGGTCATGGACACAGTCTTTATTTCAAGGCTTACTTACATTTAGATACGAGGAATGGAAGGAAAGATGAATTGAACTCGCCATCTTTGTGTGTGTGTCTGTATGAATGCTGTGGTATGATTGAGACCTCCTCACAGTCCAGAACCAGATTGAAGGACTTTTTTAGATGCTCACTTTTTAAACCATTTCTCTATGAAAGACAAAGAGATGAAAGGACTCAACTAAAAATACCTGAACACAAAATACCAAACAGCATAAAATGAAAGTAATCCAACAAGCAAGACACTAGAGCCTCCCCCCTGCACCATGCCCAAATAGGTCAAGAAAGGTCCTTTAGTATGCATCTCACGAATAAACCCCAACCTATAATTAAATTTAGGGATTTAACTATTATGATAGGTAAAACTACTTCAGAAATTAAAGTAGATGTAGTATTGCCATTCAGAGGTGCCTGACTGCTTTATTTAATCAACTTATCTAATGAAACTGAAGAACTCGTGGAATACAGAGGTAATAGATATCCTGGTGGTCAGCCAAGTAAGGAGACCTTCCCATGTGCCCTTGGGCATGAAGCCCAGCTCCCTCTGACACAGTCCAATTGGCCTTATTTTCTGTGGCCACTTCTGTTTGCTGGGATGAATAAGTTAGACAGGGAAGATGTGTGTTCAAGGCCAGAACAAAAATAAAGGACGACAGCATTTCTTTTGTTGTCTCTTCTGGAATTTCACTGGTAACATCTCTTTTCTCTCTCTCTCTTTCTCTCTCAAAGTGTACATATATTATACACATATGTATATACATTCATATATATGCATAACATAGTATATATAGCTATTGTGTATCTGTGCTTTACAATTCTAAAATATGTTCATATCCATTACTTATTTTATATTTTTGCAAACAGCTGATTTGGAAGATAAGACAGATATCAGTTTATTTGTTATTTATAATTTACCTAATAATAAAAGAGAAAACACCAAGAACATATTATATAGCATTTAAAAACTTAATAAGACTGAAAGAAATAAGACAGAATAAAAGAAAAATTAAAAATTGTATCAGATGAACAATTTCGAAGATGCAAAAAGGATTGAGTATAAAACTTAACAGCAAAGAAGTCTCAGGTTTTTAAATTCTCACTTCCTAATGAAAAGAAACCATAGGAAATACAGGTTTTGTTTTCCAGATGGAAAACTGAGACAAGGGTGATTTAGAGTTAATTTAAGGTCACATGACCAGCAGGCATCAGACTCTCCCTTTAAACTTGGATCTCCAGATTGCAATGTTTGTACTCTTTTGAACAGACTCTGTAGTAAGACAGGCTTACGCAGTGCTGAAGAATTAGCTAAAATTTTAGGTGATTTTTTTACTCTGTTTAAAAGAGCCGCCAGCTGAGTCTTGATAACTTTAGCGCAGTCTTTCCAATGCTTTAGAACCTATTTTAGCTCTACAATAATTTTTATACAAATGAATTGGCTAGGGTAATAATGGATATTGGTTGTGACAATCGCCCAAACAGTGTTTGGGTTGGGAGAGTTACCTTCTGATTGTGGTTGACAAATAGACAGACTGTCTCTCGGTCCACACTGAGGAAAATTTAAATGTTATTTTAATGGTAAGAAATGTTTATTCTTTCTGGGTGTTGCTGATGCCCAGATGGCTACTGAAGCGTTCATCAGTAGGATGCAGTCAGCAAACTGCAGCCACCTGTCTAGAAGACAGATGCTTGTCTACCTCAAGCATCACTAAACATGGCTTTACATAGGATAAACATACTGTTACACACACAGTACAGAACAACTCCAATTGGTGCACGTAAGTTCATTGTGCAGAAACTGGTACAGGTGATTGAAACCTGTGGTGTGCAACATACCAGGATGTTTGTTTGAACATGCCTGACATGGAAAACCAAAGCATGGAAAACTTAACTCACTCACCCAAATACTTTCAGACGGAGATGAATCTAACAACACAAAGGCAGCTTTAGACTCATTCTCCTCTGCTCCAGGCACTCGGCAAACCACACTTTCAACAGCTGCTGATGGATTTCCATCAGGAATGATTTATTGCTGACAACACTCACATTCTCCTGTTGTCAAAGTACTTCCCTAAGCTTAGAGCAGGCAAGCAACTCTCCTATTAGTAGGTCTAAGTCAACTTTCTTTGTCTCTCCATATCTTTCAATTAACTCCAACTGAATTCCTCCCGGAGGATCTGACTTAAACTGAGGTTGGGCAGAGCCATTCTTTCCCTGAAAATACATTTTTTAATACATTTTTATTCCCAGTTCACTAGAAGTCAAATCTTATTTGGATTATTATTTTGTTCAACACAGATTAAAAGAAGTCTTTGTAAGCATGAAACCAGTTTCCACTGGACACAGAAACTGTCCTCTTTGAGACTCGGTTACCATTAAGAGTTTTAGCAAACATCATCATCACTCTGGAAAAAAGTGCAGTTTTATTTTGAAAATTCTTCTTTGCATTTTTTAAGAATTACATTATTTGCATTATCTACAGAAATACTTTGACTACTACTCATTGTGTATTTCTCTCTTTTATGTCATTTATAGCACTGAAAATCAAATTCTAGTCCTCTTTTTCCTTACCAATAATTGCAAGTTATTTTTGTGTTATGTATCAAAATCCTTAAAAATATTTATTTTAATGTATTAAAATTTTATTTCAATATGTGGATATAATTTTAAATAATAGTTCTATAATAATCTGGAATTAATTTTATAAAGAAAATAAACTTTATTGTTAAAATATTATATGAATTTACCCAGTAATCCATGCTCCAGGTAATATAATGGTACATTACAGCAGGGTACATGAAAAAGGCAATAAAATGGAATTGCAACTCTGAAAATAAAATCAGAGAAAAGAATCTCAAGAGAAATAATCCAAATTTAACCTTGATTGTGTCAAATGGTATGAATAGTAAGTGACTTGTTTTCTTTTCTAACTTTTGATTTTTCAGTACGATGGTATTTTATAATGAGAGAAAAGCCTTATTAAAAATTATGTTTCATTTGTCACCAACGAGAGTCTGTCAGTAGATGCTGGACAGTATAAAAGTGACTTAATACATTTTTTGAAAATCCTTTTAATAATGCAGTTATAATTATTCATGCTATTTTGCATTATGGTTTATTCACTCAAATGTTTATGCTCTTTGGTCTCCGTGGCCAGCATGCCTGTAAGTAGGACACACCTGCTCAGAGATCTGCTCTACGCATTTCCAAGTCACCATCAGCTAAGCTTGCACACTGGCTGTGAAAGGAGCACCGTCTCGCAGCCTTGCCACCAGAAATTTCTTTGCTGTCCTGAACATCGTAAGGTACAAAAATGTTGAACCACTCTGTTGTACACCTGAAACTAATATAACCAATATAAAATCGTATACCAACTACACCTAAAATTTAAAAAAGGGTTGTTAAAAAAAATCTCTCTCCCTGTTTTCATTTTGTATCCAGGTGGCCATTGGAAACAACCCCAAACCCCTCCCACCTCATAGCAGTTTGCATATCTGAAGATAACTCTCAAAACGATTTTGAATCGCAAAGTCTCCAATCCCGTTCTCCTTGTATGTAAAATGATTCTAAATTTTACCACTAGGCTTTAGTCTCTAATCTGAACATGCATCTATAGAAGCTTAAAGTGCACAAAACTCCCTATTCTATTTCCACTGTAGGTAGGCAAAGATGTACTATTTAATCACTGCCAACCAGATGAGGCTGCCTGGGATTTGACTTGGAAGCAGATGATGGGAAAAGCAAGACTGTTAGATCAATCTCTCCTTCAATACTTTTGTTCCTCTCTCAATATTTCTGTGCCTCTCTCCCCTTCTCTCCCCTCCTCTCCACTCCTCTCCTCTCCCCTCCCCTCCCCTCTCTGTAGAGGCGGTATTGAATTTCCAAGAAAGAGAAGCACTGTTACAACTGCTCTCATGACTAGTACTGGAAGGTGTAGCTTTAGGAAAAGTTTCTAGAAGTTTAGGCCCAAGCCTGAGACTAAAACTATTACAGCTATTCTGTAAACTCTGCAATATGCTCTCAATAAATTCATTTATTTTACTGAAATAAACAGGAACCAGTTTCTATTATTTACAAATAAAAACTCTAACTAGTAATTCCCTCTCTAAGAAAGAGCTTCCCAAATTTTCTCTATTCATGGCGCACTAAATGCCTCAGTATTTTTTTCACGGCATGCCAAGGCTACAAGAAATATCTGATAGTACATATTTATTAAATACTTATTTATAACTAGTGTTTATTAAGCGATTAGGTCCAAATATCTTAGTAAGTATTTTTATCCCAACAACTTAACCATCATTTGAAAAAAGTAATATACATATATTGAAAAATATTTATTTCACTCTTAAATAATTGTAATTATTTGCTAAAGAATATGTATCCTGTTGGGCACTTAGAACGTGTCTAATCTTGGGGCAGTGCATAAAACTCCCTTTTCCTGTTCACATTGATGTACATGTAGAACTTGCTTTTTATCATAACAATAACCAAAATTCCAGCTTTACCAAGATCTGATGTCATGAAATTGACCTGATATTAACACTGAATTAAAGTTAGTAGTTCATGACATATCCAACACGTGTGGAATACAGCTTTATTTCTCTCAAATGTGCAAAGTACTCTCTGTTTCCTGTGTTCACTGCGGCTGCCTGGGTCCTCCTCAGCACACTGTTTGAGAATCACTGCTCTAGGGTCATAAAACATTTCATCAAAATGCATAATGCAAAATAATAGGCAAAGTAGGATTCATTCTTGTATTCAACAAGCATTTGAATGCCCAGTGCTGTACTAGCAGCCCGGATGTAAAGATACATAGTTCCTGCATTTAAGGACCTTGAAGGTCATTGAGAAAACAAACATCTGCAAAATCTACAATACAGTTCAATTTTTGTTTTTATGGAAATGTGTGAAAATGGTATTAGGAACACTGAAAAAGAACTCAACTCTATATGAGAATCAAAAAAGAATTTATCAAAAAGTCAACATGAGGTGAGATATGAAAAATGGGCAGAACATTTGCCTGTTGGAAAGATGGAATGAGGGCATTTTAGGCCAGGGGAAAATGCACAAAAGGTCATAAGGCCATAAGAAACTGGTCTGACATATTCTGGGATCACAGCTTGAGTTGGAGGGGGAAAGGCAGGAGCTCAGGCTCAGAACATAATATGTGGATGATGGTGCAATGAGAAACTGTGAGTCGGAGAAGGCTCTCTTGTTTCATGATTCAATGATGGAGACATTTTGGCATTTGGCAGTTAGATTGGGGAAAAAAAGGGGAGGAAATGGGAAGGTTGTACCAAAGCTAAGAAACTATAAAGGAGGTATAATGTAGATAAATCACCAAAAAGAGAGACACAAGTAGGTCTTAAATTTTTTAATGTGGAAGGAGTAAAATATATCAGGTGGTAATAAGAAAAGTAAAATATATCAGTGCTAGGGAGAAAAATATAAGTGCCAAGGAGAAAAATAAAAAAGATAAATGAGATGGGGATGCCAGGTGGGAGTCCAGTATGGGTGGTGGATGGGTTGCAGTTTTCATAGGATGCCTATGTGTGGCCTCATCAACACTGTGGCATTTGAGCTAATATCTGAGGGAGGCAAATGAACAGAACATGCATGGATCTTGGGGAAAAGCAACACAATGGTTCTTACCTGGGCATGATTTTTGCCCCCATGGGAAAACTTACCTTTCTTTGTCCGCAGGCATTTCCGGTTGTCACAACTAGGAGTAGGGTGGCTGCTGACAACTAGTGTGCAGATCTCAGGGATGCTGCTAAACATCCTATGATGCACAGAATCCTCCCGCCCCATTCCTGCCAGAACAAAGAATCATTCAGCCCAAATCCAGCCCAAATTGTCAATAGTGCTGAGGCTGAGAAACCTTAGACACAGGGAGAAACTAGGGTCAAGTCCTGAGTTATTTTAATAGCTGAGAAATGATGAGTGTCTGAACCGAAAATGTAATAGTGGAGATAAAAAGCAATGATTGTATTTGCAAAAATGTTTAAGGGGATAGATCCACGGAATTAGGAATTGATCAGATGTGAGCTAAAGGAAGAAGGCTGGATTCAGGATGACACTCAGGTTTCTGAGAAGAGCAGTCCAGCAAATGGTAGTGCTGCTCATCACAGCAGGAAGCACGTGGGGAAATGGTCTGGGATGGGGATATTAATGAATTTTACCCTTCTGTAATTCCTTGACCTGGTAGGAGTTCAATATCTGTTGAATGACTGCAAATTGATTCTGAAGGTGTTTGAAAGTCCCAGGTGGAGATATTGAGTGGTGCTGCCCTAGGAATCTATCACATCACAACATCCTCTTTGCCTCATATCAGTAATTTAAGGAAATTTTCTTTTGATATATTTCTTCACTTGTTTATCATCTCTCTTCCTTCTAGACCGTGAATTCCATGGATGTGGGAATCTTGTCTATCTTCACAGTTACCAAGGCCCCAAATCTTAAAACTCTTTTTGTCATGCTTTTTAGAAGAGTTTTTAACCCATGATTGTAGAATGACTTATGAATGAACGAGTGCATACATACATACATATGTGCATGTATGTAGAAGAAATGGGTGTATAGAACTTGGCAAAGTTCTCGGATGGAAATAGAAGTGGTGAAGTAGGTGCCACATGTGCTTTTGACATGGTGATGATAACCTTAGGAAATCATTAGATCTTAAAAGAGAAGACAACCAAGCATGGAAACCTAAACCAAACTTGGGAAACACCCAACTTTGAACATTTGAAGTCATGGGAAAGAAAAATCTGGAAAGGAGTTAAAGAAAATAATCAGAGAGGTAGAGATTGGGCTGGGGGTGGTGGGGGAGCGAGGGGAAGCCAGAGGGTACAGAAGGTGCCCTGGGAAAACATTGAAGTAGAATAAGAAATGGGAGGAACCTGTTTGACCTGCCAAGAGGAGGCCATTGGTCACCTGAAGAAAGGTTACTCTATGCCCGTGACCAGAACCAGAACCTGACGCTACAAGACCCTGACTCCAGCCCATCTAACGCTTTCCTCCCCACCCTCCCCACTACAGTCTTGGCCTTTTTCTCACCCTTCCCACCCCACAGCCTTAGCCCCATTGTACAGAATTTCTGCTTCCTCTGTCTGGGGTGCTGCCCTTTGTCTAGTGAATTCCATTCATCACCTCCAGTGATACCGTCTCAAAAGTTCCTGATGCCCTATTGCAGTTTCTAATATCCCCACAGCACCTGGAATGTAATAGGCACACAATAAGTAACTGTTAAACTGAAGACAAGAGAAGGAATTAGAGAAAGCAAAAGTAAACCATCTTTTCTGGAAGTGTTTTTTTAATTTCCATCTTTTCTGGAAATTTTTTTTTAAAGAAAATAAAAAGTGGAGGTGGCTCCATACTGTAGTGGTTAGCACATCTGCTTTACACACAGAAGGTCCTGGGTTTGCACCCCAGGTGGAGCCACGGACCAGGCCCTGGGTGGGCCAGGCCCCCCAAGTGCGCCAGGCCCGAGCTCGCAGCAAGCGCGTGGGAGGAGACGCCCCGCCTTCAGAGATCCAGTTCTTGAGGGGAGGTGGCAACATCTGTAGGACAGGGGTAAAAGGTGGCGGTGGAGTGCAGGGAGGGGAAAAAAAGAAAATAAAAATGTACTAATTTTCCCCAATATATCATCATACCGTCCACCATCTTGTCCTCAGATATAAGCATCAAGAAATCTTATAAAAATGCCCTGCCCAATCTCTGATAATATAAGAGCAGTGCTTAAGCCAATATTTATTGGGCACTTTCTATGTGCCAGGCAATAAGCTCCATAACACAAGTAATTTAACCCTCATCCCAGCCCTGACACGGCAATCTCCTCGTGTTTATGAAAAGGAGACCCTGTCGGATTTGTGTGTTATATTCTCAGTATTCGGTAATGGGTCTGGCCCATAAAGATGCTTCATAAACATTTGTCGAAAAGAAAAAATAACTTTACAAATGAAGAAAATGTGGCTTTAGAGAGATTAACTTGCCCAAGATCTCACAGCTGATGAGTAGCAGAGCAGGCACATACACCCTAACTCTAAATGCTGCTAGGACAGCGTCTCTGATTTCCATACCTTTGTTGGTTGCTGGTGGTCCACCGTGAGGCATTCTAAACTTCCCGGGATTACTGCTTTCTTTGCAAAGGCTCGCTTCCCACCCTTTCACAAGGTGTTTCAGGATTTCACCTATAATCTCCCCCACCCTCCCACTCCCGTTACTGTAGAAGATACCTGTTCTTTCTGTCGATGACATTTGGGCAACTGAAAAAGAACCAAAGGCTCCTACTGAACCTGCTGAGTCCGCTGCTGCCACCTTTAGAAGGAGAAATCAGATTCGTCTCTTCCCCAGGCTGCCTCTTTTGTTCTTTCTAAAGAATCCTGGGATCGATAATTCAAAGAAGTCATCTCTGATCCATCACCGGTTTTCACCTTCTCATAGATAAAAGATTATTTCCTGGGACTATTGATTTTAGAATTCTTGAGAAAAAAAAAAAAAAAGCAAGTGTCTCCCTGTGTGTGGAGGGGTGGGGGAGCTGTGGTTATGAAGGGACCATTGTATGTGAACAGGGAAGGTTTCAAGTGTACTTGAAAATGCAAGCATTCACATTACCCTGTTTTTCATATATGCCTTGCAAGCACTAACTTCTTATTAAAGTTTCAGTGTTCATACTGCTAAGATCAAAGATTCCTTGTTATTTAATCACAGTAAAGTGCCTGTCCACGTAGTTAATGAAAGCACGTCATCCTATAAGCCTGTTAAAAATGATATAGGCGAAGTATGGAAAATGCTCAGCAGGGCACGGTCTTATGCTGGTCCCTTTAGGAATGATTGAGATGGACTAATAGTCCTCTTTCATCTCTAATTTATATGATTCTAATTATAGAGTCATTTTCATTCCTGTGGTTATTCTCATCTGCCAACATAAATGTGCTATAGTTGTGACCCAGCCAGCCCTTCCTCCACTCTGTGAATCTCTCTTGGGTCTTTACTCAAACTTTGATATCAATTCCTTTAGGAGACATTTTATAAATTGCAGACTTTCTCAAAGCAGCACTGTATGTTTAATAGAGAAGGAAGAAATCTAAGAGAGAGCTCTTTTTCTGTGATGAGCATGAAAAAGTTTCTTACGGCTAAATAGAGGGAAATAATAGAGAACCTCAAAGCAAAGAACTATGTTGGTTTCTCCATGGGATCTATACTCTTGTTCATTGGTTATGATTGGATATGATGTATCACATTCACATTAAATATTTATGCAAACACCTAGTACTATTGAAGAGAGGAAGGAGTATGTTCTGGATCTAAGACTTTGGGTAGCTTTTTGCCTCAACTGAAATTCAGATTTCAAAATGATCGAGAAAGAACTCCAGGAAGTACCATGCAAATCACGAAATTCTCTGGTTTTCACTTAGGTTGGGGCAAGCATGTGGGGAACACATGTGCAAATTCAGGATGGTCTTGGGGCAGATGTGTTTAGCTCAAGATAGCATACTCTGAAGAAAACATCTGAAGCCTGGATAGTTTGCTCTTCCCTTATCTAATTAAACAGCAGAGAGAACCAGGTGAACACATAGAATTGCTCAGAGAAGGTCACAGACCCCCTTAGATATGGCCATATTCCAGATGCTGGATCACTGGGAATGTGCTTCTTGGTGCCTTGCAGAGCCTTATGGGAGAGCCGTGTGTGTGGGAGGGGGAAAAAGAACAGGCTGAATAAGACGGCGGCCTTTTCTGCAATGGGTTTCCCTGGCCTTTGTCCCATTTTGAACATTGTTGAGTTTTGAAATCTATTGCCAAGGTGACCACATGTATATTTTACCTGCACTGTCTTTGTTTATATTTATCCTTTCATGGTGCTATATCTTTTCCCTCCTTGCAAAGTCTATACCATGTTTCTCTGTGTTAGATTTTCTCAAAAGATTTAAGTGGCAGTGGTGGTGGTAGGCTGGCAGACATAAGGATTCAGCCTTGAAAATCCACACTAATCAAACAATTTTCCCATGTCGTTTGCATATCTTGGTTAGTAACAGATGAAATTAACTCACCACGCAATCTTTACATACACCCTTTCATCACTGGAGAATTCTAAACTAATGTCCTGCATCATATACATTTTGTTACTCAAGGACACTACATCCAGATGGCTATTTTTGTCCAAAGTTTACCCTGACCTATTGAAAAAGAAAAGAAAACAAAACACTCCACGAAATAGTTTTATGTTTTAAGTGTGTTTTAAGTGTGGCATGATTCCTTGGACCCATTAAAGCAGTCTGTCTGAACAACAAAAGATGGAATCAACACAGAACAGGATTGGAATTATGCATGTCATTTATAATGAACCTCATTATACAAGGGGGCCTCATTCTATTATGAAGCACTGCAGTTTACAATCTTATTGCTATTCAGCTTTGAACAATGACAAAGAAAAAAAAAAAACACCCTACCCCATGTCAGAGCTAATCTTCTTTAATGCTCACAATTTTGTATTGTTTGTATATTTCCTTCAAAGAGAATTTTTCTGCCATGTTCATTCCACTCAGCAGCACGTATCCTTCCTTACCTATATTTAGTGTCTCGCTTTCACATTTCTTAAGCAAAGTGAAAAAATTCCATGCACCGTTTTGCTTCTGAGAAATAATGACACAATGGCCAACCCCACAGTCTAATCTGGTATTATATTTATAAACAATAAGGTCCATTTACCATTCCATATAAGCCTCTAATTCCATCAGGGGTGTTTATGTGCCTCTCCTTGACAGAATTATAGCTGGGTGCACATTATTTGGCCCAATGCTATGTCGTAGCTGTTTGCATGGCTCCTAGGTTTAATAAGGCTATTCACCTTCAAACCCTTTCTACACATTTTTATTACTTTACAATAAATACAGAGGGGAGATTCTGTTTGGTGCACGTATATTTTGAGGCATTTCGGGACCATTATTTTTAAGCACCAACTCATAAATTCCAGAATATTGTTTTAAATGCCTGAGCATTTTATCCTGGTGTGGCTCTCATTTCTAATATAACACCGTGGAGACTACACATGTCCACTGGAATTGTTTACCTGGGGTATTTGTCAACATCACTTATTTATCTGCTCTAAAAAAAAGTGTTTTGTTAAGGCCTATGAAGAAATTGAAAACAAATAGAAAAGAATAACCTCTGTTCTACTAGAGGTATTTGTTGTATATTTAAGGAGGTCAAGGAACTACCTGTGAATATAGTGCAAAAACACTTAAAAAGCCATGAACAATTATTGAAGATGAATACAGTGAACTGTGAGACTAGATTTTTCCTTCTGTTTTTTTTTTTTTTCTTTTCTCCCGCCCTTTCTTCCTTTTTCCCTTCTCCCTTCTAATCTTTTCTTAGGCAGAGATTCAGTTTCATTATTTACTAGTTGATTTTGGGCAAGGTATTTAATATTGCTAACCCTCATTTTCCTCAGCTGTGGAATAAGGTAATAACAGTTCCTACTTCATATGTATGTTGTTAAAATTTCATTCACATGAGATGTGTGCATAAAGCACAGTGTGAGGTTCATATAACCACTCAGTAAATGTTAGCTGTTATTTACATTACAGCTTTTCTTTTCAACTTATATTCATTTCAATAAAATAAATGAGGGCATTTAATTGAAACTTGTGTTTTGTGGTAAGCAAGGCAAGAAGGAAAACAATGTATTACAGCATTCTTATTATCTGAATCATGATTGCAATAGTGATCAGAGACAAATTAGAGATCAATTTGGAGACTAGTCAGCAATAACTAACCTGCTGTATCCGCCTCAACCACCTCACTGCTGAAACATTTATGAAAACACAGGAGGATATTAGGTCATAAAAAGGAATGAAGTACCAATATATGTCACAATATGGATGAACCTTGAAAACATTATGCTAAGTGAAAGAAACCAGTCTCCAACGACCACATATTGCATGGTCCCATTTATATAAAATGTCCAGAGTCTGCAAATCCATAGATAGAAAGTGGATTAGTGGTTTCCAGGAGCTGTAAAGAGGAGGAGTGCCAATGGGTATGATGAAAATTAAATAGCTGTGATGGTTACACAACTCTGTGACTATGCTAAGAACCACAGATTGCACACTTAAAAAATAAACTTAGAAAGAATGGATTTATGGTATGTGAATTATATCTCAATAAACCTGTTATAGAAAATGTATATTGAACAGAGCAGAGCCAAGTTCAGAATTTCGAGGCTTACTAGAGATCGTATCATGGTTTGATAACTAATGAATTATTTAATGTTTTTTTATGGGATTTATTTAATAGAAATAAATACCATCTAGCACATACACAGGCACACACAAGAAATATGAGGTTGCAACATTTCTGAAACTACAAAAGGTGCCTGCTAATCCAAAGGCAATATGTCTCTCAATAAAAATGTGAACTAAATCTGAAAGTGGAAAATAATTCCTGCCTTCCCTTCTCTCAGAAAATTTTTATCAAAAGATAAAAAGCCAATAAAAAATATTTAGAATGAACCACCAGACTTTTTAGCACTATTTAGTAGTTGAAGATTATTATTTTAGACACTAAACATTAAGCAGAACTTTAAAAAGATTAATATCAATAGGAATGTTTCATTGAAAATTAGAGTTATGAGCACTATTATCACAAAACATTTTTTGAATTATTTTTTATTAGTTTCAAATGTACAGCACATTGGTTAGACATTTATATCGTTTATAAAATAATCCCCCTAATTGCTCCTTCTCTCCTCTGGCCCTCCACCTAGTCATTACATTAATGCTAACTGCATTCCCTACGGGTGCTCCCCATCCCTGTGACCATCTATCAACTACTAATTTGTGCTTCTTTAACCTTTTATCCCATTCTCCCAGCTCCCCAACCTCCCACCCCCTCTGTCCATCACCAAATTGTTCCCTATATTTTTGATTAGTTTGTTCTTTTTGTTTTTTAGATTCCGCACATTAGTGAAATCATATGGTATTTATCTTTCTCTGTCTGACTTATTTCACTCAGCATAATAACCTCTAGGTCCATCCATGTCACTGCAAATGGTAGGATTTCATTTTTTTTGATGACTGAGTAATATTCCACTGCATATATGAACCATAACTTCTTTATCCAATTATCTGTTGATGGGCACTTAGCTTTCTTCCATATCTTGGCTATTGTAAATTATGCTGCCATGAATATCGGGGTGCATAGATCTTTATGAATTATTGTTTTGGTTTTTTTTGGATAAATACCCAGAAGTGTAATTGCTGGGTCAAAAGGTATATCCATTTTTAATTTTTTGAAAAACCTCCAGACTATTTTCCATAGTAGCTGGATCAATTTGCAATCCCACCAACAATGTATGAGGGTTCTTTTTTCTCCACATCCTTGTCAACACTTCTTGTTCTTTGATTTATTGATGATAGCCATTCTGACAGGTGTAAGGTGATATCTCACTGTGGTTTTAATTTGCATTTCTCTGATGATTAGTGACCTTGAGTATCTTTTCATATGTCTATTTCCATCTATATTTCCTCTTTGGAGAAGTATCTGTTCAGGTCTTCTGTCCATTTTTTAATTGCATTGTTTGGGTTTTTTGCTGTTGAGTTGTATGAGCTCTTTATATATTTTGGATATTAACCTCTTATCAGATATATCATTAGCTAATATCTTCTCCCAATCAGTCATTTTATTTTTTAGTATTATTATTATTTTTTATGGTTTTCTCTGCTGTAGAAAAACTTTTTAGTTTGATGTAGTCCCATTTGTTTATTTTTTCTTTTGTTTCCCTTGCCCGGGGAGATATATTCAAAAAGAAATTCCGGTTAGTAATATCAGAAAATTTACTGCCTATGTTTTCTTCTAGAAGTTTTATGGCTTCGGGTCTTACATTTAAGTTTTTAACCCATTTTGAGTCTTTCTTGTGTATGGCGTAAGAGAGTGGTCCAGTTACATTTTTTATTAAATACCATTTATTGCAGAGACTGTCTTTACCCCATTGTATATTCTTGCCTCCTTTGTCATATATAAAGTGAGTGTATAGGTGTGGATTTATTTCTGGGCTCTCTATTCTGTTCCATTGATCAATGTATCTATTTTTATGCCAGTACCTTACTGTTTTAATTACTATAGCCTTGTAGTATATTTTGATATCAGGTAGTATCACAAAACATTTTTATACAACTAGATTAATTTATTATAAAATACAAAACTTTTATCTATTCAAATAAGAATAGTAACTTCTTGGAAAAGTATAAAAATCAAGGCAGAAAATTTTAAACATTATTGATGACAAGGGTTTTACATAAAACCATTTTAATAATTTCATGTGAAATTCAATATATTTGAACTTAATAATGTTTTCTGGTGATCCTGGGGAACTACAAGAAATGTCATCTAAAAAAAAAAATCAAACCTTATTCTTGGTACATGGGAAAATACTTTAAAGAGAAAGATTTACAACAAAATTGAATTTTTTAAAGATGCTACTAAGATAAATCTGTGGTGAAAATCTGAAGTTTCAGCCCAAATTTAGAAACATTTGGACATATTAAAATTTGGCAACATCAAAACTATTATAACTACTTCTGGATGTGGTATAACATATATAAATTAAGCAAGCACTTTACCACTAGTCCAGATAAACCTGATATTTGTACTGTGTGCCAAATAAACAAAAGAAAACTAAATAATATATCTGAAGAGATAGGGATTCAAATGAGGAAAACTGGAAGAATAGGGATGTCAGTAGTAATATTGTAAGGCTAGAGTTACAAAAACAGTTTGAAAATTATATCAATATTTGTACATTCACTTTTATAGTAATTGAATGTGGATACAGTTAAACATTGGAAAATAATTATTTTTGAAATTTGACTTTCATAAAACTCATTTTGGAAAAGGTACTACTCTCTTTGGCTTAACAATAGAGACATGCTTTTTGGTTATTAAGGTTGATCTATTTCTGCAAATCTCTTTGGGTTGAAAGTGATTTAATTAATAAAATTAAGTCAACAAAAGGCTAGCACATGACAATAGATGATGTTTGTGCCTTTGATAACAGATATTAAATATCTATAAACCTCAGACTACATAATTGAGACTAGAAAAGACTTTGAATATAATTGCCATTCGTGTGAAAAATTCTGAGCATTTGACAGCAGTGCCGGCAACATGGGTGATGCTATAAATTCTCTAGTTCATCAGGCCACAAGTCGTCTAATGGCTGTCAAGTCAATGGAGTTGTTTTTAGGAGACTATGATGCTGTCGCTAATGTCAAACTCTGATGTGGACTGAGTCTTCATTTAACTGTTGATAGTAGTGTCAAAAAGATTACAGAAACAATTCCTAAGCTATGAGCAAATAATTTGGAAATTAACATTTATGCTAAATGTTTTATGTGGTAAACATTTTGAGAATATGTGTAGTTTAATTCGATAAGTTGATGGATAAAGGAGGATTTTTTTTAAAACTTTTTGCTTCATATATTGAATCATATATTGAATCATATATGATTATATGATTCTAACAGTTCTTAAATTTTTTTTTAATATCACAAAACTACCATTTTCCACAAAGGAGTATAAAACAACTTAAATAAATAAGAGATAAAAATTCAGAAAACTGAATAAAACAATTTTTTTTCCTCTTAAAATTACCTTATATTGTAGGTCTAGTGTAAATTCAATCAAAATTCCCATGGTAAATTTTGAGGGATGGATATTATTGGCAAAGTCATTCTGTAGTTTATCAGGGAGATCAACCAAATGGAGTAAAAAGTAAAAGTTTCAGAAGAGATTAATAAGGGACATTTTTGTCTAGATATAAAGCTTTGGTAGAAAAAACACTTTGGTCCTGGTGAATGGACCTATAGGTTAAATAGATGAATAAAAAAAGAGATTGACATATTGCAAAAACAGTAAATAATAAAAAATAGCATCATAAAATTATGAAAAATAAGAATTATATATTACATTTTTCTGAAATAATGTATTATCATTTGGAAAAACAAAAACAAATCAGACTCTATTGTTACATTTGGTAAAATGGGGAGTATTTCTTTGTTTTAAAGGTGGTGAAGAATTTTATAATCACAAAGCAGTGGAAGAGAATGTGATCAAAATAATCAATACAGTCAACTACATAAAAAGCTTCTTTATTTCATAAATCAGCATAAATAATATTAAAAGGCAAACAAAGAATTACAACAAATATGGCAAACAATAAATTAATCTGCTTCACACATAAAAGCAGCGTATAAATCAATAGATGAGACAATAATACATTTGGGGAAAAAAGTCTGCAAAGAACATGAATGAGCAGTTTATTAAAGAAAAAGCATATAATTGGTATATACTGAAGATATTACCTTTATTTTCAAATTAAACAACTTTTTCTATCATGTTAATGACATTTTCCCCCCCGAGGATGCTTATAAAAATATATTATGATTTGCTATATTTTTTCACTGTAAAGGTACTATTTTTCGATTTGTAACTAATAAGTATCACATAAAGAGGTAATTTGAGATTATGTGAATACCTTGTTTCTCATCATATTTTGGGTACTAATTTTAGCAATCAGCGATGATTTTTTTGCTTGAAACAATGTTTACTGTGGTGTTTGCCAAATGGGGATTTTCTGTGTTCATCATTCCTTCTATATTTATTAATTGTAATTCTACTGAAAGGTCAGATTTCTCCATTGGTGAAGAAACTTGGCAGACACCACCACCTATGGTGTCTACCAAATGGTGATTTTCTATTTCTATCTTTTCTGCTACAGTTATTAATTGGGATTCTACTGTGAAGACAGATTTCTCCATCAGTGGAGAAAGCAGGCAGAATACACATTAACCAAATGATCAAAGTTAATATCATCAGTAATGGGGCAAGCTGATCTGTATTTCTAGGTGTGATGTACCAAGAATCTAACATCTCTCTCTCTCTCTCTCTCTCTCTCTCTCCTCCCTCCCTCTCTCTCTCTCTAATACACAACTGAAATTTAGTTATGAGGAAATATTAGAAAAACCAAAATAAAGAGACATTATGTAAAATAACTAGCAGTAGTCCTCCAAGGTGTCACAGACTGAAGAACTATCCTGATGAAAAGAGATTAACGAAACAGGGCAACTAAATGCAAACATGTGATTTTGAATTGTGTCCTGGACCAGAAAATGAATATGAGTGGAACAAGTAGTGAAATTTGAATTAAACGTGTAGATTAGATAACAGTGTTGTACCAATGTGTGTTTTTTTTTCTCTAATTTTTATATCTGTACTGTGTGGCCACCCAAAATGTTATAATGGGGGAATTGGGGTTTCCCCATTACATAGGAATTCTTTGTAATATTTTTGTAACTTTTAAAGTCAGTAATTATTTCAAAATGAAAAGTTAAAAATGGAAAAAAAATTAAGATGGAGAAAATGTCTTCTGTGGTGTGGTGGGACTCTATAATCATATATCCTTTTAAAAAAATATTCTATTATATATTTCAAGACATTTAACAGTGTTTCACCATTCCTCCACTTCACACTTCTGGATAACTATCCTAAAGAAATAATCAGAGTTATAGGTAAAACAAATTATAAAAATTTTTATAACAGCATTTTAATTTTCATATAAATGCAGCATATTTATATAAAGATGGTCATAGAAACAACAAAAATTGTATTTAAATATTATTTGAAGGCATGATGTTTAGGAGCGTAGTGGGAGTTTTATACACAGAGAAATCCCAAACCAGACCAAAAGCCTCAAAAGAACATTCATCCAAAGATAAAAATAAGTTGAGTGTTCAGATATATTCCATTATTAAAAAGATCTACTGTTAGGTCGATGTGTTCAGATTAATCTTGTTACTTTAAAAAATATCACACATGTGAACGAGAGAAAAGGCAGCTGCTCAGATCTTATGGAGGCTCTTTGGGGTTTTCAGAGCTTCTTGGGCTCCTCTAAATGTTCTAAGGACTGAAGCTAAAAACAACAACAAAAAAAACAAATAAAAAACAAAAATAGCCTCTAAGCAAAGTAACTGCTGATGATGACTTTGTTGCCCAAGACATTGAACCACCACATAGCGGCTACACGTGGAAAAGGTTCATGACACCAGTGCACGTTATCATATATCCTATACTTAAGTATTTTGTGTGGTTGTAAAGATAGAAGGAAAAACAAAGAGATGAGAGAGACCGGGTGCGGGGAGGGGTTACTAATCCCTATAGTGATTTGAGCCCAACTCTTTGACTTTTTATCTAGATCCTACTGACTGTACGGTTCTCTTCCAAAGAAGTTCATTCAGGGAGGTGGACAAGGGTCTACCTTTGATTCCTCATTTCCCCTTTACATTGCCTCCTGTGAAAAATTTTTACTTTGCAGGGGAAATTAAGACCCACTGTCTGCTCTGTGTAGGTCAAGATCTTCCCCAGGAAACAACTGGATTACTCAAATAGCAAAATTGAGTAGAGTTTAACAGAGTGATTATTTTCACGCATGGGATTTGAAACACCTTGGTCTAGAGAAACTATCAAGGGGTGGAAAGTCAGTCTGAAGCTAGCAACTGCAGAAAGCCTTTATTGGTTCCCTGAACTGACAGGCCAAAAGGTTGAGCGGGGTTGTGGGGAGGTTGTCCAACACCTGAGAAGGTAACTTGAAGCAACTGCAGTGGAGGGATGCCCCAAATCTCAGAGACTGGTGGGTAGGGTGCCCAGGAGCCAAGACTACCACCTCACTCTCTGCCCACTCTCTCATTTCCCACTCCTCACTGGCTGACTCAGTGGACAAGGCAGCACTATTGATGCTGTCCATCTAGGTCAACCTCCAAGCAGAGTAGGGGTGGGGAAAGGATGGAGAGGAGATATCCAGCTCAAGCCTATATCTGCTTCTGAACATTTGGATTTTCTGTTCTTTCAGCACCCTGCCAGAAAAGACAGGCTCCCAGCTTTTCTTTCCTGATTATCTGGAGCTCTCTCTGGTGTGAACCTGTACTCTAATCCACCCAGCCTGGCATTTGATGTGTTAAAGAAAGAGCTGGTGGAATTGTTCTGCCTTTCTCGGGGCAGAACAATTATGAAAATGTCCCTGAACCAAGAAGTGTGAATCACTAACCCCTCTCAGCCTGAGATGAAGACAAACAAAATACTTGTCTTTCTCAGCAGTGTCTTTTGTGGCAGAGATTGCCATTTCGAATGTCAGAGCTGAGTCTTTCTCTGGGTATCTCTGATATAAAATCTCCTTATGCAGCTGTGTATTTGGGAATCTATAGAGACAATCTCAGAAATGAAAATAAAAGAAACCCAATACATTCATATTCATATGTTTTTCAAATTATTCCTCTTATTTTTTTGACATAGGAGAAAAAACTAGAAATTTAAAAATGACAAATTAATATTGGTGTTATCCAAGTGATGGTATTGTGAGAAATTCTTTTTTCTTCTTTTATGCTTCTTTTTCTCAAAATTTTCACAATAAATATCATTTACTCTTATAATAAGGGAGGGAACTTTTTTTTTTTCAAAGAGATCAGGGTCATATGGGGTGATAGTACACTGGAATTAGAGAGGATATATTTGGGGAGAATGAGGTAAGTCTAAGTAAGAGGTACATCACCCATCATTTCTCTGGGTACTCAAAATTCTTTCTTTCGATAAATTTTTATTTTTAGAGGCACATGTAATTATATTGTATTAACTTTTTGAAGAATCATATTTTCCAAATTCTGTTATAGCTCTACCTTTTATTCAATGTCGCTGTCCTTTGACAATTTATAGGACTTCACATGCATATGTTAAAAGATATCTTATAAAATAAAACTGTTCTTTTCTGTAGAACATCTGTTTCCCTTATGTGGCAGTTATAGGGCAATTTCCTGGAAAATTTATTATTAAAACAGGAAAAAGAAAAGAAATCTCAGTATAAATTATGAAAATTAAGGTATGTGTATAAAGTATGATTAAGCGATAATATGCTCTTAACACTGTAATTCTGGAAAAGCTTTTTTTTTTTTCCTTTTTAAAAATTTCTTGCTTTAATGTCAATAATTCGAGCTTACTTTGTGCCTGTTTCTCAGGATATGAGATTAGTTTGAATATATGTCCTAAGACAATCGAGCACAAGCTTCTATTAGAAATTTTTAAAAATATTATATACACTTTCTTTCAAAAACTTTCAGTTAAATTGATATTTTCTTTAAGACTCTATAACAGGTGCCAAATTAAAAGTCAGTTTCTGCAAGAAATGTCTCTGTATCCCTGAGCTTTCGTTTTATTAGACAGAAATTATAGCAACTGCCCAAGAATTTACTGCTTAGAAGAACCTGGCCAGCAATTGTTAAATATTCTCCCTCCTCTCTCCCTTCTTCCTTTTCTCCCTCCCTTCCTTCTTTCCTTTATATATCTCCATCTTCCCCCCTCCTCTCTCTCTCTCCCTCTCGTACACACATATATGTACACATATATGTACACAACACAATTTAATGCTGGCAAACTTCAAGGGGCTATAAATTTCAAGGCACTATTCAGGATTAAAATTATACTTATTAATACCTCTATTATTCAGATTCGATAAAACAAGAATGTTTAAGTTGTAGGATCTGAACAATAAATTTGAAAATTTTCTTAATCTTTCTAACATGCTACATATATTGAGTACTAACTATATATCTCTCTACGTTATTAGTAGTAGTAGTCAAATGGTGGAAGCCAAAAAAATTACTTTACTTTTACTTTAGAATCTACAAAAACCAAATATTTAATAAAAGTAAAAAGAGACTATTTGGTCAGACTTATCATGACACCCTTACCTATGTGAAAGGGATAAGCTCAGAAGATGAGAGGTCATCACAAAGCACATTTCCTAATACTGAGGAACAGCTAAGGTACTGAAACTTACCCACATGATCACTAGGAAAACCAGCCTGGATTTCTAAAATTAAAATTGCAAATGTAGATAAGGAATTATACTAGATTAGATTGGTGCTCACTTTTTATTCTTTCCTGACACAGAGATATAGATGGCTCTTTTTTCTAAAAAAAAAAAAAAAATACACACACACACTTCTATTAATGCCCAGGCAGAGAAATAGTCCATTAAACACCATGAACAACCAAGGTGACAAGGCATCTCAGAAAGAAAGAAAAAATCTCCAGAAAATAAGCTTACAGACATAGAAATATGCAACTTAAACAAAAGATAATTTAGGATGGTACTTCTGAAAAAACTCA
>NW_006434373.1:3481261-3512390 GCF_000325575.1 Pteropus alecto
CTATGACCTATAGTAAAACTCTATGCAATATCTCCTCAAAATGTACCGTTTTGAAAATATTAAACCTTTTTTTAAAATGTGAATTTATGATTAGTTTAAAGTGAACCGTCTATAGTTTCTTTTCTTCTGAGAGATCCATTAAAAAATCTGAGAAATGGAGTTCTGGATTTTTGTCTAAGTATAATGAAAAAGAAAATAAAATTTCTTTCACTATGTACAATCAAAAATGCAAGTTATTTGTCCCATGCTGTCTGATCTGGAAAATCTGTTAGCCATGGGGCAGTTTAGTTCTTTGAAGATTTCATTATAGCAAGTAGAATAACACATAATATAAAGAATGCACATCCAATATGGAGAACATGCAGCATATAAACTTTTATTGAGTTAATTCCTTCATTAAATAGGAGAAGTCACTTTGAACTGCTGGGTTAACACCTGCGGAGTAATAAGCTTCACATGGATTATAATACTTCCATTTGATGTTTAATGTTTCTTGGAATCATTGTGCACATCTAAGGTTTTGACTTTTGAGGTTAAATCTAGTGCATTTACAGCAAGGCCTAATTGGGAACTGTGAACCACTGAGCTGTTTTGAAGCAACAGTGTTTTAAACCCTGGCTCTGTCTTTCTGAATAGTCAGGCTCGCTCTCCTTCTCAACAAGGAAAATTGGGTTCATCATTTGCAAGCAAATGCTCTTTCACAGATAACTGCGGTGACTGGAAGAGATTTTGCTTGCAGTCAGCCACTGACTTTTGGAGAGGGCCAACTGCTCTGCAGAATTAAGGGACAGATGCAATGTCCTTGAATCATCGTTTGACCCTGGCAGCATCTGTGTGACAAGCACTTTGGGAATTTAAACATTTTTAAAGGAAGCCTCAGCAAAGGGCTATAAGAGCATGCTTTTGGTGTTGAGAATAACAACCAAAACATATGGTCTCTCCCTGTCTAGAGAGAATGGTACTGTCCCAGACAGAAAGGTCTCCACAGGCCAGACAGACCATGTAGCACCGCAGTGCTGAGAGCGCCACGATGCCCTGGTGTGAGGGAGTGAAACACAAAAACAAGCATAGTGTCTATGGGATAATTAATAGGACGCAGTTCAGCAGATAGCTTGTGCTCCGTGTGTGTTTATGTGTTTGTGTACACGCACGTGCATACATGTGTATGTGTGTGCATAGTAATCTGCATGAGGTTCCTTTCTTGTACACAAATTTAGACACTAACCTGATACAATAATAATCCACGTGGAGTTTTAAATGGTGTAACCGCAAAGAGTAAATTATTTTGAGACAGATTGTCTGAAAGTAAAACATTTTTTTATATTCATTTTAAAATCAGTTTTTAAATGAAGAATTCAAAGATTCAAGAATTCAAAAACTCTAATGATTATAAGCAACACCTAGTTTTCCTTCGATTTTTGTGTTCAAAAGAAAAAAGTTTCAAAATAAATGTTATTGGGAGGGTGTATATTTTTAAGTATTGATCTGGTAAATTTTACACTTAAAAAATTTTTCCTCCTCATTTTTACAGCTGATTCACAGCTAGAAAAGACAGTGATTACCTGGCTTCCTTGTCGGGGTGCCCTGTCCCATGTGACTCGGGCACCCATTTGTCATTCCAAGCAGCTGTTGGGTGTTAATGTACCCAAGACAAAAACCTATGTGGATTTGGGGTACATTTAATTCTTAAATGTCTTTCTTTGCTCTTAGACACAACCGTTATTGAAGACCACAGATAATAGCAATTTAGTTCCTTTTCTGATAATTTTTTGCTCTAAGGAAAATAGCAAAATGTACCTAGCTTTAAGCAACTTATACTATGTGCTGATTTGGACATGGAGAAAATGGTCACAGCATATCTAAGGGTTTATCTTGATTGGTGCCTATTAAATAATGAAAATTGCTTCCTCTGCTTATGGATTAGTGCAATTAATTGCTTTTGTCTAGAAATAACAGAAAACACTGCCTAGGATAAGGCTATGGAATTTAGCTAGAGTCCCAAAGACGTTCACTGCTTCACTTGAAACATGGAATTTTAAAATATAAGAATGTAGATATTTCTGCCACTGTTATTTCAAGGTGCAATTTTTAAACTTAATGAGTAGGTATCTCACTGAAAAGTTTTCAGAACTTGTCTATGTTTAAAAGAATTATTCTGTTGGGAAAAGAAGATGGGACAAAAAACAGAGTAGGCCACTGGTGGCATGCTGCTGCTCTGTGCTTCGTGTCCAAGGACAGGAGATAGACCAGAGTCGGCTTTTGGTGGAGGGGTTGTCTCCTCCCCACCAATGAATGAGTTCATCTTCAGGCAAGCATAGGTTATGCAATGCAAGATGTTGAGTCACTGAAGTTTGAGAGTCAAGTGGGATCCTACATGTCAGCCCACCAGTAAGATGCCTTTCAAGGTTCTGGAGGAAATGATCAGTGAGAAAGTGAGCACAGACTCCATACCACATGCCTAGAAAGCTGCCTCAGCTGTACCTTAGTCCTGAGGAAAATTCCTCTTCTCCCATCCTTCCATTAGTGTTCCTCCACTCCTGCCCCATGTGGCATCTGTGGTTTCCTGTGCGTTATGGCGGGTAGTCTGCCAGTGAGGTTACATTTGTTCTTTTTCGCCTATCCTTAGAGTCCAGTTGAGGATAAACTGAGAATTTGCTTGCACACAGACAAACACACACTAAAGGCTCTCCAAGCTGCAAATGGCCACAAACTGCTGAAAGTCTATTCTAGTCTATTCTGTAGAGTCTGGACTTATGGGTCAGCACTTAATTTTATGCCTAACATGTAATATAAAATTGTTCTTTAAAAAAAAATGCCTAGAAATTGATTATCAGAATGGGAAAAAATATGTAAACAAAAAAGATAAAAACAGCGAAAAACCCCAAAGAATAGCTCTATTACGCAAATCACAGGAAGCAGCTATGGTACTGAAATTGGTCCTCCAAATACTGGTTTGAAAGGTACAGAAAGTTTGTGTCTAAGAGCAACGGTTGTGTCTGAGAGCAAAGAAAGACACTTAAGAAACTAAAAAATTAGTTTCTTTGAATTTTGGTCTACAAAATTTTAAACTATATTTTTGATGTTTACATATTTAATAAGGCTATTTAAAAATATTTTAAAAGAAAAAAATATCTACCGTATATATCATTTATTTGTTCTCTATATTTAACAATTAAAATACTAAATGCACTTTCTAAAACAGTATGTATCTTTATATTTCAAAGTACAGAAGTCAACTGAAAAAAACTAAAAAGCATATTCTTTTTCAACTTGTATCTTTTAGTGCTTTTTTCCAAGGTAGCACTAGTTTAAGTGAGGGATCTAATTGAAAGACATGGCAAAGTGAGAAAAGTGATTAGTCTGGAGAGATGAGAATATGGGGAAATTACATTTTCTTATGTATGAGGTTTTATATTTTATAATTTTAAAATGGTAACCTGTGTTCATTTTAAAATCATAAGAATACTTATTTCGAGTAAACAAAGAGAGATTATGTACTACTGGGCTGGAGAAAATACAGCATCTTCCCCCTACCCCTGAAGTACCCCTCCCCTCCTTCACTTCTCCTTTTCAAATCCCCTCTGAGATTCCACTTTCTCTGTAGTCCAAGTATTTATTGTTCGCTGGGTTCATTGTTTGGGCTCTTCATTTTATTCCCTCAGTCTCAGCACATAGCTATCACACTTGACTTATTTGTATTCTTATCACCTCCACAACAAATCATCAGCTCAGCCTTCCACATATCCCAGTTCCATCTGTGGAATTAAGCTCAACTTTCTGAATTCAAGCTGAATTCATCTGCTTCACCCAACCTTCTTTCTATCCTATATTCCCAGTCTTCACTCATTGAAGTCACTATCCAATGGGCAACTTTAACAAGAAACCTAAGGCTTTCTTTGTCCCTCTGAACATGCCCTCTGTAATATCATCAGTTTCTGCCAGTTTCAACCTACTAGATATATGTGTAGTGCTTTCCTTCTTCACCATTGCCAAGAGCCTCGTGATTGGTTTTCCTATGTTTCAAACTCACCCTCATACCTTACCAATTTATCTTCTCTAAAGGCTTCTGGGGTGATTTTTACTTTTAAACCAAATCCGATCATGTAATTCCTCTACTTCTGATCTTTCAGTGCTTCCAGATTGCCCTGAGATTAATTCTAACTTCATAGATTAGTCAGAAAACTTCATAATCTGCAAACTCATCTTTTCCTGAGATGCAACTAGACCTCCCAAGCTATCTGACTACAAAAAAAATTTGCTATTTTTTAATGAGCCCCATCTTTTTCAAGCTTCCCCCATGACGAACATGAAGTCCTTGCTTCCCACAATTCCCAGCTTTCATTATCCACTAGACAAAATTTCTACCTCTTATTTTAAAATTAAAAGGTATTCTCACCTCCAACAGACTGTACATAATTTCCTTCTGCAATTGTCTTCTACTCTACATTTTGAGGTCTTTAGAGGCAGGCATATTTTTTATTTATCATGGTATTCCCAGTACCTGGCATAGAGTAGATGCTCAATAAATATTTGTTGAGTGACTAAATGGATAAGGACTCTCACAATAGATATTTATGACTATATGTAAAAAGATTTTGGAACCATTAAGGTGCCAATTTTGATTCATCGCTGTGAAGTTTAGGATACACCATATTTTTCTTAATGTTTTATTTTCCAAGCAATTGTTTCTTATTTAAAGCATCTCAGGCATAAGACGATAAAAGATGTGCAAATACAAATGAATTGTATGTATGTATGTATGTATGTATTTATTTAGGTGAGGAAACCCTTGGATGACTTCACAGATTGCAAGGACCTTGTCAGCTTACAAGCTCTTATTTTTTAAGCCTACAGCACCTGGTCTTCCTAGATGGTCTCCCAGCCAAGTACTAACCAGGCCTGACCCTGCTTAGCTTCCAAGATCAGATGGGATCAGGCTTGTTCAGGGTAGCATGGCCATAGACTAGAAATACAAATGAATTTTAGATAAGGTTGTTGGATAGGAAAGCCTCCTACTTAATCTGAAAATCATAGATCTTGAGAGTAACATAAGACTCACATAGCAGCCCTGACCAACTAGATGACTTTAGTTGAAAATCATAGATCTTGAGAGTAACATAAGACTGATCTCACATAGCAGCCCTGACCAACTAGATGACTTTAGTCAGATCATTCAACCTCTTTGAGCCTCCATTTCTTTATCTATAAAACATGTCTGTAAAGTTCATACATAAAGTACCTACACTATATGGCTATCTCTTACGGTAGGGATGGAGACTGCTTTAAAGAAATCAATCTCTAATTGTAAACATTTTCAGCTTAAGAATTTCTCATTCTCAACCAATAGTTCATTAGATTTCAACTTTGTTTTCAGTTCTCAGTTTTACTGAATATATCTTAATAAGTGTTACTCTGAAATAGCTTAGCATCTTTGTGTCTCTCTTACTTTTATGTCTAAATCTGGCATAGTTTTAGGTTGTTATAATGAGTATTTTATTTTTCTTAACTGAATATAAATTATCTGTGATGCTTAGGTACACATTTTGAAACTAAATCAATATTTAGAAATAGTAACCAGTAATATTGAACCAGTATATATCTCTTAAAATCTTTTGATTCACTGAAATAGTCACCGACATATATGAAAGATCTCAGTCTAATATTTTTAACACTTTTTTCCTTTGAGGTTGATCTACTATACACTTAATTGCCAACAATTACCTACCAGGTATAATATTAAAAGAGGTAAATATCAATAATTAGTAATTGTGTCAGACAGTTTAATTTTTCCTTTGGAGAGATTTATTTTTAACTGTTTCCCTAGTGTGTAGCAGTTGAAATATTAGATAATGGATTTTTATTGATTTAGCTGAACATTGAAAATGTACAAAATATATCTCTATAACTTTGATGGTCATGAGTCTCAGAGTGTATTGATTCGACTGATGTTATACATTTGTTTGTTTAGAATATTAACGTCATGAGAAGAGAAAATGCATGCCATCAGATAGATGTAACATACTGCATTCAAGGAAGAGGAGGAAAGGGGGAGGAGAAATATTTGAGTTTTAATGTCAGGCATCAGCGAGATTCATGGTGTGGTTCAAAGGACCACTCTTCTCATGCTCTGCTGCATGCTTCTATGTTACAAGAGAGCATCATGCAAGTGCTGAATAGTCGTAGCCTTTCTCTCTTCTAAATGAGTAAAATCATAAAGTAGCAATTGCCTCTTAATGTGTTTATGGAAAGAGGGCTTAGGAAAACATAAGCTAAAGCTCTGAATTTCACAACAATTAGGCAAGTGATGCTTTTTCATCAGGGTCACTTTAAGAGAAATGATTCTTCAAAGTGAGTTGCAAAAGGGATCCCAGAGACTGAGTTATGTATGGGATCTTTTTTCTTCCTTAAAGAGGTCTGAAAAATTCATTCAAATGTAAATGGAATTAGTGACAAATGCAGCGTTCATTTATTTATCTCAGAGACAATTTGTGTTAGATAATTCAGTCCCAGGGCCTGTTTTTATATCTGAAATAACTGAACCACAGAAGAATCAATCTAGTTACTGTAGCCATCTTAGAAAATAAATCAGATTGAACATAGTCAATCCAATCAGTTGCCAGCTTATTGATCTGGAGGGCTAGAAACACATAACTGACGGTGCAGAGCCCATAGGACTGTGTCTGCTAGTCTTGGTGGAAGCAGGTTTTAAACTAACTCCTAGCGAATAATTGTTACCTGTGTCCTTTACTTTGTACAATAACAAAAAGGGAAGGGTTGTGGAGTCAGATAAGATGTAAATTTGAATCCTGCCTCTCCCATTTATTAAATCTATGATGGTGGACAAGATGGTTTATTTTTATTATTATTGTCGCCTATAAAGTGGAAATAAAAAGACCTAGCTCACAGGGTCACTAAAAGGAACAAATGTGCCAAGTGTATAAGATTGCTGTTTAAGACCGGATGACCACCTCCTTCTTCCCTAATTGGGGCTCTTCTCAGCTTACTGTTGTTTTGTCAAAGAAAAATTATTTTCATTTGGGAAGGGTGAAAGAGCTGTATAGTTTTTAAAAATTATTTTTAGATAATAAATTTGGGGATCTTAAAATATGACCAAACAAATCCAGACCTATTCCTCCCATTATAGATAAAAATCAATTCCTAGTGGATAATATGTCTAAATGCAAAAGGCAACATAATATACTTTTTACAATAAAACATAAGAGAATATCTTTATGGCTTGGTTAGGAAAACACATCTTAAATAGAACTCCCACAACACTAATCATTAAAAAATGATTAATTGTACCACATTAAAATTAATAAATTTTGTTCACAAAAGAGACCATTAAGAGAATGAAAATGTTAGATGCAAAGTTTCAAAAGGTATTTATAGTTGCATAACCGACACAAAAGACTTGTATCTAAAAGATGTAAATAACTCCCCAAAAAACAACACAGAGATAAATAAATAATCCAAGAGAAATACTGATTTAAAAAGCTCAAAGACTCACATCACTAACAAGGGTATTCACGTAGCTGGTAAACATATGAAAAAGTATGCCATTTCATGATTCATGAAGGAAATCCAAATGAAAGCCACAATGCAATAGAATTACACATTCCCCAGAATGACCAAGTGTCAGTGAGTGTGGAGCAAACAGAATAAGCATACAAGATTAGTGAGAGTGTAAAAGGCATAATCACTTAGAAGGACTCTTTGAAACACCAACCGAGGTTGAGTATGTATATGAACTACGGGCCAGCATTTTCACTCCTGGAGGTGTACTCAAAAAATGCACACATAAAAGTTTACCAAAAGTATATAAAAGAATGTTCATAGCAACACTGTTTTTATCAGCTCCGAAGCAGAAACAACCTCTATGTAACATAGTCATATTATGGACATGATATTCCAAAGAGAATGAAAAATCATTGTTACACACGAGAACATTGGTTAATTCTCATAAGCATTATGTTGATCTGAATAAGCCACACACGAGTATATACTAAACTACACTCTATTTATAAAAATTTCAAAAAAAGTGACTATTCTGTGGTGTTAGAATTTATCTTTGAAAGGAAGTAATGGTTGCAGAGGCATGAGAGAGGCTTCTGGAAATACCGGTAATGTTTTCTTTCTTGATCTGGGCTCTGGTTACAAAGAGGTGTCTACTTGAGGAATTTATCCAGCTGTACAGTTATCATTTGTGCACTTTTATTAGTGTATACTGTAATTGAAAGGTAGTTTTTTGTAACATCCTGGTGACAACTTCTTAAATAAAAAAACTTCTTGAACATCAACACAATGAATGTTCATTGTAAAGAATTTGGAAAATATAGGGAGAGATGTTAAAATCGTCTATAAATCTGCTACTCTGTATACACTGTTTGTATTTTTACATATTCCCTTCCAGTGTTTTCCCTTCTATTCATACATTGTGTGTGTGCATAAAACATAATATCCAATATACGGTATGTCAATTTTTCAGCTTTGTTTTTTCACTTAACAACATGTCCAGAACACTCTCTCCTGCCATTAAATACTCTTCAAGACACTTCAAAAGCTTCCTTCTTTAGACGTGGCCCGCTGGCCCGCTGCTACATTTAGCCCATGGCCTTGACCATATGTACTTTCATCTCAGCTTTGCTTAAACTACACATCTGCTAGAGCCTGGAGCTAAAACTGGGTCATTAAAAACAAATCCATTTAGACCTAACAGGATCTCACCAACAGTCTTTGGCAATGGGTGGCCCTGAACTCAATCTTACTAAATGTTGTCATTGTTGACGTGGGTTAGGAAGCCCTTGCAGCATCATCTTCCGCAAAGAGCAGCACTGATTGCATGCAGATTACGTCCCATAACCGGGTCCAGTCGCTTGATCTTAAAGCAGCAGTTAGCAACATTGTGCAACGGAAAGACTCCAGGGTTAGGGAGATCTAGGTCTGGGCACCAAGGGAACCTGCTTCGCAACTACCAACTGTGTGACTCTGGACAAGTGACCTGTATTGGTACGTATTCGTACCAAGTAGTATAGCTACATAATAAATTATAGAGAGACATTTAAATACGTAATGATCTACTCACTGCCTTGTTTAAAAACCTTAGAGTTAGGTCCTTAGTGGTAGTGAGATCTTCATGCTTGTGTGTTCAGCCTCATCTCTCGAGAGTCTTTAACATCATGCCCTGTGTGCCAGTCGCTCAGGGTGATTTGCAGCTTCCTAAAAACAAAATTGTTTTCACAGTTTTTCTTATCTGGAAGCTTGTTTTGCTTTATTCTCTGCCTCTCTGCCACCACCCCTTATTTATTTACTTACTAATTTATAGTCACCTGTATGTTTTTTCCAGAATTGCTATCTCATCATAGAAATATTCTCTAATGCCTCCCACCCTCAGGTCTGGTTTTAGGGCCCTCCCATGAATTTCTTTGGCCCCCTGGACTTAACCGCATCACAGAAATTATCACATTGTACTAAAAAGGTCTATTTACTTCATTGGGTCTCTTTCAGATGGCAAACTCCTTGAGGGTAAGGTCTAGTTTGCTTGTCTTTATATTCCCAAGGCCCGGCACAAGACCTGGGAAATAGCTGCTGCACACAAAATCTTTTGCTAATTGAATGACTATAGGTTGAATCTTAATTTCAATGAGAAATAACTTCACAAGGGCCAGGACTCTGAAAGTCAGAACAATCAAGTTTTTTCTCCCCTGGGAATCAACATAAGAAACTAAGTCACATCAGATAGAGGCTGGAAGATCCAGAAAAGTTAGAAGAATCTAGTATCTAGTGGCCCACACTGAGGCTTCTCATGCACCCACCCCACCATAGAGATAGGACAGTTTTCATTATTTCTTTTTCTGATATTTCATTGCTAGTGTATAGAAACACAACCGATTTCTGCGTGTTCATTTTATATTCTACGACTTTACTGAATTTGTTTAGTTTCAACAGTTTTTGGTTGAGTTTTTAGACTTTTCTGTATATAAAATCATCCTACCTGCAAATAACAAAGTTTTACTTCTTACTTTACCATTTGGATGGCTTTATTTCTGTGTCTTGCCTCATTGCTCTGGCTAACACTTCAAATGCTATATTGAATAAGAGGTGAGAGTGGGCACTCTTGTCTTATTCCTGATCTTAGAGGGAAAAGCTTTCGATCTTTCACTGTTGAGTATGATGTTAGCTATGGGTTTGTCGTATATGACCTTCATTATGTTGAGGTATGTTCCTTTTTTACCAAATTTGATAAGGGCTTTTATCATGAAAGGATGGTATGTTTTATCGAATGCTTTTTTTGCATTTATTGAGGTGATGATATGATTTTTGTCTTCCACTCTATTGATGTGATTCATCTATTATTGATTTGCCTATGTCGAACCATCTTTGGATCCCAGGAATAAATCCCACTTGATCATGGTGCATGATTCTTTGAATCTGGTTTGCTAATATTTCGTTTAGAATTTTTGCATCTATGTTCATCAGGGATATTGGTCTCTAGTTTTCTTTTCTTAAGACAAGATAGATAAGTATCCTTATCTATCTTTGGTATCAGGGTAATGCTGGTCTCATAAAATGAGTTTGGAAGTGTTTCTTCCTCTTCAATTTTTTGAAAGAGCTAAAAGATTGACATTAATTCTTCTTTAAATGAGATGGTTTTGTTCATAGAGAAAAGAATGCTTTGAAGTATTTGAATAAAGCTCCAATTCCTAAACAATGGATAAGCAATGTCTACCTTTGTGTCAGTTGCTGTAATTTTATCTGTGTTCATAGCCCCACCCCTCTGCAACCATTCTCCTAACGATGGTTGTCTTTAGTCATGCAAATATTTCCACTCCATTACAGCTAAGTTTTATAGGCATGAGAGATGATCTTTTTTTTAAGTTGATTTTCTATCTCTGATATGATATGTTCTTATTTCATAGCTAGATTCTCTAAAATAAATCTAACTTTTAATGTCCAAGTTATTGAGATTCATCTTCCTGAGAGGCATCCATTATGGACTACAGCTTATTGCTGATTTTATAATTTAAATATATGATAATTATTATAGTTATAATATATGTTCACAATATGAATTATATGATATGGTTCCCAGCCTGAAGAACTTGCAATCTGATTAGAATGTGAATACATGAATTAAAAAAAAATAGTAGTAATTTATCATAAGAAATAATCTTGAAGAGTTATTACAAGGGTTTGTCACAGTGTTAATTATTTTAGTAAAAATGTAGTTATAACCAATACTTGAATTTTTGAATTATAATGAATTCTTTTGCTGCTACTGAAATTATGCTTTCAAAGATACTTAATGTTTCTAAAGATAATTCATTTAGTTAAGAAAGGTAAAGAGCACAAATTCAAAATAGAAACCATTACCTGCTATTACTATGGGAGTAAAATGATATGGATGCTGGAAAGGATGCTGTGCTTAAGCCAGCAAAGTTGCATTTTAAAGTTAATCCCAGATATATTCTATTTTTATTTACTATCTTTATTAAGGATTATCTTATATCTTTAATACTCATGAAATTTTTCCTAGACTCTTATTTCTAATTCTGGCTTCTCTGACATTGTCAAGAATTTTCAATCCTTTCAGAGAAGGGCCAGCATGGTGGGTGAGAGAGAAATTTGTAGATGCCCATTTTCTACAGGTCTTGAAAATATGACTATATATTTGTATATATATCCTATATAAATATGACTATATATTTTTCTTTGTCCTGGTCCTAGGTTTGATCTTGTATATGAAGATTCCAAGCTCATACATTGCCCATTTTTTAATCTTTTTAAGGGAAAAGTACTTTCTAGGCAACTGTCAGAAGGCACTAAGCAATAATGGGTTTTAGTTTTGCAAAGGACCTTGATAGATTTAGGGCAACCCCTCTCTTTGCAAATGAATAAACCAAGGTGCAGAGAGTCTAGGGGAAGTGTTAGGTATTTGATGGCAGAAATATTTACCCTAAGTGTCATTTCTACTTGCCTTGTATTTGGCAGATAACCCTGCAGGGTTTATTTGGGATACCGCAGTGCTGGAAGTCCCAGGAAAAAGCAAGGGCTGATGGGAAAAAAAGGATGGAGCTAATTTGTGGTGAGGTTGAGCAGGGTAGGCCTTCCCAAAGCACATTCCTAGGCAAAAATTTAGGAAACAATTGAGAAAACTTCAAGGAAAGTGTATGCTATCCTTAAAGCATCAGGTTTAACTCTGACATGCCTATGTTTTGAGGACATATTTATTTTCTCAGAATTGTGTTTATTAACTTGAAAGCTTTTAGAGGATAATACAATAAGAATGGAAAATTAACAAAATAGATTTAGAAACAAAAATGACCCAATATCATCATGTTTTAGTTATTTCAGAACATTTCTGAGAAATTCAGTCCAGAATTAAATTTGGGAAACAAAAATCATACCCTAAACCTTTTTGGTTGACCAGGGAATATGACGTGATTGTTAAGACAATTCTTCTAAAGAAAGACTATCCCTGCTTTGCATTAAACACCTTACATTTGATATTTCTCCTTAACATTCTCTAAATCACAGTACACATCAAAAAGCAGGCATAACAATATTCGCCCACATTCCCTGTATTCTTCTGTCATCATTAGTAAAATAAAACACACAGCCAATTCTTTGACCTTCAAAGACCGAATGTGGATGTTGGGTAAAACTGGATGTCATGTTATTTGTGGAAGATTTCCTTAAAGAAAACATAGGGAAGGGCTCAGTCACGTGCTTACCTGACCTAGCTGATGGCAGCAGAGCCACAGGAGCTTTCCCTGCACTTTCTCTGCAGTGCGCTGCACGGGGCACCCTGCACCAGATCCATTGTTGTACACTTCCCTTTCTTTCTCCAGAATACTCCTCAGAATTTTCTGAGGAGTTCAAATGACCACTATTTTCCAAGGAACAAAGAGAGTGATGCAGGTATAATTTTACCTTGGTTACCGCTTTTAAAGGGATGCATGCTCACCTGTACATCAAGAAGAATGGGCCCTAATGGATTTAGCTCAAACCAAAAAATTTAAAAAATCAGTCGGAGTCTTTCCCTTTGCCTTTATTCACTTCTCATGTTTAAGAAGTGGAAAAATCAATAGAGCTGAGGGCAGCAGGATGGAATTATAACTCATCCACTCTCCTTTGGTATATGCAAGATGGTATTATGACCTCTATGTTGGCTCTGAAATTTCCTGTTATTAATCATCGATATCTTGTTTATGTTCTTCCCCCCACGACTGTGATCCATATCTTTGTAAATTGTCTGTTGTTTTATATCTGAGTTGATTTAAGCGAATAATCAAAAAATAAATTGATGCCTAACATTGTCTCAAGATGAACTGAGGATTAATATCTGGATACAACAGTTCATGGTGTGGCTGGGATATCCTCCACCCTGTTGTTTGCATAAATGTGTGTCCTTCACGCTGAGATAATGCTCAGGGTTGTTTGAATAAATTACTCTGAACGTGTTATCCTTTCTACAACTAGGATGCATGAAATATTTTGTTTGTTTGTTTGTTTGTTTTTGCTCTGTGATTACTGCAATGACCTATTTACAGAGATGTTTACTATTCTCTATACTGGCCTTTTCCTTGTTTTTATGTTTTCACTTTGTCTTTTTTTCTATGTGCTATGGTCTGCTACATACTAATAAGATTGTCCACTAGCAGTTTCACTGTAACATTATTTCAAGATGTTTAACTGTATCCTGACTTTCTCTGCTCATATTGTTTCAATTTCCCTACCAGAACTTTCCAAAACAGGCCTGGTTTTCCACTTGTTGTCCTATTGTTATAACCAATAGTTCCCTTTTTCATGCTGAAAAGTGAAGGCATTTAAATGAAAATTGCAGTAATCTCTTTACCCATAAAGTCATTGCTTCTCTCAGATTTTATATTTACCTCCGAAGAATCTTTATTGCAGGGAAAGACTGAGTTGGTAGGTATTTAATTTAGATCCATTTTCTCCTGTCATGTGTGAAACCATGCAGCACGGCCAGATCCAGACCCTAACACCAAGCATAAGCAGGTTCTAATGGGTTGAGTCTAAATGACAGGCAGAGTGGGCAAAACATCGAAAAGTCCAGTAAACTCCTCTCGTCATTGCTGTTTACTCAGAAGTTGTGTATGATTCTGTACTTGTCAGCAATAATTACTGTAATCCTTATTTTCTTCTTTTCCCCAATGTATATTCACTATGTTCGCACATAATGTGCACCAAGCACTGTTATAAGCTGAAGGCTGTATTAACAACTATATCAGATAAAATACCTACTGTCATGGTGCTTATTCCAGGGTATGGAAATGAAGTTACAAAATAAAAAGTTAAAAAATTAAACAAAAAATAAGATAATGTTAAGTGTGGAAGAAAAAAAAAAATAAGAGTGAGGTGATATAAATTGAAAGTTGTCACTGAGAGTAACTTAGAATGGGAGACACAGAATGTGTCCTCAAAGGAGAAAGCATTAACAAGAAAACCACAAGATAAATTGATGCAACTCATGGGAGAATGTATGGAAAACACATTCCATCCTGAGGAAACCGTGAAAGCAAATGCCCTGAGGAGGGAGCTTGGCGTTTTCAAGAGCTGAAAGAACACCAGTAAGGCTGTATGTCACTAGTTAGAGGAAGGATGTAAGGGGTCAGGTGATTAGGGGATAGGCCATGGCAAAGAGCTTGAATGGGCATCTAGTAGGTATGTTTCTCATGGTCTTGACAAACTCTGATGTACATTGAAAAATATTCTAGCTACTATGCACAGAACAGAATGAGAAAGGCAATTGAAGAACAGAGAGGCCAGTTGGATGGCTCCTGTGCACTGCAGAGTAAAATGATAAAGGATTTGGCTGGCGTGGAAATAGTAGAGATAGGAAGAAGGGAACTTATTTGTTATTTGTTTGGGATGTAGAGTTATCATGACTTGCTAGATTGGAAAAAAGAGGTGAGAAAAGATGACAAATCAAAGATTCATTCTAAGAACTGATTGAAGCAACTGGTAGAGAATAGGCATCTAGCAAGGCACAGAACGGTGGGAGAAAATTAAGAGTTTTGTGTTGTCATGTTCAGTTAAGTCCGTTAGATCTCCATGTAGAGATGTCAAATGGAAAGTTGGTGGTTTGATCCACAAGCCTGGCATTAGGTCAGAAGTCAAAGCTAGAGATGTAAATTTGAGAATCATTTGTATGTAGATTGTGTTTGAAGTTACCAGACAATTTGGGTAACCTAGAAAGAAAGCAGAGTGAGGGAATCTCATCCAGACTTGACATTTAGAGTTTGAGCAAAGGAGGCTGCAACGTAAGAAAAACACGAGAACGGGCATCATGGAAGTTGAGAGGAGATACATATTAAGAGGTAAAGCATATGTATACTTGCTGAATGCTGCTCAGAGGCCTGTAGAGAAGAGAAGGGCAATGAGACTTCTGGATCTGACAGCACCACCACCAGTATTTACTCGGGAAAGAACAACTACTAGGGAGAGGCCAGAAGCCCTGATGAGAGAGAGTACAGGGCAGAAAGAGACTTGAAGAAGTAGAGACAATGGCTCCAGATTCTTTCAGGAAGCTTTGCTGTCTAGGGGAGCAAAAACATAGGGCTTTTATTGGATGGAAATAAAAAAATCAAAAGAGGTTTTTTGTTTTCTTAATCAAAGAAGCCAGAACACATTTGTATACAGATAAAAATGATCCAGTAGAGAGAAAGTGATGATGTAGAAGAAAGAGACAATAACTACATTAGAAGGAGAGGTGATGGAGTAGAGCAGAAATGGGTGGTTGGCCTTTGTTAGGAGAAAAAAACACTTTATCCTTTGAACCAGAGATGGAAAAAAGCAGATAGGAGAAAGCAGAGAGATGAGAAAACTCCAGGATGTTAGACTGGTAGAGTTTGTGGCAGTAAGATAAGACATTTCCTCTCCATTTTCATCTATTTTCTTAATAAAGTATGAAGCAAGATTGACAGATGCATGGTTTAGGAAGATGTTGCACAGTGGAAGTTCAATGTGGACTATTTCGATCTGACTGTAACTTGTACATCTTAAGATGAAGTACTCCAGGACTAGTTAGACAAGGTGCCCTTTGTGCTGTGCTTACACCATGAGAGTCCTTAACAGTCACCGAGCTAAGCAGTGCTTTGCCAAGATGTTTGTATGCTTACTAAACAATACTTGGCTGACTTGGCCCAGCCTACATTCTCAATATTTTCTTACATTTCTCCACTGCACTATGTCCTATTTACTGTTATCTATTCTCCTCTCGAGACTTACTCTTTCTGAATCCTTGTTCCCATCATTTTCTTGGCTGGAATATTCGTATACTACTTCTGCAAGGGAAATGGGCCAATGTGTTTTTATTCCATTTCAAATCACATCTTCCAGATGACCCCTCCCTGATAACCAATCCTTTTCTCCCCTTTTCGATCTAAAATGAATCTACCTCTAGACACCATAGAACTTTCATTCATTCACTCATCCATTCATTGATTTATCCATTCACTCATTCAGCAACATTTATGGATCATCTGCAATGTACCAGAAGTTTGCCAGGTAGGCTCTAGGAATACAGTGATGAGCAAATTGACATGACTTCTCTTTATGCAGTTTATAATCTACAAAAGGGTTATGACAGAAAAGTTATTCTCAGTAACTTTATCCCCTTCACCCTCTTATTTTCATCTGTGCACTGACCATCTATTGTCAACTACATTTTTTTCAGACTTCCTTGCAGCTAGGTGTGGCATGTGAATAAGTTCTAGCCAATAGTTTGCAAATTAAAGTGTCATGTACAATTTGTGGGATGTTGTCTTAAAGTGAGGAGCATGCCTCTTTTTTTCTGTTTCCTTATTTTGCTGCTTGGAATGTAGTTTTGACTCTGGAACTTGATTAAGCTTCATGGACAATATGATGAAAGCTAAATGTTAAGTTTGATTAAAGGAAGATTCTAGAAGGACTCTGAATCTCTAGCACCCTCAGAGTTCCATTTGATTCTGTTCAGCTCAGTATATTTTAAAACAAACAGTACAGCCTTGTTTTAAGCCACCAATATTTCAAGTTTTCTGTCCCTCACAGTTGTGTCAAATTATAATGACTAACCCCTCCCCTCGCCCCCCCGCCATCCCTCCCCCAAATATAGGATGCTCTAAGAATGTATAATATAATCCAGTCTGGTGACTTAGAGGAGTTTTTCCGGGGTAGTAGACTTGGCATTGAGATCAAAGGAAGATTTGGAATTTAATACAGTCATGGAAGGAGAGTAATCAGGTGTACATTGGAGTGACAGTATTATAAAGACTCTAAAACAGGAGAGAATGCACATATGCAAAGATCTAAAGATTGTGGCTTTATCAGGGTGAAAAAGGAAATGAGCGGCTTAGCATGAACCTGCAGAGGTCAGATTACCCATGACGCTGTAGGCCACAGTGAAAATTTTGGCCCTTTTCCAAAAAGAAACAGGAAGATATTTAAGTGTTTATGTAGATATTTCAATGATCAGATATGGGCTTTTAAAATTCCATGCTTATTGTTATAGGTGAACAAGAGTATCTGTAGGAAGACCATCTAGGAGGTCAGCATGGTGTTATTTACTCCATAGAGGAAGAGGAGGAGGAAATGACCAGAAACAGTACAGGTATTGACTTCATCTGGATGTCTCTTAGATGTCTCTATCTTTTAGATATCTGCACACATAAGTTACCTCCTCTTCTACATTACAAATTCTATACATCTTTGTATCTCCCACCCAGCAAGTACCTGCTCACAGGTTCTCAATACATATTTATTGATTTAGTTAACAGATGGATAAAGAAACGATCATATCATTCTTCCCAAAGGAATCCAACGACGCTAGTAGAACTTGCTAGAAAGCTCATTTGAGAATTGTTTATTTGCTGACTTGGTTCGTATTTGTAGTTAAGGCAGCATAATCTGGAAGAGTAGGTCTGATTTTGCAAATTCATTTGCCTACGAAAGCAGCCCATCTTATGAAGCTATCAGTGTGAGCAATAGGAATGGTGCAATCTATGTTCTCTGGCAAATATAGTTTCTTAAGGAAAAAAATACAACTTTAACCCACTTGCTCTTTTGCAATCATGTAGCAATAACTGTAGGAGGCTAGTGGCTTTTTCGCCTCTGTAATAATGTAGGTTCGAGTTACACGTTTTGAGTAACAAATGGTTTCACTACATCTGGTTAATTATTATGGGTGGTTTATCAATTGATTTAATGCTCTTTACAAGGATCAGGAAATGAATAGAGAAACAGAAAACCAACTCCATCACATACTCTGGGAATTGATAGTGACTAGGATAATCAAATGTTCTGTGCTTGGCAATATCATTCCTGAGCAGTTCTCTCATTTCAGGATGAAACATTCCGTGGTGGTTAGGATGCCCGGGGCAAGACAGGGCCACATTCAGAGAAGCACACTTCTCCGATGTCAGCGAGACCGTATGACAAACAAGAACAAGAATGCTCACAAACCACCGTACAAGGGTTGCTGAAAACAATGCTCTTTAAAAGAATTCATAGTTTATTCCTAATTTTAAGAGCCCATTCAGCGTTTTGAATGGTGGTGTTCTCACTACCACATTCATAAAAAGGAGAAGCTGGTGAACCCGTTAAAGGTCTCTGGTAACCACAAAAAGGTGCGTAAGCCATAGCACTTCAAGGAAAGGCTTATAGATTAGGAGTTCAAAAATACACCAGGTGGTCTCCTGAGCAGTGTAGAGGGATGGTGTCTTTTCCAGCAGGTCACCATATTCTCCACTTACATATAATTGTTGGCTGCCCATCGTGAATCAATTTATGTTACAAACTTCTTGGAACACTATTTGAAAAAAAAATGCATTAATGTTTGTATATTCTCCACCTGTCTCACATAATTTCATACATATATACACACACACACTCGCTCTCAATAAATAAATTTTGAAAAGTTATAACTCTCTTAACTGTTAAGCTCCCAGTTACTAATCAGTAAATTTAAATAACTGATCAAATAATTTAAAAATGATCAAATAATTAAGTCAACCAATAGAACTAATAACAATTGCTTCTGAAAAAAATAGATTTAGATCAGTTTGGAGGCTATATGATGAATTTTTTTGCTGCATTATTGCTTGGTTCTTCATCTTATTTTGTAAAGTCGGAATGAACTCATTGCCATTTTTTTAAAAAATATTAGTAACTATAAAGATGTATTTCCCTCTTTTATGTAAATAATTTTGTTTTAATTATGAGCTCATTATATATTAACTACAAAAAATTTCAAAAATACATAGGATATAAAGAATAAGAGTAGCTGAAATCCTATTTTGAAGACTATGTACCATATTCTGGATTTTTTCAAATGTCCGGGTGTATATTAGTTGAGGTAATAGCAAGCATTGATTGCACACCGTATGTCAAGTGCTGTGGGATATACTGTTCTGGGATCAGCTGATTTATTTATTGAATTCTGCATGAATTTTGCATTTTCTGTTGTGACTTTTAACATTCTATTATATGCCTTTTCCCATATCATTAAAAATTATTAGTAAAGATGATTTTTAATGCCTGTAATTTTATAGTATGGATGTACCATAGCAGGTTTACATATCTCAATTAGATGTTTCCAATTTTTATTAATGTAAGGAACATAAATATTTGCACTTACAGTAATTGTGTTACAAATATTATTATGATAAAGAAATCATAACAATTACATCTTTGATATAAATTCTCATATATGTTTCTGATTTCAGAGCTAAGATAGGTTCCTAGAAGTGAATTTTCTTAAATTTTTTAAAGGGGAATTTTCATGGTAAAAGGGGAGTCTAGTGCCTAATAACACTCTGCCTTCACTCACTATTCAAAAGGACAATTTCTTTCAGGTCCATTTCCGTCAGAGCAGATGAACATCAGCATCATTTGGTCAGTACTCAGAGAGTATCTCTCTGACTCATCTGCCCTTTGAAATCTCATGAGTGCCTTCCATGTAGAGAGCACCAGTTTGAGGCCACATATAAAGCCCTGAATTAAGCATGTGAAATGACAATGAAAAAAATAGTCGAGTAATTTATAAAGCATAATAGGTTATAATTTTCTCAGGAAAATTTACTCTGATATGATAATTTCTTGATAGAAAAATGTTGGCAAGAATTTAGATCTGGTAAAATATTTTGCATATTTGGTAAAATATTTTGCATATTTGGTGAAATATTTAAACAATGCATAACAAAACATGTTCTATGAGAATAAAAATATATACTTAATTTTAACAGCTTTTTAAAAGTATGATTAACAATAATAAGCTGTACATATGTAAAGTATACAACTTGGTAAGACTGGACACATGTGCACACTCATAACCCACACCCACAGTTAAGGTGCTGCATAAATCTAACATCCCCCAAAGTTTCCAGAAGTTTCCTCATGCTCCTTTGTAATCTTCTCCCACCCCACTTCCCTCAACTCCCTCCCCAGGCAACTGCTATTTGGCTTTCTGTCACTATTGATTAATTTGCTGGAATGTTCTGGAAAAGACAAAACACAACTGGATATCTATCCATTGCTTTAAGAGTGAATAATGCCATAAGCAGCATTTCTTTAAATAATAAGAAATGATGCTCTAGAAGAAATCCTCATCTTGGTGGAGGAGGGAAAATCTCATAGATGCATAGATCATATTTCATCTTCCTGCCCCTGTCTTTTATCTCTTGCTGGGCTAGAAATGTGTAACACAACGCAGATGAGATGTTCACATGCTCTCACTGCAGGCAGTGCAGGTGCAAATTCCTCTAGCCAGAGTAAATAGTATTAGCAGCAATAGCAACTTCAAAGACAGAACAATGTTTATGTCTAGAAAATAGTGAAATAATAAGACTAGGCATTTATTAAGTATTATGTATCTGGTACTGTGCTGTATACTTGATGTGTGATAGTTTTTTTTTTTTCCCATTGATTTCCTAAAAAACTCTCTCTATAATTTTCTATTTGACTTTGAGAATGCACACAGTATAATATTGAAAATGCACACAGTATAATATTTCCCTTAATATTATACTGTGTGCATTTTCAGTGTCATTAACATTTAGTAAACATCTAAGGAACTATATTATAGAGACAATACCTATGAGTAGAAAAAAAATTGATAATATCTTTATTTTTATAAAATCTCCTGTAACATTATTATGGCTCCAATTAAAGTAAAAATAAACAATTTGGGGTGGGGGGATATGGCCCAGAGAGTAAGAGCTAAGGAGAGGAGAATGCACCACATAAATAAGATCAGAATGCAGGTGATAAGAAAGAATCTGTTAACGGTCAGGCGGAAGAAATTAGAACATACACAGGAATGTGGGGTCAGACCACTCTGGGCCTTGACCAATGGACTGTGTGTTAATCTGCACACTTAGAACATCTGTTGGATCTAAAGAGTTCAGGAGTGGTGGGCCACTTTAATAGTCTTCAGGGTTCTCTGGGACAATGGGAACTCTTCCGGTTAGCCACAGTAAAATCATAAATAAGTCACCATGAAAAAGGGTCATGAGGAACGTGTTCAGGGTTCTGAGTAATTTAGACTAAATTAGGACTTGGGGTCTCTAGTCACCTGCATTGGAAAGATCATCCAATCCTTCTACATTTACATGATCAAACTCTACCAGGAGATGAAAAACGTTATTGATTTGGATGATCTGTTCCATGTGAGAGGTTTAAGACTTACTACACAGGCACAACAGAGTCTTTTGAAAGTTCATTTTGTGAGAAGAAGGACAAGACATGACCTTTCATTCTGCCTTTGAGAACATCATGACACTAATGTCACAAAAACATCACAGATAAATAGTCATACGGCCTCACTTAAGAAGATGGATAGGTAGAAATGGACTATGAGTAGACAGAGTGCTTACAAAAATACCCAGACCAGGCATGGATCTTGGCAAGAGAATTCAGAACTCTCAGATCTACTCTAGGGAAACATCAGCTCCAAGGAAGTAATATTCAATGTTTAGATTACCTCTACCTTTTCCTTGCTAATCATTCAAACTGCTTATCTTAACCCCCGGTCATGAATTCACCAACTCTGAGAACACATATTTCCATATTTAAAAATCTGAACATATCCTGAGGTTCTTGTAGTTATGCTTGTTTGTTTTTGTTTTGTTTATCTCAGTTGAAATCTCTCTGCACAGGGTTTCCACTCCTTGGTCTAAATTTTATACCTTGGAGTTATATAGAACCAGTGTAGTCTAACTTCTTATCTTATTATTAAGCTGACAATTTTCACCTCTCACTTGTCTCAAGTTTGTTTCCTTTCAATGTACTAGTCATTTCCCCCTTCCATCTCCTCCAGTTTCGAACATACTCCTCAGAACATGTCCTGCACAAACCCCCCGGCACGGCCTGAGCAGCAGAGAGGGTGGCTCCCCCTCACCCTCAGTTACTATCCAGGTTAGAGACAGAGCAGTTCAGAGCCTGCACTCAGGTGCTGTTAGCCTAGATGGCACCTTGTTGCCAAGCCACAACTTCCCCATCTGGCAGGTGCCAAACGCCGATCCGAGGCCTTCCTATTCCGTACTTGGACACCACACTCATTCTTGTTAAATGGCAGCTTGCTTTACTGCACCCAGTGTTGCTGTGTGTTTAGAACTTTTTTTGGATCCAGATTCTGCCATCCATTGTATTTGCTGTCCATTGTACTTCTGGGACTTGCAGATTTGATGAAATGTTTTCCATCTTTGCATCATGTCATTGATAAAAATGCCAAATAGAGCACAAACCGAAGACTGCACACTACCCTCTGTACCAACACTAACTCACTCGTCAGTGATCTTTGGTTTTGGTTTTCTAACGTACCAATTCTCTTCTCTTAGCCAAAGCTGCAGTCACAAAGGTTTTGGGAGCCACATCTTTCTGTCTTTGTACCCCTAGTACTAACCAGAGTGCCAAGTATATGACAGGTGCTTACAACTAGATGTTGGTTGGATAGGATGCTTGTCAAAATATTTTATTTTAATATTTCATCTAGTCTGTAAAGATATTACAAGAGACCCTGTTACAGCTGACTGAACTCCATAAATGCATTTCTATGACACTGGAGTCTAGTAATCCTGCCAAAGAAAGAAATCATGTTTTTATAGATCATTCTTAGTTACTGGGTCTTAGTTACCATTATTTTCTGTTTAAGTGTTCTCAGACTATTATTTTAATAACTGTTCTAGATCCTTTCTAGGGAATCTATTTTAAATTTACCAATCTATAGTTTGCCTTAAGCTAATCTTCTTTTTCGTTGTGGTTTTGGAGTCACATTTAGCCACTTTCGTTTTCTGCCATCTTTCCTTCCTCTCGCTTTTTTAAAAATCACAAAAATGTTTTAGTCATTACATTTACAAAAGTTCTCTTACCCTTGTGAATGTGCTTAAGGCACTCACACAGGCTGTCTACTTACTTTACTTACATTGAGTTTCTTGCCTCCCGATATTTACCCCGAGCTGACCTCCCATTTATATCAGTGCATCATTATTTTCAAGATTATTCTTCTAATGGAGAGAGAGAGAAGAAGGAGAAGAAGGAAGAGGAGGAAGGGGAAGAGGAGGAGGGAGAAGAGGAGGAAAAAGGAAGGAAGGAAGGAAGGAAGGAAGGAAGGGAGGGAGGGAGGGAGGGAGGGAGGGAAACCCTTTTGTCTCAGTGTTATCTTGTCCCTGGAAAACAGAATTTTGCACTGGAGTTAGCTGGCTCAAAGTGCGGGAGGCTTCAAGGAGTGAGGAGCGGAGTCAGATGTTATGAGCGTTTGGGCGCAGAAGAAAGGATATTGTGTCGCTAGTGCCGCTAGTGCCGCTAGTGCCGGGCTCCTTTTCCAAGGGACAGGGAATGGGTTTCAATTTACAGAGGGAAACATTTAACAAAGACTACATTCTTCTTGTGGCATTGGCATACTTTAAAACCCACATGTATTTCTTACCACAGCCACCCAAGCAATCTGGGATCCCACACAAACGTGCCGTGCCTTCTGGAGAGGAAGTTTTTATGAATATTTTAGAAACAACAACAACGAAAACAAGAACAAAAACAAAACCGGCTGGCAAAGTCTGAATCTCAAAAATTTCAAAATTTTTATGCATTTTTTGAGACCTTCTAAAACAATATGAACATTTTCTTTGGTAAGTCAATAAGAAAACTCAATCTTAGGAACAATAATGTTCTGTCTTTCTCAAGTTGGAGAACTGAAATAATGAAGAAAGTCTCTGCTCTTAACTTTTCTAACTGGATGGGATCTAAAAAGCATGCAGCTGGAGTCATCACTGGGTAAACATAACCAGGGCTGTGGAACACACAGGAACCTCTAACTTGTTGAGCACTTACACGTTTTCCTTCATTCCCTGAAGAATTACTAAAACCAGCAATTAGGAACAGTGAACACCAATACTTTTCCTTGAGGGGAATTGGGGGTTGAAACTAAAATATCTAAGAGAGTTGAAATCTGTAATTAAATATAGTCTTGGTCTTAAATGTCCATAATCCTTTCTTTGTGATCAACTTTCTACAGTGACTTCTTTCTAAATGGCTCTACCTCAGTTTACCAGTTTAGCTTTCTTATGTAATAATCTTCATGAACAGCCACCTGGACATCGATCTTCATTCCTGTATCATTTTTCTAGTCATCTTAATTGTAATAAATAAACATATGACTTAACTTTAATCTTTGTTTTCCCTTGTGCTTAAAACAAAGAGTAAATTGTTATTTATGTATGTTTGCACTTGTTTATTTTCACTCCCAAGGACCTCACCAATGGGAAGTGAGTGGTGAAGCAAAATGGGGAAAAAATATCCTTACCCTTTGCTGTACCCTAAGTCAATGGTGCAGCAAAATAACAATGGAGTAATGATATTTAGGATAGCATTTTCTTTACTGAAAAGCTAATTGTCGTATTTTGGACAAAAGGAGTTCGCAAAAGTATTCTGCTGAAATATTTTTGTAGTATAGTTGATCCTTATTATTAGCAGCAGTCATGTTTTAAAAAGTCACCATGAATACAGAATTATCAGATATTGGACCTTCACTCCTAGGGGAAATAAAAGGTTGAGTTCCTGTGAGTCTCTGGTTACATTTTCACCAACTAATCAATTCACGCCTTTGTTGTATATATGTTTCTGCTTAAAGACACATTATTTAGTGTATGTTGTTGATTCATTAACATTAAACTCACGGCCAGCAGCACTGCAACTCATTCCTGGCTGAAGCTTATTTGACACGTACCTCCTCCAAAAGGCACAGCACAGCCTTCTTGTGCTTGGGACTACTAGACGTCACTTCAGCACCACACTAGGAGTCATTTTAAAGAGCAAAATCGCCAACGGAAATCAAAAACACATGAAAAACATGGCACTATCACACAAAGGACACAAGTTTACAATATGAGGGCTGAAATAGGAAGGCAGAGTGTCACCTTGTTGGAACTCAGCTGCGAACATATACATTGGATGACTCAAATTTTTGACCAGTCTGTGCATCTCTGTGAACGATTATGAATACCGATTTTTCAGGTTACAAATAAATTTTAAATGACTAAGTGAATTTGTAAATACAGAACCTGTGAATAATGAAGACTAACTATACTTCTGAAAGAATCATTTAAAGCATTTATATTCTGTACTAATATATAATTTTCCCAGTACTGACACTGTCATTTCTGAATATCCCTAGCCTTCTTTACTTAATGTTCTCTTCTTAGAAAATCCTTCAGAATTAAAAAAGAAAAAAATTTCCCCTGGTTATTACACTCCACACCCACCCTTTAATTTACTAAGGATTATGTTTTGGTTGTTGTTAACATGTAAATTTAATGAAGGGGAAAGTAGGCTGTTGTGGATGCTGTGCCCCATCCCACATCCCCTCAGCTCACCCCAAATACAACTTGCAGAATGCTCGTGTCTTTCTTTGTCTTTTTGCCTGAGACATTTCTGTCCAAAAGAATATGACAGATGTACAGAGGGAAGGCTAGAAGTGAGGCAGACAATGCCTGAAGAGAGTCGAATACACCTTTTCTTCACCCCCCAGTTCAACGATTCTGAGACGGCTTCCATATTGTCTCTCAGAAGGTCCCAGCAAGACTGTGCCCTGTTGCTCACAAAGCTCGCCTGAACTATTGACTGCCCCACCTTTCCTGTCTCAATATCCCACTCTCTGGGTTGCCTTTCACACTGACTACTTTTATGCAAATCCTTGAATCAGGTTCTGCTTTTATAGTAACTCACACTAAGGTACTAAGAAATAATTTCCTCTGAGAACCCTGGGGGAACAATTTGCATTTCTGCAGAATTGTGTGAGCTTGAAGACACAACTGAGCCTACTAAAATGGAGTTCTATCACATGCCAACCTGGGTTCCGCCACTGCCTAATTCCTTGGTGCCCATGTTAGTATCCTAGAGATGCTGTAACAGATTACTGCAAACTGTGTCGCTTAAAACAACAGAAGTGTAGTCTTTCACTGTTCTGGAGGCCAGAAGTCTGAAATCCAGGTGTCAGGTGGGCCAAGCTCCCACAGAAGGATCTAAAGGAAAACCTGTTCCAGGTCTTTCTCTTAGCTTCCAGTTGCCTGCAGTCTTTGCCATTCCTTGGCTTGCACACACATCACTCCAATTTTTGTCTCCACCATTATGTGCGTAGGTATGTGTACATGTGTCCACATCTTTTTTCCTCTTCTTATAAGGACACCAATCATTGAACTAAGGCCTACCCTATGACCTCATCTTAACTGCATTATATCTGCAAAGACCCTATTTCTAAATAAGGTCACATACCAGATTTAGGACTTGAACATATCATTTTGGGGACAGAATGCAATCCACAGCAGTGCCAGACATCCTTTGTCTACGAAATGCAAGCATTTCTTGCAGAAGATTTCTGAGACCCCTTTTAGCTCTATAGTTCTATTAAGTTAGACTTCAGAGATATGTTACTTTTTTATCTATTGTTCTTTTTACTCTCTTACCTTGCCATTATCACCACAGTATAAATCCAATTATGGTTCCTCTAAAAGGAAATACACATATCACTGCATATTAAAATATAGAGAAAATAAAGCATATATCAAATCGATGTCTCTTAAAATAATTATATCTTCAACTCTAAGCATTTAACTTTCTAATCCGACCTAAGATACTCATTTAACATTTGTAAAATATTTTGAAATCACTGGGTGAAAGGAGCAATTACTAATGACACAAATTCCCTCAAAGACCATTATTTTGCTGAAGATATGTTTCTCAGATACAATCAAATAACAGACTGTCAGAATTTTACCTGCCCAGAACTAAATGTGAGTTTGCAAAGTTTAGAGTGCCTTCCACACAGTTTAATTTCTCCTACCAGGGCACATGTATGAATAAGGCTGAGAGTTTTTATTTTTCTCTAAGCTATAATGTATTCTGTACAACTACAGTACTGTTGACACAAAATGAAAACAACAGGTATAAATCATATCATTTACCCTGAGGAGCAAAGCTTTAGAAAGACTGCTCTCCTTGAAGATTGTTTACCTTCTGATTGCTTATTTTGCAAGATTTTTACTTTCTTTTTTTTTAATGTTCTGTTTATGCTACAGCAGCCAATGGAAATGAAAGCAAATTACCCTTGGAAGGAGGTACACAAGTTGTTTACAGCGCTGTGCAACAGAGCCCCAGGCATATCTGCTGGAAGGCAAGAAGAGGCCTGGCTGCCAAGGTGCTGATGGGAGTGGAGCTGGACCCGCTGAGCCCAGCCCCAGCAAAGTCTGCTGGGCTTTAGTAACAGGAAGTCACATGTGGTGTCATTTTCAGCTGCTGGAGAGACAGATGCACCCAGATCAATATCGCTGTCCAGTATCAAAGACTTATTGTTATCTCATCGGGCATTTTTTAAACAAGGAGAACAACACAACTCTTTTATTTCATCGGAACCAGCAGGAGCCTCCAGGGTCTTTCCCCTTCTCCCGGTCAAAGGGGTGAATAAAGGCTTAGCCAGTGATTGGGATTCTTATTTTTGGAAAACTCCTTCAGTTAAAAGATATTACGGTCATTTTGATCTAATTATATTGTTTGTTGGTATCGGTCAGAGAGTCTGTGAGTGAGCTAATGATGGCAACAACCCTTTCCATCTTTTCTGATTTTAGAGAAAAGTGAAATGGTTCTGGTCTGTTTTGTGTGCTTTTGAAGAAGCTTGTCACCGTCCCACCTATAGCATCTGTGTGCAATTTCAAAATGTTTATGAACTTTTTCTTAAGATGGACAATTAAATAGTACTACTCTCGATGTTGAGGAGAAGAGTGAAAATTGACACCTTTTTTTTTCAGAAGTTACCCGAAGCAAAGTCAGGTGGAGGATTGAGGTGATCTATTCTGAAAGAAAAAAAGAGATTGCTTTTGCTTTCGTTTTTGCATCAACAGGATGATTGGCCTAATTTTCCAGTTCACATTGTGTGTGAACATGCAGTTAGATGTTTCCAACAGAAAGCTATTCCATGGTTTTCGTATTTTTCATCGGGCGCCATCTACCATCAGACCATATGGCGTTTAGTAGACACGTGCAACAGCAATGGAACATTGAAAGAGACTTTCACGGTCCCTCCAATGCCATTTTCTTCAAATATTTCCACAGGTGGTGGAAAGAGGTTATATAACCACATACCTGGAAAGTGAAAAAGTAGCAAAAAATTTTATATGTATTTTAAGAATTAGAGATTAAATGACATCACTAAGGTCATTTCAGGGCAGAAACAGTAGAGAATGTTTGCTAAGGCCCACGTCACTGTTTGCTCTACCGACCATGCTGCAAACCAGAAAGATTCAGAGGGAGGACCGCCAGCTGACTCTCCCAGCAAAATAGACATGGTTTTCTTATGCATTTGGAAACTTTTCAGTCATTCACATTATGTTCCTTAATATGTATCTTTTCGTCACATACCTACACTGTTGACTTGTTTTGGTGAAAACAAATTCAGAAGGGCAAATCTATGCAGGAAACATTTTGAAAGTGATACTCCGTGTGCGGTGATAATGGCTTTTAGTGCCTTTCTCCTGGTATCATCATGGAGCACAGAGTGCTCATTATCATAATGTTTCCATTTTCTTGCTAGAAGAATTTTTGGTAAAAGAAACAGGCCGACAGTTTATTTAATAAGTAATAAAAACACATTCTTAAAGACTAACTTTGAGTAGTTCAAGGTTTCTAACCTGAACTGGAAAATAGGCTTCCATCCAGCACCTGCTAATAATGTTCTGAAAGCCTAAGCCTCCAGTGAACAGATATGCCCGGGACATAAATTCGGGTGCTCATTAAAATATTTTAAATTCCCCGAATCTGGAATTTAATCATTTACATATTCTCATATCATATTGTCTGCCCAGTGGTTTCTTCTTCAGAGAGCTTTTAAAATGTTAATTAATTAGATAATGTGTTCTTGCTGTACCTTTAAGACCAATTCACAATTGCATCTGGCATATGGTGCCAAGGGAATCTGTCCCAAGACACCACTGAAATGCACAGAGCAGCGCGGGGGAGACTTCCCACGTGGCCCGGTTCCCCGCAGTGAATTAGCAGAAGCACAGAGGGAGCACTGTCTAGAAATTAAAGACGCCAAGCATGCCGCGAAGCTCAGGAGAGACTTTACAAAAGGAGAAAACATATTCTTCATCTTTCATAATTAGCCTTTGTAAATATGTACGGAGACGTTTTATTTTGCTCAAAAAACTATGCTGTTAATAGGTCCATTCACCTACACCTGAAACAAACATAAATGAAGTTGGACGAGGGCCGGAGATCACGCCGGCAGCTGAGCTCGGGGCGAGGAAGCACACCGCGCCTTCCACAGCCAGAGGCTCTGAGAAAGACAGTTGAGGAGTCATTTGAACAGGGGCAGTTTCATTTTGATAGAGCTGATGTAATTAGATATACAGATGATCGATTCCATGGAGAGCTGTCTCGATGGCCCCTGCAGGACAAGGTAGTCCTCTCCCTGTTTGCCGGGAGTCTCTCAGCTGGAGGGAACTGCTTTGCCATATTTTAGCCCTTTCCTGTAGCAGCCTCTGTCTTATTCCATTCTGGCTGGTATGACAGAAATGCGGTAGACCGTATTGCTGTTTAAACTGAAGGTTTAAACAACAAATTTTATTTCTCCTACTTCTGAAGACTGAAAGTCTGAGATCAGGGTGCCAGCATGGTGGGGTTCTGGTGCGGACCTTTTTATGGGTTGCAGACAGCTGCATTCTTACATGGCAGAAAGAAAAGGAGGGTGCTCTCTGGTGTACCATTTATAAGGGCACTAATCTCATTCATAAAAACTCCATCCCGATGACCTAATTACCTTTTAAGAACCCAGCTCCTAATATCATTACACTAAGGGTTAGGATTTCAACATATGAATTTAGGAGAATACAAACATCTGGTCTGTTGCATCTTTGTTCAGTGACTGGTCAAGGAAGACCTACAAAACGCAGCCCCCGTGTCTTAATTCCCAGCAACTCTCAAGGACCATTCCAGCTCCAAGGCTCCCTGTAAGATCAGTGAAGTGTTGGTTGCAGCTGCACTGCAATTAACTTCTCCTGCACAGTCCTGCTTCCTGACTCCCTAGTGGATGCTGTTCCCAACTACTCTCCCCAGTATGCTTTGCATATGCACATGTGTCTGAGAGTCAGCTTCCTGGGGAACTTGACCTATAAGAGTTGAGGCCAGGAGCAGCCTGAGAAAGCAGCAGAACAGCTCGCTATGTGGGAGAGCCATGACTCATAGTACACGGAGCACAGCCAGCCTCAGGCACACAGTAGGGCTGCAAGTGTGAAAATGTCCACTGCAGGTAATCTGGGCTGGGCTGGGGTTGTGGTAGAAGGGAAATCACAGGCAGATGCATTATTTTAGGTGTTTTAGAGGTTCCAGGAAGTAGTAATTCTAAGGACTATGAAATCTAGTGTTTTTTGCTGCGGTCTACTTATTCATCAGAGCAATGGCTCTCATCAGGGGTGTATTTTACTCCCGGGGGATATTTTACAATGTAAGGAGAGTTTTGGTTTCCACAGCTGAGTGGGGAGAGTTGCTACTGACTGACATTGGGTGGGTGAAGTCCAGGTATGCTGCTAAACACCCTAAAGTACAGAGGGCAGTCCCCTAAAAAGAAGAATAATCAATAGTGGCA
>NW_006434373.1:3512414-3561906 GCF_000325575.1 Pteropus alecto
AAAAGCTACGAGTGATTAATTTAAGGCGATCGCAGAAGTCAGAAGGCCTCTGTTATGGCCTGAATGTCTGTGTTTCCCCTACTCTCTAAGTTTACACACTCAAGCGCTAAATCCCAGTGTGATGCTGTTGGGACTTGGGGTCTTTAGGAGGCAGTGAGATTTAGACAAGCCCATGAGAGTGGAGCCATGGTAGGATTAATCCTTTTATAAGAAAAGGAAGAGGCACCAGGGTTCTCTTTCTGTTATGTGAGCTATAGGGAGAAGAGGACCATTTACAAACCCGAAAGAGGGTTTTCACCAGGAACTGAATCTAGTGGTATCTTGGACCTCCTCCAGCACTGTAAGAAATTAGTATCTGTTGTTTAAGCCACCCAGTCTATGGTATTTTGTTATAGCAGCATAAGCTCACTAAGAGTTTTTGGCAAAATGTGAATAGATTACCCTTTAGCTGAAGGGTAAAAGAAGCTGAGAATCAAGAATCAGACAGCACCTTTGTTACCAGGGTCATGGGCCTCAGAGGAGACTGAATTCTCAACTCCAATAAATCTATACCACGTTCAGGACTTTGATTTCAAAATAGTGGGGCAGTGGTGGGGACATTCGGTCAATGTATTTGAAAATCTTGAATCCCTAGACACCCATCAACCCTGCAGAAATGGCCCACACATCCCTGCTAAAGGCTGACTCTCCTCTTGCTCGAAGATTACTCAGTGCTTTCTTCCTTGCAGGCACACCCACTAAGTACACTTAGAATCTGACCTCACCTCTCCTCCAAATCATAGCATAGTCCAGGTAGGGAAGGGCAGTATCTGCTAAGGGGGGAAACAAACTTTACAGGGAGGGAGCTATAGGATCTTCTCCAAAGAGAAGAAAAATCTACTGATATGGAGATGCCTATAATACAAGATTTAACACCCTACTAAGGGCTGTGGGAAAAAGTGCTACGGCTTTGGGTGCCCTTGGATGTTTAGGAATAGAGATGGGTAGCACTACATCAAATTAAATGCTAGAAGTTCCACTGTAGATAAAGGGAGTTGGGGAAAAGTTTCAGAGTATTGACTATGCTATTTGGGAATCAAGTGTCAGAAGTAGGAGTGACCGGCTTACCGCCACCCCCAATGGCCCCTTGGAGGTGTATGTTCTGAAACTGTGAGCTCGCTCCCTGAGTTTGGAGACCTTTGACCTCAGAGGGGTGTTTCCACTAGAAAGGGGTCTTACTCAGTTTTAATCCATGGCTGTTGCCAGTCCCATCCAGTGGATCCCCATGCCAAGATGCCAGGAGAAAGCAATCACTGTCCTGGTATGAGTAACAGGCCCTGGTTTTCAGTTACAAACACAACAGAGATTTAGGCAGTGCATATAGGAGCATAGAGGAGAATGGGATTACTCCAGCCTGGGCATTCTGTGGAATCGTGGGGTGGGTGGCCATTTAGATAAGGCAATGTGTATGCAAAATCATCGAGTCATTTTTAAAAAGCAGGTCTTTAATATTTCTTTTAAAGGCCTTACTTCGGACGGGGTGGGGATGGAGGCACAGGTTACAGTAGTGCACCCTTATCCATGATTTCAGTTACCCACAGTCAACCTGGGTCCGAAAATATTAAATGGAAAATACCAGAAATAAACAATTTGTAAATTTTAAATTACATGCTGTTCTGAATAGTGTGATGACATCTCATGCCATCCTGCTACATCCTGCTCTGGATATGAATGATTCCTCTGTCCTGCGTAGCCACACTGTATGCATACCTGCCCATTAGTCACTTAGTAGCCGTCTAGGTTATCAGATTATCTGCCAAGGTATCAAAGTGCTGGTGTCCAAGTCACCCTTATTTTACTTGATAATGGCCCCAAAGCACAAGAGTAGTGATGCTGGGAATTAGGAAATGCCATAGAGTGTTTCCTTTAAGTGAAAAGGTATGTCTGTATAGGGAAAAAAACGTAATATGTATATTGGATTTTGTACTATCCACGATTTCAGGCATCCACTGGGGGTCTTGGAATGTATCCCCCGTAGATATGAAGGGAATACCAAATATATAAAGTGAAAAATACTACAAGTAAGCAAATATCTGAGAAGATATTCAAGTTCATATGTTGAATAAGTAAAAATAAACAATGAAGAACTATTTTTTACACTTGTCAAATGGCAAAATTTTTTAAATTGTAACATTTAATACAGATAAGAGTTCTGTGAAATAAGCTTTTCATCCACTCATGGGAATATGATTGTTACAATCTTTTAGGGAGCAATTTAGTAAAGAGATTCTTTTATTCAATAATTACTTTCTGGGAATGTATCCTAAGGTAATATATTTAAATATACATTTAAAAAAAATTTGATGAAGAGATGTGTTTAATGGAGCGGTTTACAAGATGAAAAAGGAAAATAGTAGGGAAACTATTAAAACCATATTGATTTATCTATTCAGTAGAATACTGAACTGGCTGTTTAATGATTATGGAAACTTTATAGTATCGAAATATAGGTAGAATAATATTGAAATAACATGGTAAAAATTTTAAATGCAATACCAAAGGTAAAAAGTAATACAATGTAGAGAAAATAATTAAAAGTATATAAAATATTTGCTTAAAAACAGGAAACTTGTATCAAAATAGATAACTTTTTGTTATGTTAAAATGTTGGAACTATTTTATGTGCAAAATAGTTTAATATTGCCCTGCGCACAACTGACTCAATAAAAGTTTCTTAAATATTTTTTCTTAATAAAATGAGTGTAAATTAATAAGTATACTACCCCTTTGCCATATACATAATTCGTATAGTTATGTGTTCTGTATACAGGCTCCCTCCCAGCCTGAGGTACTTTGAGGGCTGACAACCAGCCCAGAGTGGGGTACCTGATTCTATTTCCTCCTGCCCAGATAAGGGAATTTTCTAGAGAGCTTTGCAAAGGCATTCCATGGATAAAGTGATTTGACCCATAGAGGACTTTAGAGTCAGACAGATCAGCCTCTCCTGGATATGGGGTTTGACTAACTTACCTTCTGTAAAATACATATATGTAAATGAATTAGCATATGACAGAGTCTAGCCTTTCCAGATGGTTCTTTCTGTCCTTTCTTCTCCTCTAGCTCTCAGTGAAGATCCTGCTTTCCTGGACCAGTTCTTAGGCTTTTGTGATGAAATAACAGAATACAAATACTGGAGGCAGGTGCTGGGAATTTTGTGGTGTGGATCTTCACAGGTACCATGATTCATGATAGCGGGGCAAGAAGATTAAATGGGAAAGAACAGGATGAAGTGGTGTTGACACTGCCTTGAAGAAAGAAGGTGAGTAACTAACATAATTATATTTAGTAAGCACGGACTACTCTCAGGCACCTTTGAAGACACAGCTTGATGACACAGTAACAAGACATTGATTTCATGGAGTCATGATGATAGATGCCTTGCACCTAAGGGGCATTCTACATGTGGGAGATTCTTTCTCCATTCCCCGTCCTCTGAAATGGAAAAGAAGTGGGGAAACACTGGTGGCTATCATGAGAGCCAGTGTGGCCTGAAGAGGTTTTCACTCGTCTGCTTCCCATTATGCTTGGAGGTCATTTTAAGGGGGCAAGTGGTAGAGTGATGATGCCAAAGAGAGGGTGGAAGTTGCAACAGCAACCTCAGAAACTGAAAAAGGCTGCCGACCAGGGTCAAGGGAAGGGATGACGGATGGGATGGCAATGACCTGAGTTCTGAGTACAGTGGGTGATGCTGTTTCTTCTCTCTTATGCCACTGGGAACACTCTGTTGGTTTGTGTCTGTGCAGTGCGTTTGTGACTGCTTCTTCATAACTGTACAGGACGTTTCTTCTTAGTGAGATGACAAAGGGGGTCTTGAGCCAGCCTTTGATTTGCAGGAATAGAGTGGAGAACAGAGTCAATGAATAGGACCAAGTGCTATTCACGGCAAAAACACCAACTGGAGGCTGAGAGAGCATGGGAACGTGAGAGCTTTCCCCTTTTGACTTGGAGAAGAACACGAAGTCCTTTTACGGGCTGGCACGTGATGTGTTGCAGGAGCTTCTGTCCTGGGTTCAGGTACCTAAAAGACAGGGCCTAGTAAGTAGGGCTGCACAGCCAGTGCTGCTCAGGTCCCCTGGGTGAGGTTACAAAATAAACAAGCAGCAGAAATAACAAATGAAAGCTCATCAGGAGGGCTGCAAAGCCAGAACTGGCAGAGACAGCCCTGTCTCCCCCATGCACTGTGGGGAGAAGGCCAGTAGGCTTTGCCTGAATCCCTCCCTTCAGCCGACTCCAATTTGGGAATTCTGAGACTGGTGACCCACATGCTTTGAATGGATTTTTCTATTTTTACCACTGCCTCTGCTGCCACTGACAGATTCTAGCATTTTCTATTCTTTTTACATCTCTTGCTGCCTAGATGGAGACAAAAACACTGTGCCCAGGCTGTTCAAAATCAGGACACCAAAGGAATCAGAACAAGAAAGAAACAACATGTTTTTGTGGTGTGTTATCTTTTCTCTGCCAGCCTATGGCACTTGAGTATGTCACTCAGGGGAGGGGGTGTATTTATTATAAATTAGCATTCTGGTGACTTATTACTGTCTCAGTGATCTTTAAAAAATAAGCCTGCCTCTTACCCTGAAACATCAGCTATAGAGGTTTTTGTATACGGGACAAATATATGAGGACACACACACGGAGGCTTTTCTTTCGTTACAGCAACTTTTAATATGTACTAAATTTGATTTAAAGAGGAATATTAACACTTTACAATGAAGCTTAGAATAGATAAAGGGGCTGGAAAACTGAGGCATTATCCGATGAATTTAACTAAAACAAATAATGCCTATAACAATTTTTTCGGTAGGGCCAGCACTTGCTTGGGCCAGAATATCCAAAACATTACATTGAGACTCCACTTCCTTTAACCGACGCAGGTCAACCCCTGGGTCAGAGCAACTGGGGCCAGAGGGAATCGCAATGTCTTTTTGGTGGCTCAGGGGAGCTGCTCTGCATCGAAAGCCATCTAGAAATTAAAGGATTGAAGAGACTAAAGCAGAATCAGAGGTACTTAACTTAGAATTTTTCCTATTTTCCCTACCTAGTTGATATCTGTCCAAAAATATGTGCTGAAAATATGCTTCTCCAGTGAATGAATAAATAACTAAACACATTTCTTTGTATTTTCTTGTCATTTTTTTTTCTGGTTGTTTAGTTCTGTTTGTTGTAAATTCAAAGATCCGCACAAGTTTTTTGGGTTGTTTTTTTTTTTCACTCGATCTTTAGGTCACTTAGGGCATGACCAGCAAGACCTACCATTCTTCTAAATCTCTTCATCTGGAGTTCTCCTAACACTAAATGTCATTGTTATTTAATATGTTCAGAGTCTAAGTACGAAGCTGAAAGTAATATTACACAAGTGAGGAGGTCACGAAAGAGGCCCATTTTGAGGCCAAATCCTGGGAGATTTGCTTCTCCTAATTCTGAGCATGAAAGCACATAAGGAGATTGAAGTTCACACTGGGATAGAGCAGATGGGATCTGTGAGGTTTGAACAGGGGAATAAGTCAGAGTGTTAAAAAGATTGTCCCAAAACAAGTTTGGCCCTCCACTCTAAGCTTTGGTTATTGGCTAATAAGTAGAGAAACTATGTTAATTTCCTGGGGCTCCCATAATAAAGCTCCACATACGGTGTGGTTTAAACCACAGAAATTGATTGCCTCACAGTTCTGGAGGCTAGAAGTCCGAGATCAAGGTGGTACGGCACTGGTTCCTTCTGAGGCTGTAGGGAGAATCTGGTTCTCTCAGCTTTTGGTGGTTTGCTGGTAATATTTGGCATTCCTTGGTTCATGCATCCCTCTCATCTCCATCTCCATCATCACAGGGCGTTATCCCCGTGTATGCAACTGCGTTCAAATTTCCTTTTTGTAAGGATACCAGTCATATGGATTAGGGCCCACCTTAATGTCCTCATCTTAACTTATTATCTCTGTAAATACTATCTCCAAATATGATCACTCTCTGAGGTTTTGGGACTTAGAACTTCAACATGTCTTGTTTTGAAGGAGGGATACAGTTGAACACATAATAGGTACCAGTGAAAACTCTGCTCTTCCAGTTCATGCTCTGCCCTAGTAACATGTTCTATGTCACTTGCTTATTGTGAAGGAGTTTCTAAGGTCCCTGGATACAGCTTACTGTATAATCAGGAAGAGCTTATAAACAGCATTAAAATTAAATATTTATCCTGATTTTTCAAAACCCTATTTATAGGAGGGGCAGTTATTGTCATGCTAATTAGTTTTACCAGCATATAGTTCTTGGCCAGGAAAGGCTTTGTGCATAATTACTTTGCATGAAAGAACAACCCTGGCAATATTAAATATTTAATAACTGAAAATAACTGCATATTGTACTTGACCATAGAAAGTACAATTTTGGATTCAGAGTGTGCCAGTGGGATAAAGGATTCATAAAGGAGACATATCTATCGCTTTAAATCTTACCTCCAGCAAGCTGACCTCGGGCCCTTTGCAGTTCAGTGGCTTCGAACCTCCTGGTCCCCCTAAGTGGCTCTTCCCTAATAGCTGCCTTAGAGCCTGCTACTTGCAGCCTGTCCACATGAAATGAGAAACGGAACTGGTGCTCTTTCAACCAGATGGCAGGTGTGAATGCTACGTGTAGAAAACTTAGCACGATTGCAGTTTCACTAAGGGCTCTTGAGACTGAATCAGTGTGTTCTGCCAAAAGTTCAATTTCTTAGAAATAATCTTTAAGAAAGTACTCTGTGCTCTTTAAACTATGACACAAATGGAACTATTATGCTATCATTCTTGTCATCATCATTTGATTACTTCTTCCAACACTACTGGTGTTACCTTCTGTGTTTGCGCATAGCCCTGTTCCCAGGCCTGGACTGGCAGACAGCTTTGTAGGCAGCATTTTCATGAGCTCCAGTGACCCCAGACCCCTGCATTTGCCTTCTATAGTTGCCTCCCCTGACTGTGGCTGTACTGAGTCATATCTCCTAATGAATAGTACATACAATGGAAGTGCTATATTCAGAAGTCAAGTTTGAAGGGTGTGACTTTCTTGCTGCCTTTCTCTCCTCTCTCCTGTCTCAAGTGCTTGCTCAGATGAGGCTAGAAAGGCTCACAGGATAAGGGGCTGAGGGCCACCTCCAGCCAACTGCCAGTGAGGAACCGAGGCCCGCAATCCCACACCCTCACAAGTGAGCTTACCACATGAGTAACCTTGGAAGAAATACTTCTCAGTAGAATTCGAGGTGACTGCAGACCTGCATGACATCTTGATTGTAGCCTGAGAGAGAAACTGAGCCAGAAGACCCAGCTAAGCTGTTCCCAGGTGCTTGATACATAAGAATTGTGAGTAATAAATATTATTTAAGTTGTGCTAGGGACTGGATTATACACCCTCCCAAATTCATATATTGAAACCTTAACCTAACTCAATGTGACATTATTTATAGATAGGGCCTTTGAGGAGGTAAGTAAGGTCAAAAATGAAGTCATAAGATGGGGGCCTGATCTGATATGACTGATGTCCCTACCAGAAGAGAGAGGAACACAGGAATGAACACACTGAGAAATGCCGTGTCAAGACACAGTGAAAAGGTGACTATCTACAAGACAAGAAAGAGGCCTCAGGAGAAAGCAAATCTGCTGACACCTTGATCTCAAACTTCCAAAGAACTGTGAGATAGTAAAATTCTATTGTTTAAGTCACCCAGTCCATGTTACTTTGTTATGGCAGCCCCAGCAGATGATACAAGCTGCTAAACTTGAGGGTAATACATTACACAGGAATAGATAAATAATTTGGATTCCTATTCCCTCTGGGCTGGCAACAAGATACAACAGGACAAAATCCCTGGCCCTTAAGAATTTCATGGTCTACAAAGAGAAACCAATAAGTTACATAAAATGAAAGAGCTCAAAAACAACAAAACAATTACGTTACTGGAAAGATGGGCAAAGTGTCATTAGAGATTTGGGTAGGGGGCACCTCACTCTGCCATGGAGTGGGGAGAAGGAATTTTGCCTCTCTAAAGGAAGAATGGTGGCTGAAGTGACATGTAAAGGGTGAGTAGAAGTTCCACAAGCTGACCAGGGTGGAGAGGACAGCTTACGAAGAAAGTATTGATTTGCAAAGGCATGAACACAAGAGAGAACATCACACATCTCCCCTGCTTGCTCTGCATTCTATAACTTCCTGAGCAATACACAGGTTTTGCCTTATTTGATGCTCATAATGACCTACTGAAGCTGGTTTTGAAATTATCTCCATTTTGTAATTAAATACGTAGAGGCTAAAAGAGATCTAGTTATTGCCTAAGGTCATCAAGGTCATGATATAGTTTCCAAGATTTACGCTCAGGTCTGCAAGGTGAGAAGAGAAGAGATACTTGGTAGATACCAACTTTTGAAAGGTCAAAGAAAAAAATATAGGCGAGAAATTGAGAAAGCAGTATAAACAATGAGGGAAAAATTAACGTTGTTCCAGAATCCAAAGAAAAAGTTTTTCTAGGTGAAGATAGTGTTTGCTGCCAAAAGCTGTAGAGCCATCAGGTAAATTAAGTGCTTTGGGGAAGTCTTCAGTGACAAGTTTAATAAGAACAGAAACAAGATTTCATCCGGTGAGTGGGAAGTGAAAAAGTGAACACCACGGCTGCTCCTGCAAGAAATCTGAGTGTAAAATAAAGCAGGACAATAAGACAATGGCTGGATTATTTCGTGGTAAATGCTGGTGTGCAGACCCTTCTTTACTTTATACTTTCCCCATTGGATGCTATAAATTTCTTAAGTCAGTTGGGTTTTGAATGTCCAGACATTTGCATATTGTTCTCTTTGAACATTTTCTTCCTCTTTAATTGATTCAGAATATCTCTAGTAAGCATGCCATTGGATTTTAACCAGCCTATATGTGTGAGAAAAGTGCTAAAGTTCAATATGAGGAAAGAAGAGATCTAATTGATCTATTTGTCCATAGAAAAGGTGTCTCAGAGCAAGTTTCCTCCAGCAAGGTCTACCCAGCCCCACCCAGCCCGTGTGTGTAGGACAATTGAATTCTTGTGCCAAAGAGAAGATTGAATTGGAAAAGACAGACCAGAATTTCTTGAGATTTTGATTTTTATAAAATCCTGAGAAGATTCTCTCTGAGCCAGTCTTGGCTCAGGATATTACTAATTCCCATACCGTAGAAAACATCTATGAAGCCAATAAACTTCCCTAGGATTATTCGACCTAAAACTATCTTTGTTTTTAATTTGCCTTACCTTGATATTCCTGAGGGTCATGCGTATGAGGGACAATGAGTGCTGGAGAGTTGCCTATTCATATGTACACCAACACCATTTGTTGGACAGTGAGAGCTTGAATCTGTGACTGGAGTAATCACTGAATCGAGCTTTTAGAGGAGATTAAGAAGGCTAAGGATTAGAGCAGGAAGCATGATTAAGCTTGGTTAGGAAGCAGGAAACCAGGGAGATCCTGAGAAGAGGAGTGATGGATGCAGACGTGTGTAGCGGGCATGGGTCATAGCTGGGATCCTGCTTCATCTTCATTCTGTAAAAAAGACACACAGATTTAGGTGATGTTGGATTCAGTTGTTAATTCTGAAATCAAAGAATAAGGAATTCAGCAAGGATCCTGGAGCAGATTCCATACCTTCTACAAAAGAATGTGGCATGGTAGAACTGGATCAACAATCCAAACGCAGCACAAGCTTGGGTGGCCATTGTTGGCTGTGGAGAGGTGGAGCCCACCACAATATAATGTTAAAGTAGTTGCTGGGAACTTTGTAATGTCAGAACAGTAAAAATAAAAACAAAAACAAACAAACAAAAAAACCATGAGACCTTTTATTTGAAAATTGCTACAATGTAAAACTAGCAAATTGCCCCGAGAAAGTTGAAGAGCGCTGTGTGTGCCATCTGATGGAGATGCGGGCCATGACTCCAAGTTAGCTATGTCCAGACTGCCCATGCTGAAGTAGCCTCTTTATTTGCCCCATCTCATGAGGGGTTATTTTTCTACATAGTGTTTGATCACAGATCAACACTTCTCTGTTAATTCATATTTCTATTTATTGTCTGATGGACTGGCTGTTTATTTTGGATTGGTTGCTCTTTATTCCCAGGAATATATAATCTGCATGACTTCAGGGCCATTGCCCCTCTCCTTCACTGTTTTCTCTCCCACTCCCAGAACATTGCTGGAACTGTTTGGCACTGGTCCGTGGTAAAATGTGTGAATGTGCTCCCTTCCTACCTTTCTTTTCCCAAATATCACTGCCTGTGGAAAGGGTGCCAGGATAACAAAGTGATTGCATTCTTAATCGTGATGATGTCATTAATTTGCGTGATTATTTTAGGTAAGTGCTATCGGTTGGATTTGTGTCCTGACCCCCAGCACCTCAGAGTGTGACCTTATTTGGAAATAGCGTCACTGCAGAAATAATCGGTTGAGAAGACATCATATTGGAGTAGGGTGAGACCCAAATCCAATATTACTGGTGCCCTTATAAAAAGATGGCCATGTGAAAAAGACACAGAGATGAAAACAGAGGTTGGAATGAGGCCACTTCAAGCAAAAGAATGCCAGCAGCTTCTAGAAGTGGCTAGAGGCAAAGTATTCTCCAACAGCTTTCACTGACACCTTGATTTTGGACTTCTAGCCTCCAGATATGTGAGGGAATAAATTTCTATTGTTTTAAGCCACCCGGTTTGTGGGACTTTGGTACAGCAGGTCTTGTGTCTTCTCTAAGCCTCAAATTCCTCACCTCAAAAATGGAAATAACTGTGTTACTTGAAGAAAACTAGTATTATTTGTTTTACGTCTTTCATTAAAATAATATATATATACTGCATTTTTTTTTCATCATTAAGGTTCAGGCAAGTGGCTTTGTAAAACAGTAATAGATTCATTCTCACAATAGTTTTGCCACTAACTTGTGCTCAGTTTTTTCATCTTAAAAACTAGTGCTGGGGCGCTGACTCTACTCATCTTCATTCACCCACACAAAACACAAAGCTCTTATATACTTTATTTATTTTTGATTGATAGCCCATCTATTTCCATCATGGATTAGAGGCAGCTTACTGATATCAAAACACAGATGCCAGTTTTATGCATTCCAAGCATGGTAACACTGTAAAAACAAGACAGTAAAATACATGGTAATATATGGTTATGTGGTATATTACATGCTGAAAGGGTGATAAATTTTTGTGACTCATGTATGAAGATGTATCTTTCTAATACTGTGTGACTTGGGTTATTTCATTTATTTATTTCATCAATTTTGTTCTTTTGTTTTCCTAGTGATTTCTAAGAATGACAAACTGATCATGGTTTAATACAAACTGTGAATCTTATAGTCCCCTGTGTGTGACTTATAGGATAATGAATGACGGGGGTGGGGTGCATTTTGAAGATACTCTCAGTTTTCTCTGTCTTCAGGCAGTATTCTGTTTGATTGATTGGTCGCAAGTCACACATCAATTTCTGTGTGGTAACGCAGGCGGCATGCATAGTTTTGTGTCTGCGGATGTACTCTCCAGCATTGTTCTGTTAAGCAAAACAAGGGAAGGCTGACAATTGAGAGTTCTGACCCGAAGAAGTAAGTTTATTCCTTCTTTCCCCACTAACTATTTCAAGGCCAAGTTCAAATCAATTGTCATTTATCACCTCACATATTTTTTGCTTCGCTGTTCAACTAATTAACCAAACGTTACTTTATATTAACATAATACCTTGAGTTAATAAATTACTTTCTATTTAAAGTAAAAAATCTGTGTGTGATGTGTGATGTGTGTGTGTGTGTGTGTGTGTGTGTGTGTGTGTGTGTGTGTGTTTGATCATTTCAACAACAAAGAGACACTTGACTTCTCCCAGGCCACTCCCAGGAATGGAAAAGCTCACTGTGTTGTCTACTCTTTTCAGGACACCTGAACCTGCAGGTAGATATTTTGAATTCTCCTTGGGACCTACCATAATGTGCAATATAGCAGACACTTACTCCATACACATTTGCCCTACTGATTAGGATTGGGAATATTTAGGGGGCAAGGGTACAAAATAGAGATCTCTTGTATAATCATTTCCTTCGGAAGACAACCCCAATGAGTGTTTATTAAGTGGGAAATTTACTTTAATGAACCATCTTTTCATCAATAAGATGTTTAGGAACATGTCAAATGCTTTCAGGTTAGGGGAGAACCCAGAAGGAGACCCCAGGAAGCAGCATGTTTGTCTATTATGAAGAAAAAAATGTTGAGTTATGGACTTGAGTGGTGGCAAAGTAGATGGGGAGCGGGGCAATAACTTTTCTCTGTGTACAGAAGAGCAAGACAGTGTAGGTAGTGGCAGAGTTTTTCCCTTGGATGAAAGATGTAAGATATGTGGTTTGATTCTTCCCTCCCTTTTCTCCCAGATCAACAGATTTTGTAGCCTGTTTGATATCAATTAACTCTACTAAGTGGAATGCACAGATTAAAAATAAAAAGACAGGGGGAGACTGCTATCTGCTTTCATGTGGAATCATCTTTGATTTCTTCTTTCTGTCTTGTACTCCTTTACTTTCCTGTGTTAATCTTAACGGATTCTCTCAAGTATATCTTTCTTTGTCTCTTGAGGTAAGTACTAGACATAATTTCCCATTTTAGCCTGTGAGTGGGATTGATTAATCCTGCTACCGCAGTCCTTGTATCCAGTGCTCTTGGGGCAAACATGGATGCCAACCTGTCCTTGTAGCATCAATCCTATCCTTACCACTTTGTGTGAAATATTGACTTAATGGGTCTGGGCCGGAGTAGACGAGCAGGGCCAGGTGAGCTAAAAATTGAAACAGAGATCAAGAATAAGGCCAGAGGAGAATTAGACTTAATAAGTATCTGACAGTATCGGGGATTTTTTTTATGATTAATGAGAAATTTCAATTCCGTCTGTCATTATAGGATGTCAAAACTGTTTTTTCTTCAGTTAGTGTGTCTATATGTCATGTGGAGGGCAGTATGTCTCTATGCTCTGCATGTCTGGGAGAACTGAATATCAACCCTCATGTTTACTTTTCATATGTACATCTAACTAGTTCATTTCAACTGGGTAAGTACCAGGTACCTGCAATATAAAGGTATGAAACTGTGGAGCTGGTAACTTAAATATTACTTTGCCTATTAGGCATGGCTACAGTTATTTCTTACAGCAGTTATACAAATACACAAAAAACTTCTGATGGATCTAGGTCTTACAAATTATCTAGAAAGCAAGATCTAAAGTACCTACTCAGGGTATATTAGAATTTTGTGGCCAGGTAAGTAGTTTGGGTTGGAGTATACGGCAAAGCAGTTTATAATAAAAAGTGAATTAAAGAACCAATGGCCTTTTATAAAGATGAAGAGTTATGTAAAGTAGAAATGTAAGAAAGATTATGGAAGTAATTGAATTTCTCTTTTTAGTTTTTTGACACCTCTGTATTATATAGCCATTGCACTGTTCCTCATTTATCTACCTCTGAGAAGAGAGAGGGATCTGGATATACCTAAATACAGTAGCGATATAGATATATTAACAACCTATCCATTGCCAACTAGTGAGCGGGTCATATTTCATAGCTCTAATGTAATCAGAGGCTACAAAATTTAATCAAGGGCTACAATATTTCATGTTTGTGAGACCATTACTTTGAAATATTGGGGGTTTTTTTCAGCACAAGAAACGACCAGTACTCACATTGAATTTTAAACCAATACTATTGAAATATTCAAAAGAACTTAGGTGAATTTTGTACTATTTAGCTCACATAATTGGAAAACTCAATTTTAAACCTGAAAAAAATTTCCAAGTGGCAGAAATAGAGCAAAGTTGTCAATTGATTATTTTCTCTACTTTTCTGAATAGAAGATGACTAGAGAATGGCAAATGCATAGTGTCAAGTTCAAAGAGAGATAAATATTTCAATTATAATAATTGCCTTAAAATAATTTTTTCTAGATTGTTTTTAAAGCCAAAATATCTGAGAGTGATACTAGACTGTAAGGTACCAAAGCATGATAAAACTACCCAGCTCCCTGTATTATGTTCTTTCTGCAGCAGAGTTTTCCAATTTAGGGCCTATAGATCTCATTTTTATGAGGGAGAATATATAGAAGGGTTCTCTGATCAAGTAATTTGGGGAAATATTATATATTATGTCCTATTTGCTTCTTGAAAAGTCACTAGTATATTTGCAAGTTAAAGACTGATAATTCCTATAGGAAAAATATATTAAAAGTTATTGCAATTAGGCAACAATCATACAAAAAGCAAAGGTATCTATACACATCTTTTAGTTCTGAAACTTGAATTGGTACACCGATTATTGAGCGGTATTGTAAAAGAAAACACAATATCTTACACATTTTCAGAAAATGATACCTATGTTATGATTTTAAATAAAACCATGCAATTTATAGATATCGAAACTTCACCACGTGTCATATAGAAGACCTAAAATTGCTTTTAAAACAATCTTTTTGGTTTGTAATAAAATCTAGAATTTCTAGGCATCATGTTCCCACGGTGCATGATTTGGCGCTCTTCAAATTTGGATAAATTTTCCTGCCGTGATATTACTTCAGATGAAAAGCAATGATGTTTAACCACAGGACACATCAATGCATGATGGTGGACTTCTTTTTTCTCACTACCTGATCTGAAACCCCAGTAATCACAGGAAAAAGTAGGTTGGACCTGGTGCTTCAAGTTAGGCTGATGGCTGGCTCATCTACATTCATGACATTCTGGAGGGGAGTGAAGAAGGGAAAAGTGTGGGAAAAGATATAAAACACATTTTAAATTCCTTGATTTCATAAATAGCAATAGTGTTGTAGGATAAATGATATTCCTCCAAAAGATATGTTTAAATGCTAACAATTGGTACCTGTAGATGTGGTCTTATTTGGAAATAGGTCTTTGCAGACACATTCAAGTTAAGATGAAGTTATTAGAGCAGGCCTTAATTCAATGACTGGTATCCTTATAGAGGAAGAAAAAGCCATGTGAAGACAGATACACACACAGGGAGAACACCATGTGAGGAGACTGAAATGAGGTGGAGATTGGAATAAGGCAGCTACAAGCCAGCGAACACCAAAGATTTCTAGAAGTTAGGAAAGGAGCAGAGCCAGGAAGCCACCTTAATCTTGGACTTATGGACTTCAGAACTGTGAGAGAATAATTTTTTGTCTTTTTAAGCCACTCAGTTTGTGGTACTTTGTTATGATAGCCTCAGAAAGTAAACACAAATAGCTAGTGGTTACTTTTTTGTCCTACTATTTCAGGGATGGTGCTAGGTCATTTACATGCTTTACTCCTTACAACTGCTCTGGCAGTAGGTCCATTATCTCCCGCTGTACAGGTAACAGAATGGTTTGATTGTTTTGGAGCAGCAATATTAACATCACCTGTGAAAATGCCAGAAATTCAAGTTCTCAGGCCCACCCCAGACCTAGTAAATCAGAAATTCTGGGGGTGGGCCCAGCAATTTGAGTTTAACAAGATCTCTACATTATACTGATGCGTGATCAATGTGAGCACTGATGACCCTAGTGTCCCAGTAGAAGTGGAAAAGAGATTTGGATTCAAATCTCTCTGGCTCAAAAGCCCCACTTGACAAACTGGGAACACACATTCACATACACACACAACCACATTCACACATAAAAACATCCGAACATTCAGTTTAAAAAAAGAGAGAAAGAAAGAAAGGAAACACTTGGAAATAAAGAAGGGGTAGCCTTGGAAGACCGTCTTATCCAAAACAGCAGAAAGCCTGGTGGACTTCCATAGTTTCTATTATGTCCTGGAGGGTCAAGCACTCTTTATTGCTTCAAAAGAGTCTGTGATAACAATTGTTTCTACTCTTATATACGTCAAGGTCATAGGCCAAATGACAAAAGCCAAGCAGCCTCTTCATCCGGGAAAAGAACGAATGAATTTATTTAAAATAATTTGTTTACCTTGCTGTTCTCACTTCAAGGATCTTTATGTTTTAACATATAAACTTTATTTTGCCAAATACAAGCTTTCATTCAGAATATTTTCACCTACTACCATATGAAATATTTTAGTGATTCTGACTCTAGTCTGTGAAGTTTAAAGCATTTACAAGACAAAGGGTTCTCATTTTTTAAAGACTTTCTACTAAGGCCCAACAGGCCTTTTCACTTGCTAGCCTGGGAACAGAATTGTAAGGAAAGCACAGTTTGTGACTCATACTCTTTTTCCTTCTGTCATGGGCATTAGCTAACAGTCTGCAACTAATGCGTTAGATGTCGATATAACATCATATTGGTAATATAATAATGATAAAAGTAAAGCTAATTCTTTCCCTTGTGAAAAGAGCTGAGTGTAACTGCTCAGGGATTTTCATACCATCAGATGCATGGGAGTTCTCAGGGATCCAGGGCCGCCCCAAGTTTATCCGATTTACAGGTCACCTCAGCTTATACATATCCGTAGTTCAGAAGTGTTTAAATATTCCCATTGACTGGATGCTTTCTAAAGTTTCTTTCGGTCCTTAATTCTTTATAATTCTGTTTCCCTAATCGAGGGACTTTGAAGAACAGGGAGTTCTGGTTTCTTAGATTTTGGCTTTGCCAGTATCTTTCCTAGCCAACCTCCGTTTAAGAATCATTTAGTATTAGGAAGGATTTAGGCGGAAGTATTACAAGAAAGACATGTTTTGTAGAGCTTGTCTTTGACAATACATTCACCCGAAGCATAAAAAATTCATTTGATTCTGAAGTTGAACCAAAACTGTGCCCCTTTCTCTCCCACCTCAGTACTATCTTCAGAGTTCAACATGCTTTCCAGTAGCAGGTCCCTAGAAGTGCAGAGAATAACTGTCTTTAAATAGCTGCTGATCTTCGTATCATTACTTTCCCACTCTGAAAACTGAAATGCCTTGTAATTATTCAGCTGTAGGAACACATAAGACAGTACTAAATTTTGCTTAAGTATAGCCTATTGTGAAAACGGAAGCCAAAATATATAATTAGGTTAGCATTAACATTCGATAGTTGTGCGATCTCAGAGTGGCACAATGGCTGGTACACTTATGAAAAGAAAGGCAGGCTGTCTGGGTAATGTAGCAGAAACACTTATCTAATAGCACGCCCTCCCATGCCCCTGTCACAGTGCCAGCATATTAGCCCTAGTCCCAGTCTGCAAATACAGTAGGATTCTACTTTGCAGCCTCTGCCAAAAGAAACAGGCTTCCCTATCTTAGGAGGGAATGTCTACACACATAAATGAAAGTGAAAAGTAATTAGATTATAGTGTTTCAGGCTGAACTCGGTGCAAGAAAATAGTCCATCTTGCCCATTTACATGAATAAACATCCCACTATTCTTCCCAGATGATGTTCACAGGGCAGAGGTCATGGTTCTCCATAATGAATTCCAAGAGAACTGTTTAGACAAGGAAAGAGAAGTGGTTGCTCTGACCTATCACCTGCCTATAATCTTGATTAAAAGTCACTAGTGATTTTGTGACAAGTATATTGTTTCCATTTCCAGTCATGATTTTTAAGAATCAACCATGTGGCTATGTCAGGCCAATTTAGACACTCAGAAAAGAAGAAAATAAACATTTTCTGCTTAGAAGTTGCTTAAAGCTTAGGACGTAGTCTTAAGAACCAAAATGATGTTGTCAGTTTGTTAGGGGGCTGTCTAGTAATTTAAGCTCTTTTGATCTATAAAAGGAGGATATCAGTATGGTGGCTTGGAGAAAAAAATTCTAATTACTATTAATGAGATTCATTATAATATAGAGTCTCCCAGCAATGAATTTTAAACGTCCCTAGTCAATTTTTCTATCAACGTGGCAGAGAAGAAAACACCTGCCCCAAAGTGCTTATGGAGTTGCATTCTTATTAGCTGATATGGATAATCTATTTATTTTTGTATTTATCATGTTGGTAGACAAGGATCAGTCTTTCCCGCAAATCAGTTTTTCTACTGAAAGCTAAAAGCTGGGGTGTTTGTGTGGTATGTTTCTAAAATCATATATTAAAAATAATTGAAAGGAATTAAGCTCTAATTGCTTTTCTTTTTTTTCTATTTTTTTTTTTCCTGTTTGGACTAGTACAAATTACCCTCATTGTATCTTGTTATCAAATGTGCTATGCTAGCACATTTCAGAAAAATCAAATCTCCGGTGACAAACATGTCCCACTCTTTATTGGAGGCTTAATAAAAATCTTCCCAGAATTTACTATCTTGAAAAGTGATGTCCAACAGATATAGAATGTGAGCCACATGTGCAATTTTAAATATTCTAGTAGCCACATTGTCAAAATTGAAATAAACATGTAAAATTAGCTTTAATAATGTTTTACTTAAGCTAATAGATCTGAAGTATTATTATGTCAATATATAATTAGCATAAAATTTCAAATGACCTACTTTACTTTTGATTTTTGTATTTTGCACTTGACTTTAGTGTTTTAAATTGTTTAATTTCCATATGCAATATAAATAAATAGTAAGAAATCCTTTGTCTCTACATGTAGAAAATTTCAATTTCTTTACACCTACTGAGACTTTTGGCTAGATAATGATTTATGTAAGTCTTATTCTTTAAAAAAAAGGTTGTATTTTAGCAATGACACATCATTTGACTCTAAAAAGTAAGATTTGAAAGCTGTAACATGTTTATTGTATTCTAGAAAAGTATAATTGCAAACAACATTTTACCTAAAGTATAATTGAAAACAATTTTTGAAATCATCACCTTCTAGTTTCTCAAATGAGAATCTGAGAAAAGCATTTCCTCAGGACCAGCTCTGTCTGCTGTGGAAGCTTGTAGCCACATCAGTCTGTCAAGTTTTTGAAATGTGGGTAGTAAAGCGCTATGAGTGCACATCTAGAGACATGGACTGATATTCATTGGACAAAGATTCCTAATAGTTAACAATTTCATTTTACTGGTCTACGTCAGCGAGTCAACTCATGAGAACATAAGCAGAAAAAAAAATTCAGGTCATAAAAGCAAAGCTTTGGAGTTGGATCATATATCTCCACCAACCACCACTTCCCACAGCCCCACACAAATGTCCCATCTCTAGATTCTGTTTTCTTGAATTACATTCAGATGTCCAACGTCCTGCAATCCAAGGGTTGTGCCTACTCTTAGATTTTAGGACTGAGCCTACTATATTATTTCTTATTCTTTTTTTCCAATCAAGTATTTCATAGAAATGTATAAGATTTTCTTATGCCAGCTTTCATGCTTTAATTATAGAGCTACTAAGGAAAATAAAAATATCTTGGAATTTTTCAGGCATGTCAGACATTATCCAGGGTCCCTGGTTGTACCTTGTAAGAAAAAGTATCTACTCAGCCCCTTTGATTTGAAGACATAGAGAACCACCACTGGTCACTCTCTAGAAGGGAACCAGCCAAAATTCGACCCCAGGTCTCCACACTCGTAGTCAAGAGTACTGTCTACTCCATATTCTCTGCCTATAATCCAGTAGTAACTATGAATGAACAAAACTGTATTGACTTTTAATTATGGGTAGTATTTTTTAAAATTTGTGATAATTATTCCTTTATAGGCCTTTAAACATCCTCTGGTTTGATATTAAACTCTGTCTTACCATTAGAAATGGCAGAACTATTTATATTTGCCAATATTTTGGTGGTTACTCTCTCTTGCTTGCAAAGGTCTTCAGAGAAACAATAATGACGTGCTTAGTATTTAAGCAATTTTAAAAAGTTTACAATCATTATTAGTTGTTTCTAGAGAGAGCCCTGTGACCTATGGAGAATATAAAACTTTTATATTAACTTTTGTCTGGTTGTACCCAGGTTTCAGTGGTAAAGTTTGGACGGAATTTAGGTCATAGCCCAAGAAAAAGCTGTTCACAGCACAATCCCTTCCCATCCTGGATATAATATTTACCATTCATAGTTTAATGTGTATTCTTAAATACTAATATATATTTACTGGCTTCAGGTGATTTTTTTTAACCTTGGAATTTCTGCTCCATGTTGAGAGAAGCACTACTATGTTATATAGAACTGATCGAAAAAAACTTCTCTACCAAATATGGCATTCTTATTTTTCCTGGGTGACTTCCATGTTCAACTCTTATTGTGTGTTACTTCCAGAATCTACACTCCTTCAATTCCAAATGGTTTCAGTTTGCAGAACAGCCTGAACCATCACTAACTTCTTCCTTTGCAACTGCTGTTCTCCCTGCTTAAGAGACACTCTCCAGACCCTTCATCCATGGAGAGTATTCTGATCATCCCGCCAGACTGAGCTCAACACAGTTTCCTCATCTCCTCTTCTCTGAAAGCCTCACTCATCCCCCAAGGACTATTATCTACTTCCTTGTTTTGTGCTACACCAATATGCCAGACATTTATGTTGTTTTTTTCTTTTATGTGATGACCCTGGAATTTTGTGTCTGTTTCTTGGTCATCTTGACTAAGAGAGATCTTTGTTTGAAAAGATCATCAAGATACATACAACCAGGAGTGGTGTGACACCTAAGTATGTTTGTCACAGTTCCAGAAGTACACGGTTTACCATATCTTAGGTGAATTAAAGAGATTCGCTCTTGTCACATACACATCTACAGTTGGACATTTTCATGTAATTTCTGGTTACTTCTCTCTTCTTCACTCCCTTAGTTTTTTTCCTGGTTTATTTTCACTTTAGAAGTTTAATTTTTAAGAGTTCTTAAGCAACTACATACAACTGGCACATTATCATTCAAAGCACAAGATCAACTTGCAAATTAAACAACTTTTAATCCTAAGAAGTACTTTGCTTCTCTCATCCACGAAACTCCTTTTATTTGCAAAAACTATTAATTTAATAGGAATTTATCTAATGAGCAGTTGTGCACAAGGCACTGTGCCTTTACACCTAGTAGGGAATTAGAATCTTATTAATAATAATACTAAAGTATTTTTCAAATCAATGAACTGCAAAAGCAATGAAAAAGTTAAAAGCATTAAGAATAGTAATTATACCTCAAATATACGTTATCAAAAAAATCTTTGGGAGTTTGATTGTGGTATAGTATATTTTTCACTTATTTCTATTCAATTATTTAGAATTGAAACATTTTATATAACTATATATCTCTATCTCTATCTGTCTGTCTATATTTGTTTGAATCAAAAGATCAGTTGTGATTTTTCGAAGTATTTAGATAATTTTCACTGTGTTAAAAGAGGTAATTTATCTATATTCAAACTCAAACTTCTTTGGAAAAATAGCCTGTCTAATTTTTTTCTTACATATAGTAGACTTTATTCAAATGGCAGTTAACACTTCAAAAACTTTGATGGTAAAATTAGTAAGTACCAATGACTGATACAAAATACACTTCCACGTGTATTTTGATGTCCATTTGAGGTCTCATCTTTGTTGCTCCTAAGATACACCAACATAGGTCTCATTTTCAAGAGATTTTCAAGCTATAACAACAGGAAGAAATACCACCCATAGATGTTCAGATAGATCAATACTCCAAAATCAAGGCAACTCCAAGAAGCATTAATAGGTAACAAATCTGTTCCTTTTCTACAAGTTTATAGCAATTGTTGATTAGGCTCTGTCCTCCAAAGTTCTCAATTCAGTTGAGAACAAATAGTTAAAACTTTTAGAAGAGTGGCCTTGTCAATTTTTAATGCTGGTATGTGAGACAAATCATATCACGATATATTTGATCACAATCTCTGCTGATTTTTAATTTCATTTCTTGATTACTGATTTGGGAGAGTTTTCAATATGTTAAAGGATCTTTAGCAAGCTAGTATCTCTATCAAATTAATGTCTTAGAAATACTTATCTGGCAGCAAAGGGCAGATCTGGTATCAGGGAAACTGACATGAAACATGTTGAACTAATAAAAAAGGAGATATGCCGTGGAATAGCATAAGATAGTAGCAAGAAAGATGAAGAGAAGCAAGCAGAGTCAGTAAATTTATGGAGGTAAAATCAGCAGAAATTGATAGCTCTATCGGATACACAGAGGAAGGGAAAGAAAAGAGAAAATAAAGGTTGGCTTGATCAGTCCTGTGCCATGTCCTACTGTAAGGAAATTACAGGAAGGGCAGGCTTGGGGAAGTCCAGAAGAAGAGCAATAAAATGATGAGACGAATACAACTCATGATCAAGACTCCAAAAGAAGTAACTCATTTAAGACAGATAAGTAATTTTTTAAAATCCTATTATATCACCAGTGAATTTGGTGAGAAAGAAAATTTGAGAGACTAATAATAAAATTATGTCTCTAAAGAGTTCAGATTTTAAAGTCAGGTATAAAAAGTAAAAAGGAAGGATATATAATCAAAAACTGTTTTAGCAATATGGCAACCAGCGCTTACTATCAAGATGGGTAAAGCTGATGTCAGTGAGCTCACCCATTAAAATGCCATGGATAATGATGGCAACAATTAAAGAGTTAATACTGATTCTGTGCTTACTAGATGTCAGGCACTGTTCTAAGTATGGGAAAAGTATAATCTCTGTTCTTGAAGAGGCCTATCAGGTAGAGCTGTGATTATCCCATTTTAAAAGGATGAAATTGAGCTACTAGAGTTGAAATGATTTGCTAAAGGACTGACAGCCAGAAAAATTTTGTAGGAATGCTCAGAAGTGCTATCAAGAACTGCATAATCCCACAGTTCTGGTTCAATGTTAATAGATGTCAGAAAGCAAAACTGCTCCCCTGCTACCCTCACCCGCCACCCTGACCTCCTCTGTTAGCAAGAGAGATCTTTCAAGTGAAGCAAGGAGAACAAACATGGAACAATGGGGGGTGAAGTCCCAGACAACTGAAGATATGATAACAGAAAGCTAGCTCCTTGACAGGGATTGAGTCCCCAGTTCCAGATGAATTTTATCCCAAGATGTGCAGAACTAAATGTGTAATTACAAAACCAATTTCAGCTATCTTTGGAGAATCAGAAAGAATGAAGCAGCAAAGCTATGAGTGTTGGAAACTTCAAATAGACACTCTTGATAACATGTCCATGTAAAATTGTAGAGTGGAATTATTAGATGATAGATTTATAAACCCTAAGAAACAATGATTTCTAGGAGTCAGCATGGGTTCACTGCCAATAAGTCATACCTCATTTGCTTTCCGATGCTTTTACTAGACTGGCAGCTCATGGGATAACATGGACATGGTGTATCTGGGTCTCATCAAAGCATGTGACAGAAGCTTTTTTAATACACTTATGGAAACATAACAGGATGACATGAACTGACTGAGAGCAAAATTAAATGAAACGTAAAGAAGAGAATAACTGTAAAAAAAAATGTAGTGATTAATGTACTGATATCAACCTGAAAGGAAGTTATTAGCAGCAAACCAAAAGGATCTGATATGATTAAGTCCAGTCAAACGCTTTTATCATTCATTTACTTGAAGGCATATAAAACATGCTTCTCAAATTGGTGAGTGATCAAACAATCGGGAGTGGGGGGTGGGGTATCTACTACAGTGGGTGACTGTATCAAGAGTCAAATAATCCAGATGTGCCGGTGTGAAGCTAAAAAGTAGATGTCAAGTACTTCTTCCATAGAAATCTTTCAAATCAAGGTAGATACTCACCAGTTCAAAGTTAGAAGGATTTCTGCTTTTACCATGGTGAAGTGAAACTAGCATTAATCCTCTTCCTCCTCTAAGAAATAACTCCAAAATAAGAAGCAAAACATAAATAAATAAACCTCACCTTTGATGAAGCCAAGAAAATGAAGGAGGAATAAGGAGGAGAAAGAAAGAGGAGGAGAAAGAGAAGAAACAAAATAGGATAGTTTCTCAAATGCGATGATGTCAAACATGGAAAATTTGGAGGGTAGACACTTGTGGTCTCAGATCTCAAAAAGGTCAACAAAATTCACTCCTTCAAAGTAAATGACAAAGTAAACTCAGAGGGCTGGATCCAAACTCACACTCACAGGATAGAAATAAGTTGCTTAGGCTGGCCCTAGGAGCTACCCTAGATGAATCTGGAGGAAAACTGGCTGAAGGAGGGACCATGCAAACACAACTTAGTACGTTAGATCTAATTAATAAACAACAAACACATTAAAACCATAATGAGATTCTGTTTGGGACAAAGTTCAAATCAGCAAAGTTTACTATATTTTGTAACACATTGTGTTAGCAAGGGTGTTACAAAACAGTTGTTTTTATACTTTACTGGAGGAAGTTTAAATGTGAATAGTATTTAAGGAGGGCAATTTGATTATTTGTGAAAATCGAAAGTATATATAATCCTTGATTTAACAATCGCACTTCTAGAAGTTTATTCTACTAATATATTTCTATGTTGGCAAATATGTGAAAAACATAATATATAAAGCATTATTAGATTATAACCCAAATGTAAAATAAATATTCATTAGTCTATACTGATATAAATAAATGATTAAATAAATAAATAAGAGAAAAATAAATAAATCTCCTATACAGAAGAATTTTAAATAATTTGTGTAGATTCCTCATCCTGAAGGAAGAAGAGCATTTACAGTGGAAAAACCTAACACTACCTGAACCAGGTGATCAAAGTCAACAACAACAGTAATAAGTCATGTTACTAGTATGTCCCAGAATACAATGTGATGAAAATGGAACTTTATTTCCAGGATAGTTTTCCTAAAAACCCATAGCCCCAGTTTAATAACGAGAAAAACATCAGACAAATTTCATGCAAAGGTATTCTACCTTGAGGACCTGCAGTCCTCAAAACTGTCAGAGTCATCAAAAGAAGGGTAGAACTAAAAAAAAAAAAAGAAAAAATTAAAGTCAGTAAAACATACAAAAAAACCCATAGAGAAAATCATCATTGTAACAAAAGCTAGCTTTTTAAAAAAGATAAATATAATTGGCAAACTTCTCCCTTTGAAAAGAAAGGGAGAAAGACAGAAACAGACAATTATTTGTCTTTTTTATATTTATCTATCATATTTTCCTGTTGTCTCAGTTTTTTTAAGAGATTTTTACATATTAGGAATATCAGTTCTTCGAGTTATTTGTTTAGAATTATATTATTCAACTATTTTTGCTTACAGTGAGTTTTTTACATAAAATATTTTATATATTTTATGTAGTCAAATTTATCAATCTTTCAATGAATCTGAATTTTGAGCCATAATTAGAAGGCTCTTTCCTACACCAAATTCAAAGAGAACTTATTCATTTTTAATCTAGTACATGTATGATTTCTTCATTACATTTAGTTCCCCAATCAGTTGGGAGTATAATCTTAAGTATAATGTGAAATGTGAATCTACTTTTATCCTTTTCCAAATGACTACTCGTTTATCCCAGTTCTATTTATTAAGTCTATCTTTTGTCTAGTAATTTGAGAAGTCATCAGTGTTCTGTACTAAAGTTCCCTATGCACTTGGGTCTAATTCTGTACTTTATATTTTCCATTCATCTATTTGCCTATTTCCATGCCAGCATCATACTGTTTTAATTATAGGAGATATGTTGTATTCTTTAATATATGATAGAGCAAGAGCTCCTTCCTTTAGTTTTTTTCCTTCAGTGTTTTCATAGGTATATTTGCATGTTAATTTTCCACATAAATTTTATCAAGTTGTTTAACACGGTACATTAGGATTTTCATTGATATTACATTTATTTTGTAAATCAACTTAGAGAGAGCATACATTTTTAAAATGTTGAACTTCCTATCCGAAAAAACAGGATTAACTTTCCATTTAGTCAAGTCTACTTTTGCAACCTCCATGAACAATTTTAAATCTTCCTCACATAGACTTTTCACTTTTCTTATTACGTTTATTTCTAAGTATTAATTTTTTTATTGCTATTGTAAATGGAACTTTCTCTGTTTATCGTTTGTATATATGAAGGATATTGATGTTTGTGTGTTAATTTTATATCCTACTATATTACTGAATTTTTTTATTGTTTGAGTCAGTTTTATCATTGATACTCAGGTTTTACAAGCATATTATCATATCATGTGTAAATGGAAAAAGTTTTACACTTTCTTACTCATTCTCCTATCAATGATTGATTTATCTTGTATAATTGCATTGGCTAATATCTGTCCTACGATTTTGAGCAGTAGTGGAAAAAACGAGCATCCATATTTTGTTCCTAATCACAGGGGAAATGTCTCTAATATCTCTAGAATTCCTAGAATTTCCCCATTAAATAACATGGTGCATTTGGGACTATATCTGTATCTATCTATGTATCTATATGTGTGTGTGCATGTGTATGGAATGTATATTCTTATTTTCTTGAGTTTTTTTTATCCTAAATGTCAAATTTTTCTCAAGGCTTTCTTACCATCTATGGAGATTGAGAGGAAATGTAAGTTTAAATTAAACTATTTTTTTAAATTGAAGACATCTCAGATCTTTCAATTGATAAAGAATCACTGAAAATCATCAACAGAAAAAAAAATACACAATATTTCCTAATTTAAGAAATGAGAATGTTTTTTCAAAAGTGATCTTCCAGAACTTGTGCACTAATGAACAATGGAAAACAATGACCCTGCTGATTCCCATCCTCCCTCCTTCATTTTATGTATGGATAACTGTGGTCCTGCAAAGATTAATACAAACACTAACTAGTATTAGAGTCAGAATGGAAGCCTGCACTTCAGCACCCTTATTCGTGGTAGCTTATCTCTCAAAGCCGTTTCCAGGAATTTTCTTATAAGATTTCGACAGAGCTTTCACATAACAAGCCCAGCCAATTAGTATAGCTATTTTCAAAATCAAACCACTGGGAAGAAGCAGCACATCATTACAGAGATACTAAGCATGAGTAAGTGCTCACATGAAAGTTAGACTTTCAGCAGCAAAGACTACTGACATCTTGACAAATTATTTTGCATGATTTTTAAAAATTTCTTGTGAATAACCAAGATTTCTACAAGTTAAAATGTATGAGAGAATGAATTGTTTGCTTTATTTTTTCTTTATTTTTCTTCTTTGCAGTGGTGAAAGAAACAGTACAGATGATAAAAATTCCATGGTCAAGAGTGTGGGTTTTTATGAGTTGAATTCTAATAGAATCATTGCAACTAGAATTGAAAAAGAAGAGTGACAGAAAGAGAAGGGATGCACATTAAGCAAGTGGCTCACATCAATGTCTTGAGCTGGGCTTTTAGCCCAATGAGTTGGCTCATATTCAGGGCTAACTTTGCATAGCCTTAAATTCAACAGGTGTGTTAAAGCTATGAGTACCATGATTTGCTTTTTCCTGGGAAGATTTGATTACATTGTCCTTCACTTTCCAAATAAGCACAGACATTTTTACCATCAGAACTAAAAACCTAGTTTTCCTTATCATCTGGTAATATGCCCCAGCTTTTATCAGTTGTCTTAGGAAATGTCACTAAAAAGTGCCAGACAAGGTGTGTAGTAATGAGGACCCTCAAATGAAGGCAAAGCCACCTAAATATAACATTTTTGCTCTTTGCCATGTGTTTTTGATGTTGCATTTTCATGCACACAGAAATAAATGAAGTCCAAATTCGATTTTCATCTACTCCCAAGAGCTCCAGGATTCTGACAGTGACTGTAAACCAGCATTCACAGAGGGCATGATTTATATAGGTGTAAAGATAATCTATTTATCCTGTTATGGCAGAGAAATTGTCATTTTATTTTGTGAGCTTGACTACTTCTATTGCAGCAAAATTAAGCATTTCATTAACGGTCTACCTATGATCTTCAAGATTTGCTCCTAATCATCTCTTCTTTACGTGGAGACCTACCTGTAATCATAGAACATTTTCAATTTGATTACATTGTCCTTCACTCAAGATCCCAAAGTTTATCTTAAAGCCTTTGACCTTGAGCTGGAATGCAGTCTCTGAAGTCCTGACCTGATTTTCTTTCAAATCCCTTTGTACTATGTTTGCATCTACTGTCTGCTGGCAGATTTATTCTGAACCTTTAGGCTTAAATGCATTTTCTCAGGAAAAATCAGCCATAATGTTACATTAATGAAGCTTATTCATTTACGTTATACAGAGTTCTTTATTTCCATTGATGTGCTTATTTAGTTCCCATTAATGGTGAATTATGCGAGCATATTGACATAAGAATAGATCCCTTGGGCTCTATGTGTAGAGTACATTTGTTAATTGGGGAGTACTTAAAAATATTTCACAAATAGGAAAAAAATTAAAATTACTTTGAAAAGAAAGAGAAAAAGTCTTTTGCTAACTTGGGAAGAATCTGGGTTGAGAGAATGCCAAACTATAGTTTCCAAGTATTATGGAATGTTTTCCCCAGTGCAAGGCATCCAGAAAGAATTGCACCATTAGTTGTCCCAGCCTCCTAATTATTCTCTCAGTTCTTTCTTGCCATAGTCTCCTCTAGTAAAAACCATTCTCTTTGTAGCTGCACTGTCTGTGATGGGAAAAAAGGATCTTCTTCAACCACTGTAGCACACTCCTTTGCAGACACGAACATATACTAGCTTGTGAGCTTATCTCAACAGAGCTTCTGCTCAGAGGACTTTCTCTTGTGGCGTTTAATTGTCTCCAGTGACTGTTCCAAGGATCTTGCCTAATTTAAGATAACTTCTTTGGTATTTCTTAAAATTTGTTAGTCCTCAGAAAATAGCCAAACCTCTAGACTTCCTTTGGATAGCCTGTTTGCCTATCCCATGCTGTCTCATGATGATTATGGTAAACTTGAACTTAGGAGTGATAATTTTCCATACCTCTGAACACATAACGTAGAATCAGTTTGTTGACTAGAGTCCTTTCTGAGTCATCCTGTTCCTTGTATGGCACATTGTGTCACACTGCAGTTTACTTGCATTTCACTGACTCTTTGGTTTAACTAAAACACATAAAGACTCAGGTCTGCTCTCAAAATGTGCTGTCTCACCAAGGCTTCCTCAGGGTTAGACAACCTGAACTGGTGTGACAACCTGCACAGATGGTGTTGGCAGCTGTGGGAACCAGATGCAGATTTGGACCGGCTTCAGGAGGTTGACTGTATTGTTATGACAATGTACACACTCTCCAGAGAGGGGCACGGAAGAAAAAGGGAGTGGACAGGAGTGCCAGCTGTTCCTCTGGTCTACCAGAGTTGGCACACCCCTGATGTGACCTTCATGTTACCTATATGAAAGCCTGGCTCTGTCATTGTCTCTCTAAGCCATGAGATGTCATAGGAGCCACAGCAGGATAGAGACAGAAGGTAAAATATTCATCAGAAACATAGGAAATAGTAAACACTCCTCTCCCTCACACTCCCTCTCAGTTCAATTAGAAATGTAAATATATTCAAATGCTCTGCCTGATACACCCTAGGGTGGTGCTGGGAATTTGCTGCCCTAGGCAAGATGGGGACAAACCCACTTACCCCCTCACAGCTTACAGACCCTCCCATAATAGAGTCACTAAAACATCTCACTGCCCTAGGCAACCACCTGCTCTTCTTCCTGTACAATCCATCCCTTGTACAACTTAATTCATCTTTGCACAGTGAATCCATATCATACATAGACAATCTAAGGTCCGGGCAGAAAAACAATTCAAATGCATTCTAATATAAAATGTAATATTTACTCACCTAAATTATACTGCCTTTCTGTTCTTCTTGTAAAACCATGGCTATTAATTCCTTACATTGCTGTTACCTTTTCCGTGGGATTGCAAATTCTAGATGACAGGTTAAGAAGAAGGTAAAAGGGATGCTTGAGTGAAATTTTTACCAAAAACAAATTTTAGCACTTTTCCCTCTCTTCTGATCTCTTTTCTAATTGTCTTATTATTGTGTGTATCATATATCCATTTCAATGTTACCAGGGCAATCACTATACAGTTTTTAAAAAATCCTTTTGAAAAAGGACAAAAATAAACAAAGTGATTGCCGCATAGAATAGTCTCTTGATGTTGATGTACATGCTATGCATCTATGTGACACATATACTGAGTGAGTGAGTGAGTGAGTGTGTGTGTGTGTGTGTGTGTGTGTGTGTGTGTGAATTCCGCCACTGACATCACGGGGGCCAACACAACAATGCAAATGGAGCCTTTGCACCACTCACATAAATATTATAAAGTTATAAATCAAGCCAGCAAACAGTTAAATAAGACTATTCCATCTGCCTACCTTGACACACATATAGAAATAATAACCTGAAAGGCCAGGTTTGAATTTAGAATTTCTGAGCTAGAACCAAGAGGAGCAGGGATCAATAACCAGGCCCCTTTGCCTCCCTTTCTACACTTGGCTTTGAGTGTGTGCAGGTGTACATCCAGTCGGCAAGTCCAGTTTCCATCCTTTACCAACAAACAGCTCCCTTTGGCAACCTGAGGCTGCAGAGACCCCTCTGGAAGGTGGACCAGAATGTGCACACAGGCCTTGGGCGGGGACTGCACTGTCTCCTCAAGATTCCCAGGCTCCTGAGCATGCAGCATGAGGTCTAGAAAAGAAAGCATGGCCCTAGGGGTCAAGTCTCTTGGCCCATTAAGCATCTTATCCCTTTAGAAGGGCAAGGCCAACAGAGGAATAGAGGGGAAACTGTTAAGGTTAAGACACACAACAGGACCTACTTTGCCCAGGCCTACAAGTGACACCCAAATGGCTGGTCATCTTGTGTTGATCATGTCAGCTTGACTCTGAGAACAGTGTTGGCCAGGAGTCTGCGTTCTGGCTACATACTTCATATTCGCTGTCTCATTTAATCCTTACAATCCCTGCCAGGTATGTATTGTTCTAGTAAGAAAAGGGACTTTGGAGGATTAAGGTATCCTGTTCATATAACTAGTAAGTACAGAACAAGAACTTGCCTTGGCCGAACCAGACACGGGCCGGCATGCTGCCTACCACTCCCAGTACATTAGTATATGCTAATAAAAATAAATAAAGATGGAAGGGACATAACTGGAAGTTGATTCTGATAACAGTCTCAAAGGAAGAAAAAGTATTGAAGAGTTAGGACCAAAAGATAATAAAGGGATGGTGGTGGCTTGTAAATGAAGACAAAAGAATAAAAAATTACCTGTGGACACGCCATTAGAACAGTGAAGCTGCCAGAGTGAAGAAAATAAACCCACGCTCCATTTGTACCTAGTAGCAAGCACAGTCCCGTCATACCACCAGGCTGTCCTCAGAGGGGCCTTTGCATTAACATGAGCACGATTCTGCTTGACCTGTTACCTATTTTCCATTCCCAATTTCCTCTAGCCTGTACTTTCAAGAGGTTTTGGAAGCTGAGGTCAGACACCTGTTTTACAAATTATAACTGCTACAGAAAGTGGTTTTTATGACCTCTGTAATGAGCTGATGTATACAGGAGGCCTCTAAGTCCTGTCTGGAAACTTAACACCCACAGTGCTCCATGCCTTTCTGAAACGCCGATGCCTTGTATTTTGATATGTCAGTTTAGAGTCATGTTCCAAAACCTGAAAGTCAGGGGTCAAAATGACAACATTTCCCACTCCACAAGCCTCCTTCATCATGTAGGTTTGGGTAGCGTTGCTATAGTAACCTCTAGCCTATTTTATGATACTCTAATGGTTACAGAACACAGACAATGGAGAAAAGATCAGGTTACAAGGCCAGCCGCCTCTGTTAAACATCCTGTGTGCTGAACACCTATTTTCCCAGCACAGAGTGGTTTCCTCCGTTGGAGAATGAGGAGAGATGCACAACGTCACAATACAACACAGGTTTGCAAATATTGATTGCAAACATCATCAAACAATTGCGTTTGAATTGTACTTTTGTCTTCCTGAGGCATTGAGTCAGTTCTCTATTCTTCACAACTATTATCCTAAACTGTAAGTGCTGAAAAGAAGAAATACAATCTGTGAAATTATTCTTTTGTGTTTAGATGGTAAAATAGACATAGTGACTGAAAAACACCGCCTTCATTTTCCATCTGCCTTTTTGCATAGCAGTCTTTAGTGTACAGGGGAAAGCAGCTAGCTAAACTAGCACAAGCTGGTCAACTGCCAGCAGGAGGCTGGGAATTCCCAGGAGGTGGGGGCAGGAAAAATGAAGAGCACTTAGAGGTGCTGAGTGATGCCGTGGTTTCCACATAGTGTTTTGATGGCCACAACCGATATTTGGATCAAAGAAAAAGTTAGGCAGTACTTCTTGTAAAATTAAATTGACTCAGAAAAATTAAGAACATTACACTTATGGTTGAACCATCTGGTTCAGAAACAGATCCATTCCTTGGTTTTAAAAGACCACAAATACTCTGTACTCGAAATATAATATTTATGCCATTATTATTGACGTGTACAACACAAACAGGAAAGCATCCTGGTTAAATTTAATGTGAAAATGATGACCTGTTTGTCTGTTGCTTACATCATTATTACGTCAACAGTTTGTCATCTTGAAGGATGAACAATTTGATATATTAAAAAATCTAGGATCATTGCGAAAGCAAAGTGATTGTTAATTAAGGGTTGAAGCAATAACAGAGATGCATACTTATGACTCATCCAGGTCAAAAACAGATTGTGAATCTTGAAACTCTGCATTGATGATATAGCACACATTGTTTCCTAAATATTACGCGGATGGCTCACTATGCTTGCAGTGGAGCTAACTAGCTGTAGCTCTGGGCCACTCAGCCTCTCAGGGTCTCCTCCTATGCATTAGCAAAATGAGGAACTGGGCACTGGTGATTATCAACCTCCACTGCACTTGAAATCACCTTGGAAGTATTTTTAAAAACATGATATTGGAGTCCCATCCCAGACAGACTGAATTTAAATCTCTGGGAGTGAGATCCAGACATATGTATGTTTTTATAATATAATATATCTCTCTGGATATTTCCAGTTGCACCCAGGATTTGGGACTATTATACTACATAAATTTTTAAAATCTCAGTCCTAAAAGAATGTTTTATGGCAGTGGTTTTCATGTTTGTGTGTGCATCAGAATCACCTGGAGAGCTTGTTAAACCACAGGTTGCTCAGCTCACCTCTCTGAGTTTCTGAATCAATAGGACAGAGTCAGGGCCTAGTAATTTGCATTTATAACAAGTTCCTCGGTAGTAATGATGCTATTGTGTAGGGACCGGACTTTGAGTATCTCTATAGTAGAGTTTATTTACACAAAGATACATATCTTACTGTACAAAACAAAACAATTTCACAATTTAATGATACGCATGATAGGTGTTATAATTTTGCAACCCGATTGATTACTTTCCATCACAGAACCCCCAAATTAAATGATTACATTTCTGTAGTTGGTTAATGGTGACATAGTTCAGTTAATATCAAGATGTGATATTAACCTTTCCTTCCGCCACCTAAGAATGCACTTTCTGGAAGTGTCTGGAAAGCAGTCCTTAAGCGTCACAGCCTTCAATTTCTGATCTATGCTGGCACACGCCCAGTGAGTGACGATGCTTGGAGTAATTTGAGTCACACTGAGGTGATTTAGATGCTCTAAATACACCATAGTTAGCATTGTTTTGTTGTGGTAATGTTTGTCCAGGACTGATATGTCTCTAATACATCTAAGGCACTGGAATCATTGTTGTTCCCCTACTGTTAATTGCTTAGCACCATCTCCAGAAAGGAGGAACCATCTACCTGTAACCATAGAACCTGTAGATCTTTTCTGTGATGCCCATGACCTGTCCATACACTTAAGCTTTGCATCATTATTTCTCAAGTCTTAAGCAAAATCTGGCAGAGACATTTGGTTTTCCTGCCATGATCTCTGCTCTTGCTTCCACTTCATTTGTTGGCCTACAGCCCTGGCTTTGAGACTAGAAAAAAAATAATAAAGAAAAATGGTGCAACCTCACTTGTACTGTTTGCCATATCTTCCTAGTCCCCCTACTTCTTGGTATCTAGAGGCATCACATTTTCTTGTCCGTCATGGAGGTAGGGCCATGTGATGGTGACTTGTGAGCTATGTGTCTTTGTCCATTTCAGATTGAACATTTAATCACTGTTATGAAACACCCAGAAAAACCTTTCCTTCCGCCGCCTTCACAAGCAGCATTCCCACTCTCGGTTTCAGTTGCCAAACAGGGCTATGCTGGTATGAGAGGAGAGCCCCAGGATGGTGGGCAATGGCAATGGAGAGTAAGAAATAAATCCTGCTGTTATTGGGCTTCAGAGAGTCTCAGGTTGTTTGTTACTGCAGCAGAACCAAGCATATCCTAACATAGATTCTACGAAGTCATGTTGCCTTTGCATATATTTATGCCAGCAATGAACTATTCCAGTACTATGAAAGTCTAGTGCACTATTAATATCTCTGCTGTCATCTCCTCTTTTGGTATAAACTTCTGCCTTTTTGGAACAGGATTTTGATATTTGCTACTCTAAAAATCAGAATACAAATTGGAACTCTTTAGTTTTAAAACTATTTTAATGTCATCAAGAGAATATATAGCTCAAGTTTTGGTTTCTTAGCTTTCACAATTATTTTTTCTTCAAGATAGTGTCGCATGATAACAGACACAGAAGAGACTTTAAGAAGACTGGTGACCTTTGATTTCAAAGGTCTGTAAAAGTTGCGGTGGACTGTCAGATTCCAAATCAGCCTATGGCCCTCCCTGACTCTGTACTTTTTATGTTTTCTGGTATATGCTGAAAAAAACCCTCTCATGGTGATAAATATTCACCTGGTATCCTCCCCTCTGCAGCTCTTTTCTATAAGGCTGCTTCACCTACTGAAGCTGGTTCTCTGAATTAGAACTAATTTGGAGGAAGAATTGAGTGTTTTTATTTCAAGGCATCAGGGATAAAACTTGTATATTTAATGTGGGATTCTTCCAGATGTAGTGATATCATCATTTCCTGAGTGTTTCCTATGTGCTAGACACTCAATTAAGAGCTTTACATAATTCATCGAACCTTCACAACACACTGTGAGACAGGAGCGAGCATTAAACCTCCTGTTACAGATGAGGAAACTGAGCCTCAGAAAGAGCAGGCACGTTGTGCAAGGTCATACAGCAGGGGTCAGTTCAGAATCCAGGCCTATTTGAACACAATCAGTTGCTCTTCTAAGGACCTGTGTGGTGACTTAATACTTCATAAATGTGGGAAACAGGGCTTCACCTGGAAACCTAACCTTTGGAGAGTCTCTGTAGTTATCCAGCCCTAACTACTAGTATTGCTTCTCTTCAGGAAATCTAATTCAGAAACAGTGTTGAGGAGGACATGGCTGGGAGGAGAAGAAAAGTTTATCCAAAGGCCAATATATTTAAAATGATTCATTATGGACAATGGGGGAGAGGAGTATACCAAACTGACCAACTGCTCTAAGAGGCAGACACAGTCTATTCCTCTTAAACATATCAATATAAACTACATTAACTTACCTATTTCTGAATTTGAAGGTGCACATATATGGCTAACATTCAAGTTACATTGTTATTTTTTAATTTCGCCAAGAGTGTTGAGCTTTTCCCATGAATTTTCAAATAAATGGAGAATTCTTAATGAACTATAAAATCTGGTTTCTGTAAGAGGTTTTAAAAGTACAAACTATGAGTCTAGGTATGAGAATTTAATATTCTTTCCAAAGGCTGGAATGAGTGTAGACTCATCCTAAGCAATTCTCAAAAATAATAGCTCATATACCTATTCTTGTTAGTGACTATCAGTGGCATATTATTTTTTTCTGAAGTCATTCTGTCTAATTCACTTTAGGTATCAGTAATGGGCACTTTCAAACCATAGCCCAAGTGGAAATGATGATCCACTCAGCCATGCCATAGTGGGAGCAAGACAGAGCAGCCTAGATAAAGTGTAATTATCTTAATACACTCTCTATCCAAGTCTAATTTATGGGGGCATATGTCTATTTTCATTTTCTCCCGAGATAATCCCATAAGACAAAGCTTCTACACTGGAGAAAATTCTACAGTGGAAGACGAAGAGGCCAAGCTGTGCACTGAGGAGTTGCCTGTGGAGTGACAGCCTCCATGTCTGGGCTCTGCTCACCTAAATTCCAAATCCCATAAAGGAGAGAATGAAGCCCAACTACTCTTTACGTAGTTCCCTCTCAAAGTATAAGACATTTAGCTAATCATCAGCTTCCATTTGACTAATTCATTAGAGAAACAAAATTAATGATTGTGAACTTTGGGAGCAGCTTTGTTGCCCTCTAAAAGAACTTATTCATCAAAACTTAATTTCTACAAAGTAGAAATAAACACAGATTAACTGAAGATCTTTAAAAACATAGGATAAGAGAAAGGAAATGAAATCAATTTCTTTATACTGAACCAAAGTGGAAATAAAAATTGTTTTAAATTTTCATCTCTGAATAGTTGAGTTTTATATAACAGTTTTGGTTTATTTGGAGAAGAGAATCACTTTTCAAGCTTCTGCTACATTTTAGAAGTAAAAGAAACAGCCGAAAGTAAGGGAACAACATTCATTTGAGTGAATGATAACAACTGGCGTTCAGTTCTCTAAAAAAGAGGAAAATAATCTTTACCAAGTCTCAAGTTGACTAACCAGAGGTGAGGCTGAGATTATGCCATATTTTTCTCACTAAAAGATGTTGTGATTTAAAATTATGTTTAATGATGCATAAGTGCAACCCAAATAAGATGAGCCAGGCAGCTTATGAGAGAGAACATCATGGCCATCCACATTTCTAGAGGCTCTATACCTTCTGATGTCTGTACCTGGGTTATGTCTGCCAAATTCTGTATTCCTTTTGACTGACTTTTTTATGCAAGCAGATCAGCAGAAACTAAGCCTTGACCTAAGCTCAGTGGGGCTTTGATATTTATGGAATGATCAATTAGGTAAGTTCAGCTTTCGGTATAGCCTCGAACCAACTTCCACCCAATACTTTTTGTTCTATTATTTAAAGAGATAATAGTTTTAAGTGTACAGGAATTTGAATCTTCTACCTTCTACTAACAGAATATGAAATGTAGATGTACCCCAATTTAGCCACACACACCCTGACAAATTAGGGAATGACAGTAAATACTACAATTTCTCTTTGCTTTTCAAGTACTTCCAATTCAGTACAGTATTTTGTTTTATTTTAACATAACCAAAAGGTAAAACATTCGCCAATTGACTTTTCATTATTGCCTTGCCCCTCACTAGAGCTCATATCTGAATCTGGTAATATCTGAATCTGGGCAGGGGATAGGGAATAGAGTTTAAAACCATTTTAGGTAATTCTGATGTTACACTTGCCTCAGCCATACATAATACTCCATTTTATAAGAATTAGTGTTCTAAGTAAATAGTTGCTTAAATATACTGAAAGAGAACCTGACAAACTGATGAATATAATGAATACTTCCACTCTTTCTCTCTTTCCTCCGCCTTCTTTTTAGTAATGAATGAAGCATTACTGCCTACCAGGCAACACACCAGATTAAGTTTACATGACAGTAAACGTGTATCTGGCACTTCTGTTGAGAAGTCATGGTGTTCCTCCATGTACTGCATTCTCACCTGAGATTCCACCTTGCTTTCAGAATATTGGCTTCTACCAGATAGAAGAGATTTTTGTTTTGTTTTGTTTTTCATTCCTTTTTATTAGCCATTAGTGGAATAGCATACAGGATAGCTTATTCTTATCATCTTGATTGCCTTTGTCTGGTCATCATAAATTCTTTCCTCAATGATAGGTATAAACACCTAAAGACTCTGGTTATTTCTACAATAGCCAGAAAAAAATACCCATAAATGAAAAATTTCTTCACTAGGATGGCCTCTTGATCCAAAATAACTTCAAATAACTGATTTGATCCATTATTTCCCCAAATTTACTAGATTCCTAATCTAATTATCCAAAAGTTTTTGCATTCCATAGATACAACCTGTTCATTGTACCACCAAGGAATTAATATCTGTCAATATGCTCCCTTGCTGTTCAAGAAGCATCTCAACTGTTATTATTCATTATGAACTTAAAAAATACAAACTGGCCTTCTTGATTTATGTACAGAGAAATGGGGGGAGGGATTTATTTTAAGAAATTAGTTCACACGATTTTGGGGAATCGTGTCCAGAATCCACAGGGTGGACTGGCAGGCCGGAGACCTAGGGAAGTTACACGTGTGGTTATTTCCTACTCTAGCACCATCAATATTGTTCTCTCCTAATATGAGGCTCAGACCATGCCTTGCATGACTCCCCAGGAAGATCCTGAACAGATGCCGAGGTTTCTCCCTGAGGACACACATACCATCGATCCCAGCCACAAAGGGAGGTATCACTCAAGAGTTGCTTGTAAGACCCAGGACTCAGCTGTGTTGGGATCCAAAGCCTGATTTTCACTGGACAGTTCTCAGCAAGAGCCTCAGTTTTTCATGATTCATCTGGTATGGTGAACTGAACCTTCATTCCTACTGGTTTTTGAACATAGCAGTCCTATTCGTATTGGACGGTTGTATTTTTTCATTAACTTTTACCACAAAAGACGTGGGAGAATTAAGAGACACCCCAGACACATTTTTCTCTGCCCCCACCGTATGGAAGCAACCCAATTTCTCCCTTAATAATCAGAATTGATCACCATGGCCAGTAGAGCAACCTCTTCCTTCGACTATTCATTTACTGGTACGAGAAACAAAAGTGACCAAGAGGCAGTCTCACCTTCCTTTTAGTGGAAATGTGGTGGCCCCTGGTGGAGGCACTTCTCCCTTGGGAACTCAAGCCCATAAATCAAAATTGCAAGGACAAGAAAGTTCAATTTCATCAGCATGGTATTAGCGAGGGGAAAGGAATTAGGAAATCAATTCCACCTTGATTCCTAGACCTGAATCTTGCCTAACAGAGAAACATCACCATATCTTCGTTGCCAACTCAGAAAGCATGTGCCACACCCTGTAAAACATGAACCCAACACCACACTATGTGGCCACTGAGCTGCACCAAAACTAACTCTTAAATAAGCTATTGAAATGTCTTATCAGGTCAACAGCTTCAAGGTGATGAAATATATAAGATGAATGAATTCCATGAGCAAAAGAAAATTGCTGCACTTCATTTGTAGTAATATGAGTTTCCTAATCTGAAGTCATGCTGGGATGTGAACTAGGACTCTGGTGACCAGAATATGATGTAATCCTGAGATATGACAGTGTAGATAGATTGCTGGCCCTACCAGCCTAAAGCAGACAACCTCTAGTGGTCCTTATCTACAGGTTTTTAGGGAAAATGCATGTCATATTAATAGCCACATACTGGATACCCAGGGCGTGAAATGGAACAACATTTGAAACAGCAGTTGCAGATGGAGTCACCATTTGACAAAGTTTATGATATTCTTCTGTCATTTTCCAAGATATGCACAGGCCAAACAGATGAGTTGAATAAGAATCGGGTAGGAATTGACATCTCTGCATCTTTCAAGTCCTTGATCATGGTACTGATCATTGCAACTGTGGCAGAAATATAATATTGCATTATTTTCTTATTTTATTTAGTAAAGGAAGAGACCTTGATCACCATATGAAATTAATCTCCCGGGGTTTAAGTATGGCATTCTATACACTTATTTAAAAATTTTTTTGGGGGAGGGGGTGGGATTGATTCATTATTTCCACTTTCTTTGATGTGAATTCTACCTCACGACTGACATTCATGACAATGGGCTTCCTTGTGTTCTTTGTAAATTTTGTTTGAGAGTTCCTTTTACACAGTAGATTTTCATGTTCATTTTTTTTTCTCCTCAGCTTGCCTCTCCCACATTATACACCATGAAACACATCTTCTTTTAGGAATTCTCAGCCAAATTGCATGTTTCCACACCTGTCTGCAATGCTACCTAGCTTTCATCCTTGCACAGTTTTCTCTCATTTTTCCATGAGACATAAACATATCAAGTTTCTAACTGCAATATCAGACAGAGAGGCAGAGCTATTTCAGCCCCCGTTCACTCTCATAGAGTTTATATCCCATCCCTTGGCTTCACACAAGAAGATTGTTTCTGCTGTATGATAATGCTTATCACCTATTCTTGCATGCCATTGAGGCCCAAGTCCCCAGTATTAATATCTAGTCCTTGCTTCCATAGACAACATGATTTCAGGTCCTACTCACTTGTCTCTGTGCCTGATCCATGGAGATTTTGCTCTTGTTTTAGGGCAAAGATAAGTATAATTGCATATTTTATTTATTATCATTTTTTTTTTACATTTGGAGGGGAATTGGGAAAATGACCCCCAAAATGTTATTTCCCATTCAGTTTTCATTTATTTTGAATCAAGGAAACATTTCACCAAGTAAAATGAGTTATACAGGTTATTGACCCTAAGAGGTAAATTAAAGTCAATTAATCAATTTATTTATATGAAATATTTTTCAGCACCCATAATGTGCCAGATTCTTATTAGTCTTTGGGTAACAAAGACTAGATAGAATGTAATCAATAAACACAACTCAAAGTGACTTAAGCAAAAAAGGAATTATGCCATTTATATTACTAAAAAGTCTTCAGGAATAGCCAGATCCAGAAGCTCAATTGAAGTCCTCAAATTCTCTGGTTTGCTCGTTGCCTTTATTCCTATATGTGTGACTTTCTTGACATAGCAGGAAAAATATCCTGAGAATTCCAGAATTGCATGCTTTTATTTTTCATAGGAGAGATACTCCCTCCCCCACAACAATCGCATTGTTCAAGGGTGTGCAACACTCAGTTGCCTTACTTAGGGGAAGTGTTGAGGAGGAAATCACGCCCCCCCATAAGAAATAGAACTTTATGATGTGCTTCCAAGTAACTATAACTGTATTTCACTTCTTCAATCTCATATTCCTCTTTTTTCTTCTGTACAAATACTCTTTCTTTTAAAATGCATTTCTATATCACCTTTCAGACATATACCTTACCTAGTTTATTGTGCTATGCTTATCTTCAAAATGTATATTTGAATTATTTCAAATATATATTTTATTTTGTTTATAATTTTTCTCTATGTTTCAAAATTTATATGCAAATCACTTGTTAAATAAATATTATCAGTCTTTGTTTACTTTTGAGTATAGGGGTCTTCTTGTCCTATGATCCCCAGTAATTCCTATAATGATACTGGCTGGGATGGGGGCAGTGAGGTCTTAAGCTGTATTGAGATATAAAGAGAACTTGAAAGCTCCGATGAGTTAAGAATTAAGTTGAGGTATGAGAATACTGTATTTTTGGCTGAGAATCAGTCCTCTTCACTTTTTCCTGATTGCAGATAAGTAAACAACAAAAACCATGATTCCAAATTTCTGAGCTTAGGGTCTTATTTTCAAATAATAGGGCCATATGATATATAAATCTATTTAGCATACAAGGGACAATTCTTGAAAGAGATTCTCTAGGTAGACTTGAGTGGTAGCATCTGATTCTAACAAGGCGCAGTCACTTGTCACCTAGAGTTTCAATTACAAATCATTGCAGTACACAGTGGAAGTGCAATGACAGACATATTTGGAGTTCTAAGAAAGTGAGAAGGGCCATAGAAGGTGCCTGGAGGGGCTACCAACTCCAGTTCTGCAGTTGGTGGAGACTTCTTACAGGAAGAAAACTCGGCCCCTTGGGGTTTCCATATTTGTGACTGTTGCAAGATACAAACAAAATGTAAAACACTTATATACACAGCTCTGGCTCCTCCCAAGTCCTCGATTAATGGTTGTAGTTATTAATTAAGTATTCTTTAAAACACTGGAAATATTTGTGGTACTGATGTGGGAGAATTTCCCATACTTTACCCTGAAGATGATCTAGAACTTTTTTCTAATATAGAACTTGGTCTCATTTCTACTTGTTTTGTTCACAACAGGCCCTTGCTGTAGGGAAGGGAAGGTTTGCTTAATTAGAGAAACGTGTGCAATTTTGGCTCGTGGTTAAACATGCCCCACAGTGGGGCTCACTCCAAAGTTAACAATTATCTCAACACAATATTTACCTTATCAGGGAGAGTTGTGCTGTTTGCCTCTTCCTTCAGTGAGATCTCCTACTGAGCCCAACTCAAAACAGTCAAGACAAACGTTTACTCTTCAGAGAGCAGTGCTATGGAGCTGGGAAATGGTGAGAATCAACATTGTCTTTTGTGATATTCATTGATGTCATCTCATCGCACTGCTTCAGGTTCCTGTCTGATTGATTGATTGCTTTGAATATGTCACATCTACACCTACATATTTTCCTTCCAACTTGTGTCAGGCAATGTAAAGCCTTGATCATTTTTTTTCTGCTAAAAACAAGTGAAATTTTCAGAAAACATTATCAAGAGGTAACTGTATTGACTATTTTTATTGATTATATTATCTGAGTGTTTGCCCAATCTTCCCTTAACTTAGTGCAATGTAAACACAGTTCTAAGATGTGGGGCTCACGGCCAATCATAATCAAAGTCAGTTTGAATCTACCAGAGAGAGCAATTGACAAAACCATAGCCACAGCTGTGTCTTTATATCAACCCTATAAGCAGAGTTTTACATTTATTATACAAAAGCAACTAAGACCTCTGACTTTTAACCTAATTTCTGAATTATTTTAAGATGTTAAAATGTTGAGATGCCTTATTTAATTATGGTATATTGATTACAGACCTGAAAGGTGACCATGAAACCTTACATAGATCTACAACCTGTTAGCTTCCAAATTGACCTCTGACCTCAGTGAGAGCTGAGCTGTGGAGAAAACAAGAAAATATAATAGTATCATACTTCTCTGGAAAAACTTAAAACCTGGATGACTAGATTTATAGTGAGAAGCAATTAGAGAATAATACAGTTTAGTAGATAGTGAAACACTTTACAGACTATAACTATGACCAGATTTATAAGAAGAGATGTTTAATGTGAGTGCTGAATAAGAAAAAACAGCCTTTTTGAAAGAAGACAAAAACTGAGTTGGATTTGAAATATTTTATTCCACATATATAATATATATGAAGCTTTGCCAAAAATCATTTATGCACAAAGTGCAACAAATATAATACACACAACACTGCCATGCGAGGTACTTTGTTACACAAACACTATGTGCTCCAACAGCACTGAACTATTTTAGCACTCAAAAAAATGGCATAGTGCATTAGTGTTTTATTGTACTAATCCTCAACCTTGAAAACACAGATTAATTACCATGAGCTTTAAAAATTACCGATGTCTGAAACATAGCAGTCCCCCTTATCTGGGGAGGGAACTTTCAAGACCTCCAGTCGATATCTGAAATCATGGATAGTACTGAACCCTAGAAATACTATATTTTTTCCTATACATATGTGTATCTATGATAAAGTTTAATCTATAAATTAAACACAGTAAAAATTTAATGACAATAGCTAAAATTAAATAAAAGCACTGTAACAATATATTGTAATCAAAGTTATATAAATGTGGTCTCTCTCAAAGTATCTTGTAGTACTGTTGTCATCCTTCTGCTTGTGATCATGTGCTGAGATGAAGTGAGACAGAGACAAGTGAGGTGGATCCACCGAACAAAGGGATGATTTACCTCCTGGATGGGATGGAGCAGGGTAGGGCAAGATTTCATCATGTCACTCAAAATGGTATGCAATTTAAAATTTATGAATTGTTTATTTCTGGAATTTTCCATTTAATATTTTCAGACTATGGTTGACATCTGATAACTGAAAGTGTGGAAAGTGAAACCTCAGATAAGGAGGAACTACTATAATCAAATCCTAGAATTTGCTAGTGGAGTCTAGGACCTGAATTTTTAGAGCTTCTCAGGTGATTCTAACGTGTAGCCAGGATGTAAGCATATAGTTATGGATAAGCGCGTGCTAGGCTCTCTCTCAAATTCCTTTCATCAAATTTTTGTCTTAAGTGAATCCCTCCTGGCCCTTCAAAGCCATCACAGGGTTAATCTTTACAACAAAATCTCTGCTCTCTCTACCTTCCAAGCTGCTAATGACTAGAGTCACCATTTTCCTTCCATTTTTTTCGTGAACTCTCTTCAGAGTTCAGGCTCTTACCCCACCACTCCACTGAAACCACGTTTGAAGCATGCTGATGGCTTCCATGATGCTGCTCACTGTCTTCATCTTTTTAGTTCTAGGAGTATTTGACACACTGAATTACTCCATCTATTTAAAAAATATATATATTTTGGGTTTTCTCCTACCTCCCAGGTGGCTTCTTCTCAGTCTCTTTTGCTGATTCCCCCACATCACTCCAACTTTCTAACATTGGAGGGGTCCAGGATTCTGTTCGTGGTCTCCTTCCCTATACGAGTTGATGACTTCAACTAGGTGCACACCTTTAAACACCGCCTACGCCCTGCAGACTTGCAAATGTCTGTCTTCAGTACAGACCTTGTCCCTAAACCTCAGAGCACTTGGATGCCTAAGAAGCATCTTGAATTGAACACATAACTTTGAACACATTGCTTCCCAACACACATAGACACACACACACACACACACACACACACACACACACACTCCTTTCCCTTCTTTTGATCTTTTCCATCTCAGAACACCATCCTTCCAGTTTTTCATCTTTGACCTCTCTTTTTTTTTCACAGTCCACATCTAATTCATCATGAAATCAATTGGGCTCTACCTTCAAAATATATCCAGAATTTGACCTCATCATCTCGGCCATGACTGCTCTGATCTAAACCGCCATTACACCACATGAAGATTTTTGAGATTGCCTCCTACCTGGGCTTTCACTGTTCATTCTTTCCCTCCTACAGTACATTCTCAACACAGTGATCAGTGTATTTTTCATTCATCTGCTCAAAACCCCTCATTGGGTCTACATTTCTCTCTGAAACCAAAGCGCCTGCAGTGGTCAACAAAGCCTTCCATGATCTAGCCCCTATATTTCTCTCATCTTATCTATCTCACATACTTCAAACCTTACCAGCTTCCTCGCGTTCTTCAAACTGAGCAGTAGGCTCCCTCCCAAAGCTTTTGCACTTGCTTCTCTCTGCTCAGAACTTTTCCCAACTATTACCTTTCGGTGAAGTTTTCTACACTATTTAAAGTTGCAATTCCCTCCCCCCTGGGAAGGTCACTATCACTCTCCTTGTTTCACTCTTCTTCCTGGCATTTATTGCCATCTAACAGATTATATAAAAGTTCTCTTCACTTCTCAGTTCTATTTAATTCCTAAGCTGGAGTGCTGAGTTTGAATAGCAAGACATAATGCGTTATCTGAATTTATTTGGTGCCTGAATTTTCGTAGCAAGCAACAAAAATTTGGATAAGAGATTTATTCCAATATTTACCTGTATATGTGTAGTTCCCAAGTTTAGATAGTCAGGGATACTTATTAAGTTTACTTATTTATTTTATTTATTTCCTTAAGTATGAATATAAATGCATGGGTTTTGCCTGTTCGCTGCAGTGTCCTCTAGAACAGCACCTGTCACAAAGCAGCCATTCAATATATATTTGTTGACTGATGAAGGAAGGAAAGAAGGAAGAATGAAAGAAAGGAAGGAAGGAAGAAGGAAGGGAAAGGAGGAAAAATTGAGACATAAAAGGGAGAAAAAATAAGAAACATAAACTGAACATAGATAGAAGTGGAGATTGGGGAGGAAAGGAAGTATATCAGAACAGATATATTTCTTTGAACCCTAAAATACTGGGATTCAGTGTTTCTAGCCCTATTGTTTCTAAAAACAAATATTAATTCTGGTCCTAACATCCAAATTCATTTGTTGTCACAAGACATCTCTGTACAACTCCATATGTTTCCATGGATTTCCATATCGTGAACTCTATCTTCTGAAAGCAGACATTTTTCTTCTGCAGCCATCCTTGAAACAATGGTGCCTAGGTATGCCGTGAGTTCTCCATAAGATCTACTTGTCTGAGATGTTGATTGTAAAGCTTGCAAAGGAAGGAAAAAAGCCCCTACATGGTCCCACTTTCCTTGGGTGGTGATAGAGGCTGGACCCCTGGCGCCGGTGGAGACAGCAGAAGTAGAGTTTCTACATTAGGCCATTTCTGTGATGTGGTCTGCAGAAGTTATGGGAAGCTTAGCATTACCCTCTTAAAGCAGCCTTCACGACAGTTTTTTGAACTACCTAATTTTCTTTAATAAATATCTCCTTTTAGGCTTAAAATTGCCAACAGGGGTTTTGATTTTCGCAAATTAGTACCAGATCTTGAAGAAGTTTCAATTTCTGCAATACTTCCTGTTTCCTCTGGTAGAAAAAAAGGGGAAATAAAGTTCCTGGTAGGTAAGTTTTTTAATTCCACTTTGAAACATTAAAGGTTGAAATGCTTGAAGCGCTTTATAAATTATTTAACTGCAAAACAGGTAATCTAGGTCAAGTTTTCTCAACCTTGACACTTTAGACATTTTGAGCTGTCTCATTCTCTGTCATGGCGCTATCCTGTGCACTGTAGAATGTTTTACAACACCTCGGGTTTCTACCTATGAGAGACCAGTAGCACTCCTCTCCCATCTGTGACAACTGAAAAATGTTTCCAGACATTGTCCAATATCCTCCCAGGAGCAAAATCGCCCCCAGTTGAGAACCACTAATCTGGAGGCAGTTGGATGTATTCTACTGTATATTTCCTTGTTATGTTAGGAATCCAGAGTAAAGAAACCGAACCAAGGACATTGTTCCTTGGATAGGAAATTCATAAAGAATAATTTTAGCCCAATACATTCTTGTTTTGCCACATAAAAAATAAAACAAAATCCTTGCTATGAATCATAAATATCCTAGATTGTTTTATTGCTTAAATATGTGTGACTCAATCGCCTCTTTGTTGTAAGAAATGTCACACTTTAATATAACACAATTTCTTGAAATGACTTAGAAAACTGTCTAAAACTAAAATGAGTAGTGATACATTTGGAAAAGATTATAACTGTGGGTAAGTGGTTATATTTTATGGTTCTCCCCATCTCCCACATCAAACTTTGTTTTCTATCAGCCTATTCTTACTTAGGCCACAAAGCTCTGTTAGTTTTACATTGATGTTGTGTTTGTGTTATTGATCACTCCACATTTTACATTTCTCTCAAAGTTTTATTAAAGCCATTTACTTGTAATAATAAAGTAGATAAGATATTTATAGCAGTCTCAATTTTGAAAATACTATAAAAACCTATTACAAATCTAATAGACCATAACTAGAATTTTGATTTTTGGAAAATCTGTCATTAACACAACAGAATTACTAATTTTCCAGCATAGCTGCTGAGTTTGCTATGGCCACTAGCAAATTTTAAAGGTAAGAAAATGAAGAAAACTATTGTTAGTATTATAAATAATTGATTATCATTTATTACAAATAATTACCTTTAAGCAATTAGCACAGTTAACAAGTGATTGCTTTGGGATTATTAAACAGCAAAGTACATATGACATACAAAATTCATTGTTTATTATTATTTTTACAAGAACAGATGGCTTAGTACAATCAAGAAGACTAATGGAGAGTAATCTTTTTTAATGTAATTACCACATGAGTATGTCAAATGATTTTTTTTGTTTTGCTAACATTATAATGTTATTTTAATTAAGATGCTAGAGATAATAATTTTTCCCACCTAACAAGACCAAAAGGAAAATGAAAAATATACTCATGATATTTTTAAAGCTTTATTATAAAAAAATTTATATTTCATAAATATTAATCACATCAGTACATCTATACCTTGCTTTTATCTTAGCTGAAAAATGTTACATTTAAAAAACCTTATAACTCAATGACAATTCAGTATATTATAAAACTCAGTATATTATAAAACTCTAATGTTTTGTATCAATAAATATACGTTATGGATGTGTGTATAGTTTGGGAAAGAATAGTGATGAGAAGGAAAGATGGCAACTGTGATGATTGCCAGGACAGAAAAGAACTCAGATTTTTGTAGGTCTTTATTAGACCAATATGGCTATTCATAAAGATAACAGATGATTTCACATCATTTTTGTGTATATGGAACTAATCATATAGATATATTGTTGTAGGATGGACAGATGACACTTTTATAAGGGAGTTTCTGTACCATCAATATCTTCTTCCAGAGACTCAGAAATTCACCTTACATTCCATGTGATTAAGCCCAATGAAAACCAAATATGGGTAGAAAATAAACCTGTGCAGGTGTGGGGGCCTGGGGATCTCATGAGGATCAAGGTTTCCCAGGAGAGCTGATTCCTAAAGCATTTTTTTCCTGATATCTAGGGAATTTAGGGACTTAGCTACGTTTTCAGTGCAGACCCATGCTATCTTTAGCAAAAAGTGGTAAATAGTCAACTGACTTCCTGTAGGTTGTAGGAGGATTCATTTGGTCAAAACTGAATAGCTGGCTAGAAGTCTGGATCTCGTGTCTGGTCAGAATTATAGCTTTTGGTCACAGATGGTTGCAAGATGATGGCACATATGGTTATTTCCGACTCTAGCACCATCAGTATTGTCATCTCCTAATATGATCACAAACAACCTTGCATGACTCCTCAAGCATATCCTGAACAGATGCCGAGGCTTCTCCCTGAGGACACACACACCACACACCATGGATTCCAGTCACGCAGGGAGGGGCTTCTCAAGAGGAGCTCCTAATGCCCAAGACCCAGCTGCGTTGGGATCCAAAGCTAGATTTCTAGTGTATGGTTGTGACCTTGTTGAGATATTGTGTAGCTTTTCTCTCCAGGTAGACACATCATTTCCTTTTACTAAGGCAATTCCCAATTGCCAAAACATGTATTTTCTGAAGGAGCCTCTCCTTCCCACTTAGAGAGACGAAGCACATATGTTACTTTCAGAAAATAGGAGAACTTAGGCTGTGTGGCCCTAGTGGCCTATTACCAACATGTTGCCACCCTCTGCCAATTCACCACCAGGGCCTTCTGAGCGAGCAGTGAGCCACGAGCCCACCACTAGCCAGTGTCTAAGAGGAAGGAGGCCAAAGATCACCTCTCTCTCATCTGAGCTGAGACTGTCAAGGTTCAGCTTCTGTGACAAGTTGGAGCTCATTTCTTTTCTCCATTCGTAGCTTTCTTTGTCTCATACATCAAGTTCAAGCCCTTCTCAATAACTGTAGATAAACCCCTAGAATTTACCTGATTTTGTTCTTTCCTCTACACTACTATGAGAATAAGTGTACCTCGAAAGGCATCATGATTCTGCTTGTAGTTCTTTAAGGGATCCCCATGTTACTCCACAGTAGTTCTCAATCCTGTCTACATATTAGAGTCATCTGGGGACTTTTTAAAAATTACCTAAATGCAGGTCATATGCACATTCTCACATACCTAAGGGGAGGATGGCTTCATTCTGTCTAACGTTAAGCCCTACAATTTATTAAGAAAATCTCATTAAATAAATAAAACTTTTTAAACCTATAACTGTCAATCAAAAAAATGATGACGAAGAACTAGGCAGAATAACTAAGTTTCTTTCCTGAATCAAGAAATTTAAAAAAAGAGAGAGATAAAAGGCAAGGCAAGGCAAGACAAGGCAAAAGGAAGGAAAGAAAGAAAGAAAGAAAGAAAGAAAGAAAGAAAGAAAGAAAGAAAGAAAGAAAGAAAGAAAGAAAGAAAAGAAA
>NW_006434373.1:3562216-3565166 GCF_000325575.1 Pteropus alecto
GTGGGTCATTTATTAAGTATCTCTGCCAAGAGTGAACCATTCCAATGTAGCAACTTTTTATATTCTAAAAAAAATTATGAATTTCTAATTTCAATAATGAAAAAAGGCCTTCAGATAGACTATTTTGGTTACAGAAAATAAATGATAAACCACGTATACCAGACTCACAAGGCTTTGACTATAAATGTGTATATCTTCCTATATTCAAGTTTTGTAATGTGCAACATAACTCACCCACTTGGTAGATATTAGCTCACTTCAAAACACTTCCCAGTTATTTATGCAAGCTTTTTGAGAATTTTTCATTGCAACCCTCCCTTTCTGGCTTCTCCTCTTGTCATCCTCTCACCGCTGTGGCTGATAACTGAAATTGCTGCTCTGCTATGCATAGCTGTATGGTTAGAGACCAATGTGGTTCCACGGCATCTCAAAAAGTGTATCTTACTGTTCTTGGTGACATACATGCATCTTTATTGCCATATTGATTGTAAGAATTCATTCACAACTCAGATGTGCCCAACCAGGGCTTGAAGTCTCCGCCACAATTGTCTTGAATGCTGGCTATTTTGGACGCTTTCTCGAAGATACCCCCTCATCAAACTGCCTTTAGAGGTCCAAGCTAGTGCCCACAGCAGCAGCATTGACCTGGAGTTAGTATTCACCCCCCAGTCTGAGCCCATAAGGTCAACGCCGAGCACTCCATCACAGGAATCACTCCAGGCAGCATCATGTAGTAGTCTGGGCTGAAATCATAGGTCTCATGGAGAAGAAGAATTTCCATCCTTTCTAATTTAACCACCTCCTTCATTTCTTATTGAAAAATTACCGTATATCTAGAACCATTGAGCAAAACCCTTTGACTTCGAACAATTACAAAATATTATTAAGTTTATATTTTCCAAAGCGTAGTCAGCGCTATCTAATAGAACTTTCTATGATAACGGAAATATCCTTTATCTGCCCTGTCCAATATGCTAATGACTAGCCACATGTGGATACTGAACACTTGAAATATGGCTAGTGGAACTCAAGAATCGTTTTTAATTTAATTTTAATTTATTTAAAATTAAATGGTCTCAGTGGCAGGTGGCTACTGTATTGACAACACATTTGCACTATTCAGTGGTCACTCTGATATAGGTCATTTGACTTTTGTAAAATTAGGATTACGAAATCAAACCCATCATCTGTACATGCTCTAAAACTGTCTTTCTAAACCATCAGACTCTCTTAATAGTTTGCCTCAAATTCTGCATTGGGGAATGTAGAACTTCTATGAAATCCAAAATTTTTGCAAAATATCCAAAGCCTGACCCCAACCCCACCTCACTTGTCACTTCCCAAGATTCATCATGTGACAATTGTGGTTAGCAAACAATGACATGACCTTAAATTATTTGTTGAATGAGTTAATCCTGGAATAATGAAAATACAGTAATCTTTCACCCATCTATATACGAATAGTAAGGTAATAATTATCTATTGCATTATTTCTTTTTGCTAGGCATTATGTTAAGTAATTTCATATATTTTCTCTTGTAATACTCATAGTAACTCTACAAATTATCTATTCATAGGCCACTCTTACTACTAAGGAAACTGATTTCAGAGAAATAACTTACCTCTAGTTTCCCCTATAAATCGATGGGACTGCTAGAGTGTAAAGTACTTGAGCGTGGAGCATCCTACCTCGTTCACTCTGCCATCCTCATCAACTAGAATAGTACATGATACAGAGAGGACATTCTATTGATGTTTGTTGAATGAATACATGAACCAGGTTTTATATACAGGTGTATCTATCTCCAGTGTACACTTATATTCTTTACTACAATTATACTGCCTCACACTCAATTATTTCAAATAATTTGGAATATAAGTATCTCTAGAGCAGAGGTTAGCAACGTTTTTCTCTAAAGGGCCAGAAACCAACAGGCTTTGCAATTTACAGGGTTTCTGTTAGGACTACTCAGCTATGCCACTGTAGTACAAAAGCCGGCAGAAATAATGGGCAAAAGAGTGACTAGATCTGCATTTCTACAAAACTTTATTTGCAAAAATAGGCATGGCTGGATTTGGCCCACAGACCACAATTTGCTGACCCCTGCTAACTGTTAGCAAGTGGAAAAGTTCTATTGTTTATTTAACATAAAGCTGATCATAGGCTTTGCAAAATCATACCCAATAATCTTGCAGGACTACTTCTGCCTGAAACTTCTCTCCTCTTTGTCATCAAAATGTCAATCAAGTATTTTGTATTATTTCTCCATCACTTAGATGATCGGAGTAAGGATCTTTTATTCTCCCTCACATTGCCTTGCAATCCCAATAGCGACAAATGTCCTAGAGACAGGGCTGAAAGTCACATCCACTAATAAGGAAATCATGTCTAACAAGGGCTCTGATTCATTTTCTAGATGCCAACTCATGAACTTGTGCTTACTCCAAGTCTCAATAGTTGGGATGTATTTTGCCATAAGAGGAATGTGATATTTAGGCTTCAGAATCCAAAGATGACTTTAAAATTAATTGAAAGTGAATAAAAACCAAAATATAGCATACAGGAGGAAATCAAGAAGTCTTTCTAAGTGCAATTCGATCTCCATTGAGATCGTATCAGTTGGGTCTTGTAATAATACATCAGTGCAGGCATTTCGTTTTTTCATTATTTTATTTTATTTTATTTTGCTCATGTTAATGTAGATGACCCTGAACTGATGGGAACTAAGTTCAGGTTTCAAAAATAAGTTTCGTTGTTAATCTGCTTTTGTTTCAGCTTGATGAATTCTACTGGGATCCATCTGTAAGGCGTTGTCTATATACGTGAAGCATAAACTTCCAGAAATCATAGAATTCCAGCTAGAATGATCCCAGGCATGAAGGCTAGGCTGTTCCAAGTCTACTCTCTTGCCAGATTTTTTGTCATCTAAAGCCATCACTTGTGACCTCA
>NW_006434373.1:3565179-3574545 GCF_000325575.1 Pteropus alecto
TAGAGGAAAGAGGAGGCCTGGCCTTTGATGAAGAATGGTGGTGAAGGGCAGCTTCCTCAGCCTCTAGCTTAGAGTTGGAGCTGGGTTGTCAAGGTTAGCTTTCAGGGAAATGTAGAATCTCATATTGGTTTCCCATCTTCCCTCTTTCAAGGCATGTTAATATCAGCTTCCTCAGCCTCTAGCTTAGAGTTAGAGCTGGGTTGTCAAGGTTAGCTTTCAGGGAAAGGTAGAATCTCATATCAGTTTCCCATCTTCCCTCTTTCAAGGCATGTTAATATGTGCTGTCCCCCGAGAAGGGTACTATGTGAGCAGGCCACACCACTTCTGGCAACACAGTGGTCTTGATGTCACAAAACAACTAAGTAGAGGCATCGTCTTTTCTAGGCCACAGGAAATAGCCCTGCAAATGGCCCCATAATTGATTTACCTGCAGTGCATCTGTTTGGAACAGGGAGGCTGCCTGTTTCCTGCAAAAAACTACGTGCTCCTAGTGTGCTGACAGCCGCTGCTTGGGCCTTAGAAATGTGTCTGGAGTTTAGAAGATTTAGTGACAAAAATAATTAGCTATCAGAATGGATTTGAAAACTTCCTTTTATAAAACCAATTCATTTAAAGTGCTTATTTATGAGCATGTCTACACTAGCATTCTTTTTTTATTATAATATCAATTTTAATCTATTGTTAATCCAATGAGCACTAAAGAACATACTCAATTCGGCAGACATTTATTGATTACTTTGCTCTCTGCCAGGCACGTTGCTATGTGCCACATAGAATAGCAAGATGCATTTAAACAGAAACCAATCTAGTGTGAGAGGTGCAGGAAATGTAATTGGATAAGTGCTCAAAATCCTATCTTCCTCCTCCCTCACTCCCTCCCTCTCTTCTTCCTTCTTTTTTTCCTTCCTTCAACTACATGTTTAGTATGTCCCGTGAGGCAAACACTGAGTGTATTTTGGTGAACATATTCTCCGTTTAATTGAGTTTACAATCTGATGGAGGACACAAATGATAAATAAGTAAACAAAATTTTAAAGTGCCTTTTTAGGCTATTATACAGAGAAGGATATTTAATGCCAGCAGAATGGAGTTGTGTCCTTCATGGAAGATGCTAATCACATAGAAGCTAAAAGTCATGTTGTGTCCCCTCCACCTTTGTTAGATGGCCTCAGATCCCTCTTATGCTGAAGCATGGCCCATCACAATGGCTTATTGGTATGGTTTAGTTGGCACTTTCTCTTACACATTATGTTGCTTCAAACAGAAACACTACTATCCTTCTCACTCTTTTTAGAAGGAAGTTTTTCTTCCCCGCCCCCCCCTCCCCCATCTGACTCTCCAAAGCATTCTATTCTGTGCAGATGTTGGTGGCAGGATGTTAGAGAGTTCCCTGGCAAAAAAACAAGTCTGTCTTTCTAACAAAAATAAACAAACAGCCAAATGTGTAAGAGAAGCAGGCTTGAAAATAACTCAAGAAATTAGGCTATCTGGCTTTTATTAGAAACTTAGCCTTCCTCTCAGGCTGGAGTTGTCACTATTACATGTTGAAATATGGTTAGAAAGTGGGTTCTTCTCTTTTAGTTGAACAGTTTATCTGTGGGACTCGGGAACCCTTGGTGGCCCATCAGCAATGTGAGACAGAAATAGGCAAAATCAGAGAAAAAATCCTATATATTAGATCCTACAAGGCTTTTCTATTTGGATTTTTTTCTCCGAGTGATAACCTCAGAAACAAGGCAAATACAGAAACCAATCCAGAATAGATTTTGCAAACAGTATGAAAAATCTACCAGAAATCAATCACCCACTTCAACTTAAATAAGAAAGAATAGTAGACAGTCTGGCCATATTGAAACGGCAATAATGAATGTGACCCTAAGCTGTATTCAGAATGACTCAGGTCTTAAGTTACATGAACTGAGGGAGCCATCTGTCTATCGCCCCTAATCACAGGAAAAAACAACAGCAACCTCTGGCATTTATCAACCACAGTAAATTTCTCCGTGTTTTCATATGGACATTTCATAGTAGGCTTTGATGTGACTTTGCACATGTACTGTTGGTGACACATATATCAACAGTTTGAATTCAAATAATGTAAAAGATAAACTGAGCTGAATCTTACCAAAAGATGTGTTTGTTGCTTGCCTGCTTTCTCTTCCTTCTTTCCCTTTCTCTCGCCTGTACTTTCCCTTTCTCTCACACTGTACGGATAAAAGAACTTAGGCAGCAACAGGTTAAGTAATTTGCCCAAGATCACATGATAAAGTTAACAAAATCTGAGACATTATCGATTATAAGGTATACCGTGATTTTATGTGCTATTAAGGAAATGTGCTGCCTATTAACAATATAAAATGCCATGAATCGAAAAACTGATTTCAAAGATATTACTATATGAAAAACTCTGCTCAATGAAATATGAAAATTTGCAAATGTTTAGAGCTGTAATTTGAATACCAGGTCTCTCTTCCCCCAACTTACACCCTTCTGAAACTATGGCATTTGATTATTGACTACCGCTCAACTTTGAGCAAATGATGCATACTACTGCAGGAGTGCTTAATAATATTATTGCCAGAAACATACATTGATTAGAAGTGAGGGCGAAATGAGTGAGGGAAGTACTGTTACAGAGACTCATCATCAATATAAAACCCCAAAATTGCATAAAAATTAGCCAAGAAGAAAATTTAACTGTGATCTCCTTATAGACAGAAACATTGTGCTTTAGAAAAAAAAAACCAACAACAACAACAAAAAAACCAGAAGTAATCTAGAGAGGTCAAAGCTGAGAAATGGGGTGAGGAAGTTATGACTATGAGAATGGTGAGTTGGGGGAGATGCCATTGGTGGAGTGGGGGAGGTTCTGGGAAAAGACTCTGGAGAGGAAATTAGGGGTTAGAACCTGCAAAGCTTAGTGAAACAAGATTAGGATTATATCATATCCTGAGGTAATGAGAAGATGTTTAAAACCTTGGGATTGGCATAATCAGATTTGTGTTTGAAGAGAACAGTCATGTTCACTAATTAGTGGAGAAGAAATCTGAGGGCTATTGTGTCCTTAGGACTGTGACGCTAAAGCCTCACCCAAGAAATGGCAAAATGATTCTGTGATCAAATGCATTGCCAAGTAGTAGAGATAAGATCAAAAATGACCAAAGAATGAAGACAAACATGAAAGATTTTAAAATCCAAGTTAAAGAGTTTAGACATTGTTCATTCACTCCACAGCTACAAGAGTCATTTTGAAACCATGAAGGGAAAGCCAAGAAAACTGAAGACATCTCAGCCCAGATTCCTCTGAGCCTCTATGCCAATGTCAGTAACTGCCCATCTCCAAACTTCTTCCTCTTTCAGTGAAGATACTAAAGCTGTGTTATTGTGATATGAACTCTGGAAGTTGACTTGCAGAACTGGATGAGAGCAACATTACAGAGAGGAACACTGGAAAATATGTCAGAGTAAAGGAGGGTAAGTATGCAAAAGAGACAGTCAGAGAGATCGAAGAGATCCCAGAAGAGTGTCATGTTACGGAAGCCACAGGAAGACGCAATAGCTAGAAGGTGAGAGGTCAACTACTCCCTGGGCTCCTCAGAAGTCAAGTTAGATGGTGTTTGAGTTAATTAGATTTTGAAGTGTAGAGAATCCTAATAACTGTATAAAATATGCCTATTCAATATTTATTCTCTCCATCTTTCCTAACAAAATATACTTTTATTTGGGTAAGCATTATAGCTCCTTTATAGCAGGTTTGGCCAAATAATGGAGTCTGGTGAGAGAGTCTCCTTGGCCACACAGTTTTTAAGGTATTTTTAAAGGCCATGCTCAACTTTGCTCTTGCTCTACCTAGAAACCAGATGCATGGCTGACAGTGAAACAATAATCTTACAACAGTCAGATAATCATGAAGATGAAAGTGACATGCTAAGAATGGAATTGCAGTAAGATGGAGTAACATGGGTCTCTGAGGGCATCATGTAGCCACCATGTCAGCCCTGAACATCTTGTTACATAAAAACAAACCCCTAAACAAACAATTGGTTTAGGCCAGTATTTATTCTGGTTATCAGCCCTGCACCATCCTAAGTGATGCGGTCATCTTAGGGAGAACTGTTTCATTGTGATGGGATGAAGCTTGACTAGTAGATTAAAGGGTGAGTTACCAGAGATTACATGTTCATGGTATGGATGGTCTAAGAGAAATAGCTGAGGGAACTGAGGGAGCAAGGGAGTATTGGGAGGGTATTTGTTTTTAATGGGAAAGATGTGATTTTAAAGTCAATAAAAACAGTTCTGTGTAATACGAAAAAAAAAGAGAGCTGGTGTGATGCTGATAACAGTCTTTATGGATAAATAATAAATTATGAATATCCTCAATGGAAAGGATGGCATGAACATCACCTGCAACATTAGGGAGAACTAGAGTTTTGGTGATTGACTAGAAGATCATGGAATTACTAAAAGCAACAGGTGATGAAAGCTTGTACTAAGGTGATCATGGTGCAACCAGAGAGGAAGAATGGAATTTCAGGGAAATTTCTAGTTCTTCGAATTTCTTCACTATCCACTAAAAATCAACCAGAGGATATTAATTGTTTTCTACTTCCACTCTGACTTCTGAGGACCAGCCTTGTCCTTATTTGGGGGTTCCAAGTCATCCAAGTCTCAATGCTGCCTGGCTTCTCTGTTTAGGCCACTTGGAGGTGAGCATGTCCTCCTCTGAGTCCTCTCACCTTATCAGTAAGAATCTGTTTTACCTCTCTTGTGTCCTTCTCATTTCTTATCTTGAATTTTATTGATCTATGTTCCTGTTTCATCTCCTCCATGAGATGATAAAACCATTAACTACTGGCATATTTGTTTTTCCATTCTTGTGCATCCCTCCCCCACCCCCACCCCATCATAGTATAGTGTGGTACTGCTGGGTCAATACTTGTTTAACCAATTGAACACGTGCATTTCAAAAGACACATTGAGTGCCTGGTTTTTATATAAGAGGAAGAAAGAGAGAGATTATCAAAAATGAATCTTAGGCTTTGAAACTGGGAGACGAGATGACAGGTGGTCATCACTGAGAAGAGGGGGAAAACAGAATGACAGTTTATGGAGGGAAGATAATGAGTTTCTTTTTGGTTTGGCTGAGTTTGGCAAGACTTTGATGCTAAGTGGGGAACTGAATTTATGACACTGCGTTGGATGACTATGGGCAGAGAGGCCCACACTCAAGCAGACAGAGCACCTGGTACCCACTCAGGTAGTTTACCTGCAAGTCCGGGTGTGGTTAGGCTAATCCCTCAACCTCTCCTAGTCTAATCTTTTTCACCCTTCCAATGGAGATAATGAGGATAGTAAGAAAAAAATACTCTTTATCTCACAGGCAGTAATGAAGAGGAAATAAGATGAGTCCTGTAAAAATACTTTTGAAAACTTCATATGAATTTTTGTCTGTAAGTTGTTATTATTATGAAATGCCCCCAAAATTATTTTCTGTGAGAAATAGAGTGAGCTCTGAAGCCAAATGCCATCTGTAGTGCTTACTTCATAGAGTCGTTATTAGGATAAAATAAATTAATGCACGTAAATTCCTTACAGCAGTTTTTGGCACATGATGAATACCTAAATAAGAATAAAACACTTCCTACCATGCTCTTATTTGTATATGGATCTGTGAATGAGATGACAATAGTGGGAAATGCATTGTAGAAAGGCTTAATGATTAAATGAGACAAGAAACAATATCTGACTGGAAAATTTCCTCAATTGGTTATTTGGGAAGAAGCAGATCTCACCCACATGGCATGTTTCCTTAAGAGCCAGTTTAATTAGAGTTCAAAATCATCCATTTTTCTCATGGCTTGGGGAATGTGTTCCTTTTGTCTCTTTCTGGAAACTAAGGAAAATGTTTTTTTTTCATCTACAAAGAAGGCAAATAAAACAAAACCTGAGATATGGCAGAAATACTCTGTGCTAACTGTCCTTTAGCACTAAGAGAATTCAAGGGAAAGGGCTTTACTTTGTGGTTTCTGATTTTATCTTCCAAATCGATTTCTTTTACAATAAGCAGATTCTTAGGAAACCAAGCAGGGGCTGTGAGCCAAGTGGATGTAGGTGGGAGATCAGAGAGAAAGATGTAGGAAACTAAATGCCAGGGATTCATGACCAGCCCCTTCCTCCTAAGTTTCCCATCTCATCGTGTCATGTCATCTGTAGAAAGAGGTTCTCCGATGCACTGAGAGTTCCTCCAGATTTTGAATCTTCAAAACAATAATTTAGAAGCTTTCAATATGAAATCTCTTATATTGAAATAGTAAATGAAGATCGACTTGGAGTTAGGCTGTCCTTGTGAGCTCTCACCTTCAAACAGAAAAGTTGGCTGCAGTTGTTCTGCTAAATTTAGCCTTTGATGTGAGGCCAATCAAGTTCCTATGTGGCCAAATGAGTAAGCATTGGCTATAATGACTCGTTTTGTCTGTAGTGATTTGAAGAGTCTTCAAATTCCAACTGGCTTCAGAAAGATCCGCCTTTTCAAATTCATTATATCTCTCACAGCCATTCTGTTGTAATCAAGAGATAAAATAAATAGTAACCTTTCCTTGCTTGCATCCAAGGATCAATGCTGTTTGAAAAAAAAAAAAAAAGGAAAAGAGAAAAACTAAATAAAATAATTTTAGGCAACCATTTCAAGAGGAAAAAGGAGGAGGAGGAGAAGGAGGAGCAGGAGAAGAAGAAGAAGGAGAAGAAGTAGAAGAAGGAGAAGAGTTCCCTATTAGCAAGGGACATGCCCAGAACATTTGATTGTTGCAGTACATATGTTTGCTGTTTTGTTTTATGGATGAATACTTCTTTCTCACATGAGATTCCCATGAATGTGTTAACTGTTTCAAATACACCAGTTTTCAAACACAATACTCCAGCCAGCTTCTTCTATTAGGTGATACAACTATTGTATCACCTAATGTGATACAATAGTTTCCCTCATCTTAGGGGATACATTCCAAGATGCCCCAGTGCATACCTGAATCCATGAATAGTACCAAACCCTATGAATGCTAAGCATTTTTTTTTTTCTGTACATACATTTTTTTTTTCACTTAAAGAAAGTACTTTACAGCTTCTCTTTGGAGTACTTGAATTGCTAGAATCAGTACTCTTGAGCTTTGGGGCCATTATCAAGTAAAATAATGGTTTCTTGAACTCAAGTACTACAATACTGAGATAGTCCTTTGATAACTGAGATGGCTACTAAGTGATTAACGGTCAGGGAGAACATAGAGCATGGAAACTCTTGGCAAAGGGATGGTTCATGTCCAGGGCAGGATAGAGTGTGACAGCTCAGGATTTCATCACACTACTGTGAATGGCATGTAATTTAAAACGTACGAATTGTTTATTTCTGGAATTTTCACTTAAAATTTTCTGACCTCGGTTGACCACAGGTAATTGAAACAATGGAAGGTGAAATCATGGATAAGGGTAGTGGAACTACTGTAGTTAATTTATGTGTCAACTTATCTAGGCCACAGTGCTCAGATCTTTACTCTATATGTTTCTGTGAAGGTATTTTCTAGATGAGATTAGATTTAAATTGGTAGACTTTGAGTAAAGCAGATTCCCCTCCATAATGCTGGTGGGCCTCATCTAATCAGTTGAAAGCCTTAATATAAAAAGACTGACTTCTTCAGTGGGAAGGGAACGGTATCAGCAGATAGCCTTTGGATTCGAATTGTGACATCAACAATTCTCCAGTCTCCAGCCTGCTGGTCCACCCTACAGATTTTGGATATATGGCCTATTGCTGCTTTAAGAAATATAAGATGGGGTAAATACCCAGAAAAGGGATTGCTGGATCATATTAGAAGAAATGAAATATTGTCATTTGCAATAATGTGGATGGACCTTGAGATAATCATGCTAAGCGAAATAAGCCTAACAGAAAAAGTTGAAAACCACATGATATTACTTATATGTGGAATATAAACCTAAAAGCAACAAATGAACAGGACAAACAGACACTCATGGACATGGACAAAGGGGAGCGGGGAGGCGGGATGGAGGAGGTAAATGGGTGACAGAAAGAAATCTAACGATGGGAGGTAAACATACAATGAAATATATATGTACCTTACTGTTAAATTATACACCTGAAATTTACTGGATTTTCTTAACCAACGTCACCAAAAAATATAAATTAATTTAAAAAAGAAAGAAAGAAACATAAGATGGAGTGAGTGAAAGTCGAGCAGCTTGCAGTCACAGTGCCAGCCAGAAGCACGTGGCCCCAGGAGCCCGAAGCTTCCTATTCTGAGAGAAATGCGAAACCTGTGAGATCAGAGAAGTGACTCACACAAGTCACATGTCATATGACAAGCAGAGGATGTAGAGGAGGAAAACATTTTTCTTGACTTTCTTAGGGTCCCCGGCTGGGTCTGAAAATTAAGTAATGAATACAGAACAGGAGAAAAACATACACATTTATTTAACTTTTACTTGACATGGAACCTTCATAAGTAAATGAAAAAAAACAAAGAAAATGACCTAAGTATTTTAAAGCTAGGTTTGATAAAGAATGGACGGTCGTGGAGGAAGATGATAGGTCAATGAGTATGAAGGAAGCACAGCCTGTATATTAGTATTCTTGGCATTCCTTTGTCTTCTGAGCTAAGGATGCTCTCTCCTTATGAGTAAGGAGGTCACGTCTCACAGTGAGGGTCTTATGACCTGCCTCAGAGAAGGGAGGAGGTCACAGTGACCTTTCTGCTACTGCTGTTTCCTCAGACTCCTTCAGCTTAAAATACTCAATATACCAATGTGCTATCTTTTGGGGTAACATGTCCTAAACTTCATGAAGGGCTTGGTGCTTACTTGGATGTGGGGGAATTTCTGTTTCCTTTTTGCACTGTTGCTGATCAACAACAGGACAGTGACGAATGAGAGAACAGAGACTAGAAGATGTGGGAGATAAGTGAGCAGAGACAGGAAGAAGAAAGATAGAGGAAATTGAGAGAAAATACAAAGAGGCTCAGGGAGGACGCGGAAGTTGAGGGAATGGGGATGTCAATCTCAGAGACACTTTAAAGGATAGACTATTATATTTGGATCTGTACCATTGACACTCAAAGTTTACCCCCTCCTCTTCTTTCTTTAGAGATTTATTATTATTATTTTTTTATTATTTAAAATTTTATTCTCTGGTCTCTGAATTAGAAAGAAGGAGAGAATATTTAAATGTGGCTTCTGATCCTCCCTTGGAAAGTCAACAGTCCCTCAGGAATCTCTTCCCCAGGGGACTTCATGTCCTAAGATACAAAAGGTTCCTTCAAAGCTGGTCAGCAAAGCCTCATTTACCCTAAACAGGCAGTTGTG
>NW_006434373.1:3574586-3634494 GCF_000325575.1 Pteropus alecto
CACTGCAGGCTCTGGCAGCTCAGGTCACAGAAACTCCAAGACCAAAGAGAAAACAAAATAATGCTCTGCTCTGTTCTTACTGCCAGTGGTAGTAATCTTGAGAAATTAGTCTTTTCTCTCCAGAGAGCCCTCACCCATGTAGATTCAGAACATTCCCTTCATGAGAAAGGTGGCGGGCCTAGAGTCTGCATTCCAGAGAGATTGTTCCATCAAGAGATCAATGGGAGCCTTCTACTGTGAGTACCATACGGAGTAATGCACGCTCTAGAAGAATGCTGCTATTCTGTGATCAGATCTAAACACTGTAATAAGCATTCAAATACTTTGAAAAGAGCTATGAACTCTTTAGAGAAGCCCGTGAAATGACTAAGAAGGTTGTACTTTTATTTTCCTGAAAGGGGCTTCTTCTTGCTTCAGTTCTTTGTTCTGCTTCTTTTCCAGCTTTTTCTTGCCTTTCTCTCATCCTCTTTTCTTCTCTTTCCTAAGAAGAGCTTTCTCTGGGCAAGCTAGAAATGCAGTGCTTTTTCAAGGTGTCAATGGTCACCAGAATACTGTTTTTCACCCTGATTATCTATACTGAACTCGATTTAAACAAACCAGTTGGAACTGGTTAGAAAAGTCTGGATTTTAAGCATCTGATCAATGTCACGCTTTGGGCTCCAACAGGGGAGGGAGAGGAGAGCCAGCCCCGAGAAAGTTGTACTTTAGATCTTTGTCAATATCCCTCTCTTCTTCTTAAAAACCTCATGAAATTTACCCTCGAAAGATACCTACCTTTAATAAAAAGAGAAACATCTCATTTCTGTCCATAACTTTCCCAGGTGGTTTGTGTTGACCGAGATTCTCCTACAAAGCTGAACTGTGCTTTGAAAATTCCAGGTGATCTGTTTCATTTCACCCTGTGTACTAAACATTTGCTCTTTCTGTGGTAGACTGAGGACTCCTCTGGGATCCTTTTCAGAGTGCTATTCTGGTTTCTTCCTAGACTGCTGATTTGGCTGTATGCGTGTGTTTGTGTGTGTGTGCATTCGCACGTGTGTGCACGTACACACACATGCGTGTTCACACAGCATCTATTGTGTAAGTACCTGATAGAAGTCTTCCATCAAAGGATTATTGAAGGACTGATTAAATTGCTCTGTTCTTTTTAATTTTTTAAAAAGAAGTTTTGTTTCTGACACAGTAAGATTAGAATATTTCAATTTTCATTCAAAAAAAGAGTTCATGGTCCAAACCACTTGTATCGGATTCCTAAAAGGCCAAGAAGCACATTCAAGTTTGATGCTTAAGAGCTCAGTTCTTCTTCAGAACAAAGGAACTCTGGGTTTATATACCTCTATAGGCTGATTTTAGTAAGTTCAGTCTTTCCATTAACCCCTGGCAGCCATAATGACTTCCTCTTACCAGTTAATTAACAAATACTGGTGTGCCACAAAATGGATTCCTGAGAGTGTCTTTGGTGTGGTCCCAGGTCTGCTAAAATGAAGTGTGAACCCCTCTTTTGTTCTCCCTATCACTTTTCTTATGGGCTCACAGCACTTTGAATCTCAAATGAGCTGCCTAATTAATCTCTATGACTCTCCTGTGGGATGGGAAGGGTCTGTCCATTATCTTCACTTTGCAGATAGTAACAATTTATAGGGCTTAGCTGAGGTCACAGGAGAATTAGCGTCTGACCCAGAATAAAATTCCCAGTTCCTAAACCCCTCTCCTCTTATCCCGTTCCCTAGACAACATCATTTCATTCTGTCGTTATGAAATTAATAAATGAAGTGGGGCCTTATTGTGTTGCAATGAACTACTGTTCAATGAATGCAACCTAGCAGCTAGGGGAGCTTTTAAAAAATGCATAGTCTGAAAAGGTACTAAAATATGTTTATTTTTAGAAGATAACTTACAGAATAGCTTTTAAACCCTATGCATGAATCCGTCTCCATGAAAACAAAGTCATTTATATACAAGAACCACCAAACATCTCCACTCACCAGCCCTTCCCTCCAGGTATTCCTGTGCCAGGTCCAGATAACATGTCAGCCCTCAGGTGTTTCTTGCTAATGAAGTGTGGGTGAAATATTTTGAACTCACTGTGCTGTGGTGATTGCAAATGAGATTACCTGCATGTACGTTGTCTTGTGTGGTTTTGTTTGATCTCTTTCTCAGTGTCGTTAATGGTTTTGTTATGGCAAGAAACATCTTTTTCGCATGTCACAGTAAGAAACATCTTAATAGCATTGTGTGGCTGAAGTAGAGGTCTCTATTTTTTTAGAACTAGGTATTTGACAGGAAAGGATATAAATCTGAGTTATATTCATTCAATTCAACAAGCATTCATTAAGCACTATATAATGACCAGCCAATGCCAGAGGCTATGAATGGGATCATGGGCAGGCAAGTTTTCCAGAGTGACTTTGGGGTGACTTTCGCATGTGCTTATGTGAAAAATCAGAAGGGTGATGATGATCTCTTGATTCTCTCCAGCTCAAATGTTCGGGACACTATGATCACTTCAGACATGTTTATATTTTTTGATGTGTAGTTGACAGAGACACCTAAGGCGAGACTCCCCACCCTCTCTGTTAACAAGTAAACAAGTTCTTAAACAGATTATGGGAACTAAGGAGTAATTAGATGAGTTCTGTAAAGTCACTAGAATGGAATCCCAGGGTGGACCCTTTGGGAATGGGAGAGTTCTTTGATAATGCAAGCACATTCTTTGGATTCTAGGTTCCAGCTGGGTTTCTGGGTGGCAGAGTGAGGAGCTGGCTTTGGAGCTGTGGAGCTCAGTGTGGAGGGCATAGCTGACCCGATGAGCTGTTATCAATCAGGACTATCTGGGTAGTCCTGATAATTCTGGGTTTAGTTGCATCTACTTGAAGAATGAAAATAATTTTAATACAGAGATCATCCTATTCTATACCTCCAAGCTTACTATCAACCTGCAATATTGAAAAGCTTTACAATTATTATTAATGTATTTGAATTGATTATCAAAGAAATAAACATTCTTTGCATTTAGGAAATTACAACCAATAAGAGGCATTCCGTTTATTATGCATTTAACTTCTGAGACATAATAAATAGTTCTCCTGATAATTATCAAAGCTGGATGTTTATGGAAAAACACCTTCTCCATAAATTTAAAAAACTGCATATCCTTACAAGTGAATCATATCTCAAAATTGAGAAATCATTATAAACATTTATTAACTATTTAAAGCTAAGAAATGGTAAACAGAAATGTTTCTTTCATTAGCACTGAGCAATCACTGCCGCCCCCTCCCCCCCAAGTCTGCTGTTCCCTTTGATGAATTGGCCAATTATTTCAAACGATATCATTGCACAAATAGACATTAACATGAATGATGATGGTATGTCACTTCCACAAAATTGCATTCAGGAGGTATGTGTATGACAGCTCATACGTAGTCTTCAGGCCTGTATTTACGCAACAAGAAAATAGGCTTTCTTCAATAGATCACTTCATCATAGTTGGCTTACCTAACTAAAAAACATCCTTCTGTCAAAATTGGCAGACGTTCCCATGCATAACTAATCCATATTCTCATGGGAACTGAAAGATATGATTAATCAGTTGAGAACAGTTAATTTCTTTAGTATGTCAAACTAGAGAACAAGCCCCAAGGTTTGAGTTTTACAGGAGACCATGTTTTTATTTGACATAAAAAAGAAAAAAAATAAGAAAAGATATTTTAAAAGAGAGAAAAGACAGTCAATAACATTTTCGATGAGGAGACTCATAGAAATTGAAAGTTCTGAGAACATCGAGGCCAGCTCATTACTTTACATGAGGAAAGTGAAGCTCAGAGGTGATACTATCTGGCAAGTTTACAGAGTGAAAGGACACTTAACAGATCCTTACAACTACTTGTTGGTGCTTGGGGAGGCTATGGAGAGGTTGTCACCCAGGCTTTCCAGCTGGCATCAGAAGATGGCATCACCCAGATAAAGTCACCATGGTCAGGGTCTTGCCCTCAGGTTTGAACTGGAAAAACAAATCTGTCACATGATTACTTGGATTCAGGGGAACTGATGTAAATGTCAAAATATTAATTAATATAAAGGGAAGTATTGTGACTGTTTCTGTCTTCTACATAGAGTACTCCCATTCTTATATCACCCCTATGACAGGAGACATCTTTATATTGCCTCCGATACTGAGTGAATCAGAAGGTTGTTAAGTGAGCACCGAGAGGAATGAGAATGGTATTAAAGGCATGACCTCTAGTCACCCTGATTTTACCACTGACAGAGCTGCGTTAGTTATGAATTAGACTGATTACATCACTCTCTCTTTTCTCTGAATAAATTCTGAAAAAATTCTGGCTCTCTGGATTTCTTTCATCAATTACCCAGGCTTTTCCCCTGCACAATTTCCAGGTAAAGTTTAATAAAACTGATTTGGTTTTATTAGATTGAATTTTATTCACATTTTCATTCTCTCCTTGAACCAATCATCTTGGTTGGAGTTCTGGGTGTTGTCTTGGTAAGGGTTCTTTCGGGACATTGTCTCTTTTGCTTTTCTGGCTATTTCCCAAAGAAAGGGGTATGAGGACCCACCTTCCTCAAATTCCTGAGGCATCAGACCTGCACGCAGTGTATGCTATTGCTGCTGCACCTGCTGGGAACAGATCAGAGGAGGGTTGCCCATCTGTCTCCACAAGAAGAGACACCCCCAAGTCCCATGGTTGCTAGGTAATGCCAACATCTTTCTCTATTGTTGGCCTGTACTATGCCCTGCTGGAGTGGGAGATGATCTCCATCTCTGCACCCCTCTTGGCTAAGGGTTCTTTCCTTTCTTCCTAATAGGGTTGCTGGATAACGGAGGCAGAATTAAAACTTGCTTGCATTTTTATTCATATTCAGTGTTTTACTCCCTAGAGATATCATCAGTCATCAGACTTAGAAATATAATCAGTCATCAGAATTACACAAGTATGTGTTAAACATTTCAGTCACTTATTAGCAGATAATTTCTTAGTTTATTATCAAATATAGCAAATTATATTCATCATATCTGCTTTTCATTACTTTTTCTTAGCTGGCAGCCTCAGACCAATTCCACAGGTGGTGAGGATTGAAGAACACCTGACCACTTGCCCTGGGAGGGCCCTAACGAATCCAGTAGTTTTGGAAATGGAAAGAAAGAGAGGGCAGCAGATTGTATGGTCAACTAATTGGATGTTGGGGACAAGGGAGAAGACAATATCAAAATGATTATGGAAATGATGATCAAGAGAAGGGTTTTATGGTAAAAGAAAACTCTGGGAAGTAAAACAGAGCTTATTAAGTGTTTGTAGCTATTTCCTGAGCTAGATTGCAATTTCTCTGCTAGCAGGGAAGCTGTCTTTCAAGCCATACAAAGGGATGTCAGGTGGGTTTTGGCCATGATGGCAATTTATAAGGAATGCCAAAACATCCTTGAGAGATAGTGTGATGGAGAAATTTTATTCCCCACAACTTCTCTTTGAAAGATTCCTGTACATGATTAGAAGTAAATTTAGATAAAGCTCTTTGCGTTGGTTATGGAAGCAATTCCTTCAAGAAGAATGCTTCAGTGATAACATTTAATAGTTAAATACTCTCATAACTTAAGGGCTTTTGCTCTGTTAAGAGGGCTTACAAGTGTGAGGATTTCAAGTGCTCGGGACAGTAAAGGTGACCCAAGCACTATCTCAGTGGTCCTTTCTTCTTCTGTTTCTGTCCTTCACTGCTCAGTATTCAACTTCTCTTAACACATGTTTAACAAACCTTTTTAGCCCAAGAGACCAAATTGTTAGCCTAACATGGTGCTCAAATGTTTCCATATGGACTTTCACTTCCTTTGTCTGTCCTACCAGGCCTTTCAACTTAATATCCATAATCATTGTTGATTGACAATAAATAAAACTTTAGAAAAACACTAACTTTATTTTTATTAGCTTTAAAAACAGAACTTGTGACAATTAATCACAAAGACTCCAAAAAAAATTACATTCTGCTTTTGTCACCTTGATAGGACAAGGAATGTTTAAATGTCCTCAAAATACTGAATAGCCAAAGTTGGCAAGCAATACACTACAACAAACTATGGACTATCACTTCAAGCACACTAAATATGGAATATACATATGTAAATTACTGACCGATTTGAAGAACAATGAATATTCACTACAATTTATAGTACCAGAGGAGTAACGTGTCCCAAAACATAACACGAGATCACAAACATGTTCAGATAAAATAATCAATTCAACTCCTGGGTTCAATTAAGACAGAATAACAGAGAAACTTTAACCTGAAGGATATATACAAAACAGTAGAAATGTAAATTAATACTCACTGGGGCCTCCATTTGGGCCGAGAAGCAGCTGGAGTAGTATGACACAATAACAGGTTAAAGTCACCTTTATCTCTCCTTAGTCCTCAATTTGAGTTGGGAAGATTGGTGACTAAATAGAAAACAATATGGAAAAACACATTATCTGCATAGATGTAAATTTTCCATTATGACAAGAATGTGTTTATAGGACATGATTTTTTTTCAAAAGCAAATGTAGGTTTACAATAGACCCTTGTTTAAATGGGCAGAGATATTTTGACTTGGGCCAATAAATATCAATGATAAATACATCAAATAAATATGCCATAGAATATGGTAGAACTCAGGCTTCCTGGCTAGGAATCTACCACTTGCTAGTGATATCAATTGTGTAATGTAGGGAGATCCTACCACTTGCTAGTGATATCAATTGTGTAATGTAGGGAGATTTCATTAACTTTTCTCAGTTTTCTTATCTTTACAAAGGGGAAGTTCATACTCACCTCATGGGGTTGTTTGAGAGTTAAATGAGTGGAATACACACATGGCTGTTAATTCTCACCACATAGTAATTGCTCAGTAATGCCTGTTATCAAATGTGTTCATTAAATAACAACTGGATACCTATCCTCATTCATCTTTCATCTATCCTAAACATAGTGCACATAGTATTTTAGAGTTCACATGATCACATTCCTTGTTATAGTAGTCTTAAGAAATAGGCAAGGGATTATGATCCTTTTTAAATAGTAGACCAAATTGATGATAAGGAAGCTTAAATGACTTGCTCAAGGTACATATAATTTGGTCTTCTATAATTGAGCCAAGTGATATTTTCCCCACTATATTTTTAAAATAACAGTTCATTAATCTATGTGAATGCCTACTGCACAGAACTTTAGAGAGTACAACAAAATAGGGTAAAAAAATTAAAGGCTAAAGACTGTATATTGATACACAAACCCAGGTCTGTGAGATTTAAAAATCTCTATTTTTGAAAATCAAGAAATATGACAAAAACCACAAAACTTTTAGAGATTCCTTTACAAGAGATTCTGGTAAGTTTTAGGGGGGCCTTTACACGAATTAGAAAAAAAGCACCCTTCAAAGGCTATACTGGGATGTGGTAATGAATATGCCAATATATAGGGTTTATAAGGTAAACCTTGTCTCGTGGAATATGGCTCAGTGGTGTACTGCTCAGCACATATTACTCTGTAGGCAGCAGCCCTCAGCCCATTCCCATCTAAAAGAGGGAGCTGCCCAAGGGAGCTGCCCACTCCAAAAACCACAGTCCTGTATAAAAAGTGACCCTACTAATTTCTATTTGTGGGCACACAATGGCAAAGTTTATTAAAAGTTTTGCAGTGGCAAAAAAAAAAAAAAAAAGTTATGCAGTGGTTTATTGCTCCTTTTTCATATTATTTCTTGGTTATGTCTTATTAAAAATATAAATAAAATGCTTTAAAATTGACCTTACCTTATAGTAATTTTGGGTGAGCTGGACTTATAATTTTTCATGACTTTTTAAAACTCTGCAAACACTAAAAATATTTCTGTATTGATCATGGCTTTTCCTTTCTTCTTCTTCTTCTCTTCCTTCCTTCCTCGCTCCCTCCCTCCTTCCCTTCCTTCCTTCCTTCCTTCCTTCCTTCCTTCCTTCCTTCCTTCCTTCCTTCCTTCCTTCCTTCCTACCTTCCTTCCTTCCTTCCTACCTTCCTTCCTTTCTTCTCTTCTTCCTCGCTCCCTCCCTCCTTCCCTTCCTTCCTTCCTTCCTTCCTTCCTTCCTTCCTTCCTTCCTTCCTTCCTTCCTTCCTTCCTTCCTTTCTTTGTTCTTTCTGGAATTGAGAATGTTAACTTTTGACTATCTTTTTTATTATCAAGAGATCTATTATATTTTTACAGCTCTTGAAACTTTTATTTAAACTAATATTAATTGTGAAACACTTTTAATGACATTAAAATTTATTATGGGAATTTCACATACTAGTCACCCAACTTTAAATATTAACTTGAGGACAGTCTTATTTAATTTGTAACCCTACTTTGCACCCCCTTTTCTGATTATTTTGAAGCAAATCTCATACGTTGTATTATTTCTTCATAACTATTTCAAAACGCATCTCTGAAAGATATGAACTTTTCATAATCTAATTACCATTACCACACTCAAAAATTAACTAATTCCTCACAAGTATTAAATGTCCAATTAGTGTTAAATTTTCCTGATTCTCTTTTCTTCCTCATCATTTGTTTGATTCAGGATTTCCATAAAGGTTTATATATTGCAATTGGCTGACTTATCTCTCATATCTCTTTTATTTAATATAGAACCCTTTCTTTTTTCATTGCATTTTATTTGCGGAAAGGACTGAGCTATTTGCTGCCTACTCATTGTATAATTCTTTTGGATCATGTATTTTCTGTAAATTAGTAGTTAGATCGAGATTTTTTTATGAGAATTGGATTATATTTTTATTTTATTTTATTTTTAAATGAAAACTTCCAATAGGCAGTATTATATATTTCTATCAGGAAACACATTATGTCTAGCCATTGTTCTTTTTGTAAAGATAGCTGCCATTAATAATCTGCCTAGAATAGATTAAAAATAATTTAGGGGTTATAGAATGGTGATACCTTAACTTGATCATTCTTTTTTTATTCATTGTCTATAATGTATTATTATTCAATTACCTTGAGGTAGAATATTTATAGAAAAGGCAATATGAGTTTCTGGTTATGTCTTATTTCCTAGTTTTCAAAACAATGAGTTTTTTTCTAGCATTCTCTAAATACGACCATTGAGATTTAAGTACTTTATAAACATGTGAATTAACATTTTTTATGTACTTCAATCTGTTGTATTCGTTAATCTTAAAAATATGTTCAAATTCACCCATTGTTGCTAATGAAAGCCTCTTGAAGGTAGCTCCCAAATTCTTTGGTCAAGAGTCCAGTAATCTTTGCTAGATTCTTGATTTCTGATACTAGACTAGCTCTCTAGCCATAGACAATTAGAAAGACTATACGAAATCCATGTTTTTAAGATATAAGACCAAAGGTAGTATGGGACTATAATCCATGACAGAAAACATACGAATGAAGGGATCCTTGATGCCTTGGCTTTTTGCCTGAATGATTCTTCTAGATCATGGCCCAGAAGGGGGATCCCAAACAGAGCGTGAGGTCTCCCTGAGATAAGATGATAGAGATCAGAATTCAGGGAGGCTGAGATTGCTGGTTCAAAGGTAATTTCATATTTCATAGGTAATATATATTTGGAATTTGTGGGGCATAATGCTAGAGAGCAGGGAGCTTTGTAGAGAAAGAGTTCCAGAATCTATTTTGAGTTTCTCTTGAGGCTTTGTCTGAACGTTAGTCTGAACTAATAGTAAGGTATTAGTAGGGTAAAGAACAACTGTTAAGAAAAAAAATAACTATCAGGGAACTACAAAATGAAAAACAAAACAAAGCAAAACAAAACTATTGAGATTCACAGAGGTAGAATGTATTTGAGATCCATATAGCCTGAGTAGAAAGACCTTGTTGAACGACCAGGGTTGTTCAGTAGAGGCTCTGGAAAGCCATACTTTAGGGGTAAGGCTAAACTAGCTCTGAGAAAAAGTTACTCTGATTCTACTCTAATAAAGCATAAAGAAACCCCTAATGCATTGTAATGGTTGAGCTGGTACTCAAACAAATTAACTGCCTTCCAGATCAAAGCTCTCTAAAGGAAGGCAGAAATCCAGACACTGAACAGAATGGATGATGACAACTATCCGGTTAAAATTACTGGATATGTGGAGAAACAGAGCATGTGGTCCACAACTAGAACAATCAGTTAATAGAAACAGCTCTTCCTTCCTAATTATCAAACCTAAAGATTTCAGTTAAGTGATCTTTCTACTTGCCACTTTGTTGCATGATGCCTGTGATTCCTCCTCTCTGCTCTTGGCTTCTGTGACACCATATGTGCCTAGTTACCTACTACTTTTACCATCCCTTCTTCTCTCTCCCCTTTGCTGGCTTTTAGGTCAGCTTTATTCCTAAGTTTTAGTCTTTTTCGTGTTTTTATTTCTTTTGCCTTTTTCTGACTTATACTACAAGTTCTCTTAGTCTTATTTATTCCCATGTCTTCAACTAAAAACTTGTTTTTCAAAAGTTTCTGCTTTTATAATAATAAAAAATTATAAGAATTTTTATAATTATTATGTCTATATGCATTAAACTTCATTAAATGTTGTTATAGAAATTATTTCCTTTGATTTTCGTGCAACCCCTATGTGATAGAAAACTTAGGAACTTTTCACTAACAAAGAAGGAAATGAAAACTCAACGAGATTAAGGTACTTGCTCAAGGTTACCTCTCTGCGAAGTGATTTGGCATAGTCTAGAACCTAAGATTTCTGTCTCTTCATATCACACTCTTTTCAAATCTCTTGTTTCCTAGAGTGTATCTTTCATAACCCACAAGGACTAAGCACATGGTGGGTTAACACATAGTCAATAGTAATCACACATGATGCTAAGAAATTGGCTGAGGAGTTCATTTAATTTTGAAAGAGAAAAGTCTCCTTTTTGGGCAAGGATGTGTAGACAGTTTCTTTGAGTAATGTCTTTAAATGGTCTGAGGCAAAGCCTGTCAGGTGATTCATACATCACATTGACATTCCAAAGAGTCAGATTGCACAATGTGCTTTTGACTTTCTTCCTCTGAGCAATTTGAACTATTTGTGCTCACATGTCCTATCATGGAGTTATGTGCCAATGTTCAGTTTCATTTTAGACTAGGATTCTTATCTGTGTGGAAACAGGCAGGACAGTCTAGGTTAACTACAGTATCAGGCCTTGGGTTGCTTACGTTTTGAACTCATTGATATTCACTTTCTTTATAGGGAGTCCAGTGCCTTACATAACAAACAAGTGTTTATCAATGGTAATGATAGCTTCCTTATATAGTTCATGTCCCATCGTGGTAGTTACGAATGTTACATACATTTTCTTCCCTTAACTCAGGAATCTCTAATATGTTCTTTGATGTAAACTCATAGTTTCTGTTTTGGTATCTGACCTAGAAAGTCAAATCAGTGGACACATTCTGATTTTTCTCAATTTGCTTTAGCACATTCAAATATCAAACTCTGGTCCTCAGGAAACAAGTATGCCTTGCCCTACCTTTAGACACAACACGCATGCAAATAAATAAACAAAAATTACCCTGAGAAAACTAAATTTTCATTAAAGCTCTTTTCTGTTCCGATCCATTTTCTCATTCACAATGTAAAAGTATTAAGGCAAAACTTATTTTAAAGTAACTTGATAACAATATTTTAAAATGCTGTATCTGTTATATGTATGAATCTAATGCATATCTTTTCTACTCTTCAGAGTAGTACATGTGATTGCTTGCTTAAATTCTGCATAATAACAAATTAAACTTGTATTGTTTTTAAAGGAGAAACATTTCATATTTATGGATAGTAGCATTTTAAAATGCTGTAAAATTTATGTATTAATGTCCTGTGCATATGATGCTTATTTTAGTGGGGAGGAAATAGTATTTTGTAACTTCATGTTCTTTTTTCTGTATAAAAAATATATACTTGTCTCCAGAAAGAGAAAGTAAGGATTAAATGAGTAAGGATAAGGAGTAAATTTGTAGTGTCATTCCAAATTCCTTTTGCCTGTGTGCCTATATCATACAGATATATCACTACAATAAAAGCATTAGTTTGTGTTGTTTTCTGAGTTCTGGGTTACGTTTGTCTCACATTTTCTCATCCCAGGGGTATATTCAATTCTACACAGTTTTAAGAGTTTCTGTTTTCCTAATGTATAACCACATACCACATCAATAGAATGTGCTTGGTGACAGGCTGTAATTCCTTTGGTAAACAGTCTAAACAAGTAAAGTTCTATATGTTTCTTTGCCACCTTGAAGCAATTAGGTTTAAAATGAAATCTTAGAGCTGGGTTGTAGAAACTGAAAGCAAGATAGGGTTTTGTCAATCTATGTTTCCAGAAAATGAACAGTCTTGACTTCACTAGAAAAGGTATTGATATCAGTGGTTTAATAAATAGATTAAAGTATTTTTATTTGCCAGATGGCTCAGATTCTAAAGTTGAAACTGATAATAAAATAGCATGGAGTTACAAATTTTCTTTCTTTCCTTCTTTCTTTCTTTCTTTCTCTCTCTCTCTCTCTCTCTCTCTCTCTCTCTCTCTCTCTCTCTCTCTCTCTCTCTCTCTCTCTCTCTCTCTCTCTCTCTCTCTCTCTCTCTCTCTCTCTCTCTCTCTCTCTCTCTCTCTCTCTCTCTCTCTCTCTCTCTCTCTCTCTCTCTCTCTCTCTCTCTCTCTCTCTCTCTCTCTCTCTCTCTCTCTCTCTCTCTCTCTCTCTCTCTCTCTCTCTCTCTCTCTCTCTCTCTCTCTCTCTCTCTCTCTCTCTCTCTCTCTCTCTCTCTCTCTCTCTCTCTCTCTCTCTCTCTCTCTCTCTCTCTCTCTCTCTCTCTCTCTCTCTCTCTCTCTCTCTCTCTCTCTCTCTCTCTCTCTCTCTCTCTCTCTCTCTCTCTCTCTCTCTCTCTCTCTCTCTCTCTCTCTCTCTCTCTCTCTCTCTCTCTCTCTCTCTCTCTCTCTCTCTCTCTCTCTCTCTCTCTCTCTCTCTCTCTCTCTCTCTCTCTCTCTCTCTCTCTCTCTCTCTCTCTCTCTCTCTCTCTCTCTCTCTCTCTCTCTCTCTCTCTCTCTCTCTCTCTCTCTCTCTCTCTCTCTCTCTCTCTCTCTCTCTCTCTCTCTCTCTCTCTCTCTCTCTCTCTCTCTCTCTCTCTCTCTCTCTCTCTCTCTCTCTCTCTCTCTCTCTCTCTCTCTCTCTCTCTCTCTCTCTCTCTCTCTCTCTCTCTCTCTCTCTCTCTCTCTCTCTCTCTCTCTCTCTCTCTCTCTCTCTCTCTTTCTTTCCCTTCCTTCCTTCCTTCCTTTCTTCCTTCCTTACTTCCTTCCTTTCCTTTTTTTTTGGTGAGAATTCATTTAATACATTAAAATGAGCTAGAGGATTTACAGTGCAAAAAGCATAATGTGCAAAAGAACTAATTAGAGGCAACATGGTTATTGAAGGTAGTAGAAATTTTAAATTAATGAAGTTTTCTCAATGTCTCTCAGTTCTCAATACTACTTTTCTTCTAATTTCTTTATATTTGTTCAGACTTTATGCGGTCCAATGTTTTTGCCTCCAGAGAGTATGGAGATGTGATAATAACAATCTCTCATCTTCAAGACATTTTCTTTAATTATTAAACTGACATTCTCCAAGACCTATGGCAGTACCAGCACATGTGGAAACTTTTCCTTCTGCAACAGTAAGTGCCTGCTTAGAGCTAAGAACTCGATAGCTGCTCTGTATGGGTATATTATTATCCCCATTTGATAAATGAAGAAACTGAAGTTCATATAATATAATTTGCCCAAAATTAGAAAGCAAATTTTAACAATCTTCAAAACCCATTCTCCTTCTTTTTTAATAATCTGCCTGTCTGGTTATTCCACATTTTTAAAAAGGTGGTTGCTCACGTTCATTAGTGGCAAGAATACTGAGTCTAAGTCCCATGAATATTTAAACCTGATTTGTATTAAGTCAGTTTATTTAGCATATGCAAATTGTGTTAAGATATTCCATTCAAATGGAGACAATAAGGGCTCAGAACCAGAAATCAAAAAATTGGGTGGAGCTGTCGGTATCCATAGCTGCTTGACTATGTTCTGTCCTTGTATAAACCTCTTAGGTTTTCGTGACATAGTTTCTTTATCTGTATAATAAAGGAATTAGGTAACATAATCTCTGTGATCCTCCATTGCTAAATATCTGTGATTCTATATTGCATCATTTGGCTAAAATGCATGCTCTCTTTCCATGTCTACTGCTTGTCTACCTCACAACCAATAAGATAGAATAGAAACAGATTTGGGGTAAGCAATATAGTATGGACTATGAGGATTGACCCATGGTGGGCATAAGAACTGACTTTTAAAAGGTGGCCCCAGAAAGAACTTCATTTTCCCCAGGGACTCTGTTTGGGGATGGCAGATGGCCCTGGGACATATGGGTGTTACTTTGCTGCCTCTAAAACTCTATCAAAAATAGATTATATAAGTTCTTCTTTCTGATTTTTGGAAGAATTTATATAATGGAAATTTGATTTAAGCTATTTCAAAGTAATAGATTATTGGACTGAAAAACTCTTCTTGATGCTGAAAAATTAATTGCATTTAAATCAAACTTTTAGCTAAAATGTTTTCTTCTTTGCTGATTGGATAGCAGCCTAAGGAACAGTGGCCCTTATTTTTAGTACTTATTTTATTCTCTTTTAATAATGATGTCAAATAAATATGTAGATTTTAAAGTAAAAGTGATAAATATTTAAGTATTTTAGTTTTCTAAAAGTATATATAAATAACTATAACCTATATATATCTTCCAATTTCAAAATCTGTTTCAATTACTTAAGTACAAATGGGGGTCTTACTCAAATAGGAATTTTGTGATGTTTGCAGCAAGACTGCAAAGATATATTTACATTTCAGTCCCCCAATTCCAGTATCAGAATAGATGAGGTTAAACTATACTAAGGTAACAAACTCCAAAATCATAATTGGCATAACACAAATTTTTGTGTCTCTCTCATGTCTCAGTCTGATGTGGGTCCGGTAGCTGTCTCCCAGGTATGTATTAGGGACCCAGGATTCTGCAACCTAAAATATGTGGGAGAGAAAAAACAGAGAAAGGTACAGAAATTTTTGTACTCAGGCTAGGAGGTGGCTTCTGTCACATCCCATTGGTCAAGATCTGGTCACATGACATCACACTATAAGAGAGGTTGGATAATGTAGTTTTTTGTTGACTCAAGGGGAGAAAAATGAGACAAGATTTGATGAAAATATGCCTGGCTACAACTCCTTATTCAAATTCAGCATGATACTCCTTGGCAAAAACTCCCAAGATGATACAAATAATTTCTTTCTCTATGGGTACAAAATCAAAGGAAAACAAAAGAATTAAAATCATCTAACAAGATGGCAAGAATGCTGTAAAATGTTTATTCAATGACAATGAAAATTTCTCTCAGTGAACTCAAGGTACACAGAACTGGCTCCTGAAATTCAACAGAGGGCACTGACATCAATTCTTTGGGTGTACCACTTTAAAAAAAAAAAATCATGGGGAAGACTTCAGAAGGCACATGACTTGGTTTCTTCTAAATATATTTTCAAGGAAAAACTAATAAATGGAGGATGACTGATACATTATATATACATAATATATTAACTAATTATAATTGTGGATCTTATTTGGATTTTGATTTAAACTCTAAAAAATGTGACATTTATGGGACTTTTAAAAGTTGTATACTAATCGATATTTGATGATATTAAGTAATTCTAATTAATTTTTAGATGTGATGTTATGATTATTTCTTTATAATAATATTTAATATATTTTAGAGATACATACTGAAATATTTTAAAATAGAATGATGTGCTGACTAGAATTTTCTTCAAAATAATAAGGGAGGCAAGTGAGTGGTGTAGAAATGAAACCAGAATAAATTTGAAACGGTAATTTTTGAAGTTTAGGTATCGGTATGTGTATATGAAGATTTTAAAGGTGGTCAAAAGGTATAAACTTCAAGTTATAAGATAAATAATCACCAGGGATGTAACATATAACATGATAACTATGGCTAACACTGCTGTATTGTACATATGAAATTTATTAAGAGTAAATCCTGAGTCACAAGGCATCATAAGAAAAATACTTTTTTTTTTGCTTTTTCTTTTTATTGTATCTTTATGAGATAATGGATGCAAACTCAACTTAGTGCAACAATCTTTTTATAATATATTTAGGTCAAACCATTATACTGTATACTTTAAATTTATATAGTGATGTCTGTCAATTATATCTCAAAACTGAAAAAAAAGTTTATTTTGTTTACTTTGTTTGTGTTTGCTATTTCCTGCAATAAAAAATTAAAACAACTCCCTCAAAATATAATATTTCATTATCAGAGGACTAATTTTTTATTTTTACTCTTGATTCATTGCCTCATTTTTAGAACTATATTTCTCTTCCTGCTTACTGTTTTTTTTTTTTTTTTAAGCGTTTCGATCTTCCACATCAACTATGATTTTATCAGGCTCATTTTAAATAATTTTGTTAGAAAACAAAGCTGTTGCAAAAATGAGTGCATGCAGCAGAACAACACAGAAATTGGACCCATACTGAAGCTACTCAATGCAAAGAATCAATGCTATCCTGAGAATCTTAGTGTCTGAAAGTGATGTGTTTATTCGTTGCCAGGATAGATTCAGTAGACGTGGCCAATTAAAAAAATGATTCCTTCTCTTTTAACTTCTTAAAGAACTCCTTTGAATTTTCATAATTGCTTGAAAAGATTAAGTTCTCTAAAAACAAAGGGTCATTTTCTGGAAAGAGTATAGCTTAGCAAACCTGAGAGAACCGCTGTACCAAAAAACAAACAAACAAAAACCTTTTATTCCTGACCTAGCAAATTGTGACATTTCAATTACGATGAGAATTATTTTTCTCAAGGTATTTTTGCTCTTGTTCTCAGTCCTGAAGTTCTTGGGAGTTAGCCACTGCCTATTACTTGGACCATTCTCAGTATAGAATCCAGCGGCCTCTTCCATAGTAAGCTCTGTAGCCCCAATTAGGACTGACTACTGACTTCCTAAAGAAGTCAGTCACTGCTTTTTTCTTTTTCTTTTTCTTTTTCTTTTCTTTTCTTTTTTTTTTTCTTTCTTTCTTTCTTTTTTTTTTTTTTTTTTTTTGGTCTGCAGCTCTCCTTATAAAAGGAATAAAGCCTTATTTTTGACTCTTTGGGTAGAAAAATAAGATTTATGAAGTTAGAGTTCATAGTTTAAATCAGACCAAGTATTATCTCTCTTCTTTTCCAAGGTGAATTTCTCTCTCTCTCTCTTAAAGTGATCTGGTTCCTAATGGGTAGCACCTAATTATTGTATTGTATTTCACGTCCTTTAATTGAACCAAATTATACTTTGAAGATGAAGAAAACTATTTTGAAGATATTTCTGTATAGTGAATATGTCTTTCAATATTCTGTGATCCTTTCTAGTTGGATTTCCATTGTTTCTTCAGTATTACTTTTTGTCAGAAAAGAAAATTCTCTATGATCTGGTCATTCTGAATGTCTAGTTCTACTCAGTAAAATGACCTCTAGTGTACTATAGTTATTCTATGTCTTGTAATAAGCTTTGAAGATGCCCTTGTGAACTATTAAAGTTTGGAGTTTCACTTGAAAAATAATGCCAGTATTAATTTAAGGAACTTGGAAGAAACCAATTAGCTTTCTCAAATCGACAATTCGGATTTGCAGGTAGTGTTTAGGAAATTCTTGATAATGAACACTTAGCAATATTGATTTAGAAAACTCCCAATATTACTTTGAACAAATCCCACTGGCTCCATAGATGGGGAAGTCAAACTAAATTTGGCAACTGCTCAAACAGGAAGAGGAATGGAAGTTGTTCTATGTACCTGCTAAACTTTTTAGAGAGCATAGCCAGTCACATAAAAAGTGCCTACTGAGTTTTCACTTTTCAAATAAATACATGAAACAAAAACACATGGTTCTAGCCCCACAGGAATATTGGTATATGGCATATAAAAATTGCAAAATCATATTATAGTGTGCCTGGATGCTTATGTGTCAAAGGAGCAGTAGAGCTGAACTTTGAAAGAGTTAAAAATAATGGGTGATAAGAAAAATAGTGGAGTAAAAGACCCATGACGGGTAGTATTGAGATAGATATTTTGATAATGAGAGCATTTTTTGAAACTTTGCAATTGAAACCTGGCGAATGTGTGATTAAGCCCATTGTCAGACATCACCTTTCTTTTTATCTGTATGACAAAGGGGTCAGTTTCTCCTGAAGGACATCTCCATCTTAAAGATGGAAGATCAGAGGCAGTGAGAAACTTAAAAGATTTCCATCCACCCTTATGAGGTTCACTCGAGCATCAGAACTTTGGGAAATGATCTCCCATTGAATGTTTCACAAGCATCCATAGTTGCCTAAGGTTAAATAATTTGAAACATTTTTTTGTTATGTATATATGGTTTGTTATATCCTAGTGACTTCATTTCTTTGGTCAAACACTCACTGAATTTTCAGTTCTCTCTTCTAAAACCCTGCATTCGCTTTCTACTTGGCATTGTTTCTTGACCTTGAATACCACTCTGAGAATAAGCGTTGATTTCTTTGGTTAATTAATCAGAAGAATTACCTGAACAATTGTCATATGCCAGGCACAGAGACACAAAGATGAATCTTTAAGGAGCTCTACTGAGAGACAGACACATAAAGAGAAATATGTACTATGAAACTGCTAAAGCTTGAGGTTTTTTAATTTTTTTTATTTATCATCTTTTTTTTATTATTAGTTTCAAGTATATAGTACATTAGTTAGACTTTTATATAGTTTATGAAACTATCCCCCTGGTTACTATATCTTTCCTCTGGCTCTACACTTAGCCATTATGTTACTGCCAACTGCATTTCCTATGCCGTGCTCCCCATCCCTGTGACCATCTATCAATTCTACTAATTTGTACTTCTTTAACCCTTCACTGCTTTCTCCTAGCTCCGCCAACCCCTCCCCTCTGGCCATCACCAGATTGTCCTCTATATTCATGAGTCCGTTTTCGATTAGTTTGTTCTTTTTGTTTCATAGATTCCGCATATAAGTGAAATCATATGATATTTAACTTTCTTTGTCTAATTTATTTCGTTCAGCATAGTAACCTTTAGGTCCATTCATGTCGTTACAAGTGGCAAGATTTCATTTTTTTATATTACTTTGTATATTATTGTATATATGAACCTTAACTTCTTTATCCAATCATCTGTTGATGGGCATTTAGGTTTCTTCCATATCTTGGTTATTGTAAACTGTGCTGTCATGAACATAAGGGTCTTCTTTGGATAAATATCCAGAAGTGCAATTTGTTGGATCAAAAGGTAGATCCATTTTAATTTTTTGAGGAAACTTCAGATTGTTTTCCATAGTGGCTATACCAATTTGCAATCCCGCCAATAGTGTATGATGATACACTCGTTTTTCCACATCCTCGCCAACAATTGTTCTTTGATTTATTGATGATATAAAGCTTGAATTTTATACCTCTTTACTTGAAAGGGCCTCTTCCAAAGCCTTGTGGTAATTGGAGTTTCTTCTTTCTTTATAAAACAGGTTTATTTAGGTATAATTGACATGTGATAAACTGCATATATTTAGAGTGTACAATGTAATAAGTTTTGACATGTGTAAATGCCCATGAAATTATCAAAACAATCAAAATAACACGTACATCCATCGGCTCTGAAAGGCTACTCATGTTCCATTGCAATGCTATCTGCCCCTCCTCCATCCTCAGGCAACCACTTATCCACTTTTTGTTAATATAGATTAGTTTGAATTTTCTAAAAATGTATATAAACAGAAAAATACATTTTGTATTCTTTTTTGTCTATCTTTCTTCCCTCAGCATAATTATTTTGAGTTATTCATGTAGTAGTGTGTATTAATAGTTTATTCCTTTTTATTGATGAGTAGCATTCCGTTGTATAAATACACTGCCATTTGTTTACCCGTTCATCTGTTGATGAACATTTGAATTGTCTTTAGTTTTGGACTATTACAAATAAAGCTACTATGAGCATTCACGTGCAAGTCTCTATGAACATTTGCTTTTATTTCTCTTGCGTAAATATAGAAGAGTAGAATGGTTGGATCATATGATAGATGTATATTCACATTTTTTAGAAACTTCCAAATTGTTTTCCAAAGTGGTTATAACATTTTATATTACCAACAGCGATGTACGAAGTTCAGACCCCTCGACATACCAATACTTGATATTATCAATCTTTGTAATATTAGCCATTAAAATAGGTGTGTAGTAGCACCATATTATGGTTTTAATTTACCTTTTCCTAATGGCTAATAATGTTGAGCATCTTTTCACATGCTTATTTGTCATTCATATATCTTCTTTGGTGAAGTGTTTGTTTAAATACCTTTCCCTCCATTTTTTATTGGTTCATTTGGTTTCTGATTACCAAGTTTGAGAGTTTCTTATATATTCTGAATACGTGTATTTTATTAATACGTGATTTATGCTCTTTTGTATTTATAATCTCTATTGCAATGTGCATAAACTTTTAGGACTATTATATACTCTTAATCATTTGAGACTTTAATAAAATGACTTTCTTTATCTTTGGTATTCTTTGCTCTGAAATCTATTTTGTCTGATATTAATGCAGTTACTTTATTTTTATTTTTATTGGTTTTAGCATAATGTATTTTTTTTTACTTTTGCTTTTAATTTTTTGTGTGTGCCTATATTTAAAATACATTTTTTTATGCATCATAGAGTTGGATCTTGGTTTTTTTGTCTAATCTGACAATCTCTATCTTCTGATTGGGGTATATAGAGCATTCTATACTTAGTGTGATTATTGACATGATTAGGTTTAGGCGAATCATCTTGCTATTTAATTTTTTATTTGTCTTATTTATTCTTTTATCTAATTTTCTTTTTTTTCTGCCTTCTTTGGATTGAGTATTTTTTATAATTGTACTTCATCTCCTATGTTGGCTTAGCGGATATAACATTTGTATTTAATTTGTTATTTTAGTAGTTTCTTTAGGGTGTATAGTATATGTTTTAACCTTATCACAGTAAAACATCCACGATATTATGCCAGTTTATACATACTACAAAAATCAATGTATGCTTCCATTTTTCCCCTCACAACCTTTGTGTTACTGTTGGCATACATTATACTTCCATAAATGTTATAAACCCCACAATCTGCAGTTAATTTTTTGTTTAAATATTCAGTTCCTATAAAAATATTTTTAAAATAATATAAAGTATCTTCTATGTCTGTCTATGTAATTGTTTCCAGTGCCCTTTGTTTCCTTATATAGATCCACATGTCAATTTGGTATAATTTTCCTTCTGCCTGAGGACTTCCCTCAGCATTTCTTGTAGTATGGGTCTGTTAGTGGCAAATTCAGCTTCTGTATAACTGAAAAAGTCTTTATTTCAGCTTCATTTTTTATAGATATTTTGCTAGTTATTGAAATATAGATTGGTAATTTTTTTTTCTTTCCAGCATTTTAAAGATGTTGCCAAGCTGTTTTGTCATTTGCGTTGTTTCTGATATCTACTATCATCCTTATCTCTGTTCCTCTCTGTATAACCATCTTTTTTTTTTTTTTTCTCATGGCTATTACACTTTTTAAATAAAAATCACTGTTTTTATACAGTTTAATTATGGTGTACCTTGGTACAGTTTCCATTGTGTTTCTTGTACTTTGGGTATGTTGGGTTTCTTATTTCAGCAGTTTTCTTATTTACATCAAATATGGAGAATTTTCAGCCATTATAATTAAAAAAATTTTTTTTTCTTTTTCCTTTTCTTTTTTAGAGAGTTCAGTTGTGTGTATTTTAGGCTGCTTGCAGTTTTCTAACAGCTCAGATATACTCTTTATATATCTTTTAATTCTTTCTTCAGTGTTTCATTGTGGATAGTTTTTAGTTCTGGGTCTTAAAATCCATTAACCTTTCTTCTAAATGTATAATTTGCCATTTATCCCATTAAATGTATTTTTCATTCCACACATTTCTAAAATTTAGATTTGGTTCTTTTTTTATGTTTTTTATATATCTACATAACTTTTTGAATACATGTAATATAGTTATAATTGTATTAATGTTTTTATGAGCTGATTTTCATCTGTGTCATTTCTAAGTTAGTATCAGTTAACTGATTTTTCTTCTCTTTATGGATTATATTTTCCTGCCTTGTAATTTTTGATCGAATGACCAAATAGTGTGAATTTTATCTTTTTGGGTGCTGTGTATTTATGTATTTATATAAATATTTTCCAGCTTAGTTCTGGAACACTATTAAATTATCTAGGAAACTATTTGATCTCTCCTTTTTATGATTTATTAGGCAGGATTGTAGTAGTCTTCAGTTTAGCCTAATTATTTCCCTCTACTCAGGCAAAACCCTTCTATGTACCCCATCTAATGTCCTGAGATTTAGGAGATTTTAGGTCCAGTCGATGAGAACAGGTATTAGTCCTGGCCCATTATGATTGCCAGAGTTAATTACTTCTGATCTTTGGGTAATTTTTTTCCCTAGCCTTGGGTAGTTTTTCACATGCATTGCATGTCATTAATCAGCTGAATCATTGAGGTGGGCTCTCTGCAGATCTTGGATTTCTCTCTCTTTACAGATTCCTCCTGTCACTCTGTCCTGTAACCTGTGGTCACTTAGGTCTCCCAGCTATTCTTCTCAACTCAGAGAGTCCACCTAGATCCACCTCAGTTCCTCATTTCTGACCTGTGGCTTGGAAACTCTCTCAAAACAATGTGCTAGGGAAACTTTAGAGCTTATGTTAATTGTTCCTTATCTCTCAAAGATAACTGTCCTTCATTGCCTGATAACCTGTGTCTTGAAAACCATTGTTTTATATGTATTGCTCTTTATTGATTGTGTGACCTTGCCATTCCACCTTGGACAGAAGCAGAAGTCCTGTCAGGTATTTAATGTTATATTAATAAATTTGTATTCATTTTTTAAAAGTCCCCCTACATCCATACCCATGTCCTCCAAAAAGAAAAAAAAACCCTAAAATCTACTAAACTAATGAACAGATTGTGATCTACATGCTAAATGCAATAATGAGTACATATTTTGGTGGCATCTCACACAGTCCAGAAGTTGGTCATGAAGCCATGGTGTTGGAAACTTCCTAGAGAAGGTGACACTTGAGTTGTTTCTAAAGAGTAAATAAGAGCAAAGATGAATGAGGAAAAGAGAGTAAGGGGCAGAGGAGGAAGCTAAAGAGAATCTAACTGCCTTTTAACAGCTTATTTTCTATGAGGCGAACAGACTTTATTATAAAAAAGAACATAAGAAAATAAACATGTATGATCTGGCATTTTTGTCAGGGAAAAAGAAAGGGTGGGAGAGACAGTACATTTTAATTCAAAGTGACCTTTCCAATTCTTTCCAAGTTCAAGAATTGGAAAGGTCATTTTGAATTAATGTTATGTGGTAAATAATGACCAGTACTGCACTATTTGTACAGTACAAAGAAAAAAGAGAAGGAAAAGGAGAAGTACGAGAAAGATGAAAAGAAGAAAGGCGAGATTAAAACTGTAGCTTAGTGAAACTGTTCAGAGCACACTAACGAAACTTTGTCTTAAATATGAGAATGATCTTTTATAAAAACCAACTTTTCCACAGACTCTTCTCCAGGTTTTGAAAAGACATTGAGTTTGCCTCCTAAGTGGTGAAAAGACATTGAGGTTGAGGACCCAGGTAACATACTACCTGAGTCCCCCAAATACCACCTGGGTTACTGTCAGGTAAGAATAATTACCTGTTCTTCCCATCACGCTTCTGCTTCTCAAAGACTTTGTACATCTTTGCTTAGGTTAGAGTTGGACCCGCTGACACAAAATGAGGCCTCATTTACTGCTGGCATTCTACTCCTTACTCACTTTGGTATAACTGTCTGTAGACATCACAGATTTTCTCTTTTCTCTTGACAGATGAATTCTTTTTGCTTTTCTGATGTTGGTTTATGTGATGGTTGCTGTTTGCTTCTCTTTTTATAGAAGCAGGAACAGAAAGGAACAGGAGGGATGAGTTTCAGGAAAGAAGCCCCTAAAAGAGTATAATCACCTGTCTCCCTTCCATGCTGTCCCTTTTTTAATGCTCTGGGCCTCTTGATATCTAAGGCTCAGAAGAAAAGTGGACACATGATGCTCAGCCTTGCTTACTTCAGAAAAAAAAAATCCCGGGAATCGTAATGCAATAATAGGTCTTATTATTCCTTAACATTTAATAAAGCCCTCAGTGATAGACATTGAACATAAGCTAGTGCAGTATCTGCTTTTTGAAAAGCTGAAGCTCAAAAGACAGACCAGAGTAGCCATATGATACAGATGGACAAAAGAGTGAAGAAAATAGGAAGGAAGGGGGACAGAGACAAATGGCCAACTCATAGATCTTTTCTTTTTTTCCTACAAGATTATTCTTCTGGGTAGGACCCCAGGACATTCTGAAAGGGATTTTTTCTTTGTTCCATTTGCTTGTTTGTATTTAATCAAGGTTTGCTGTAAACAGTGAAGCCAAGCTTCTCTTAATCACGCTTGCCATTAGGGGGTTTAAATACAAAACTCCTACTTAAAATTACAACTATACTTTGATGAAAAACCTTCCCAACCCACTTCATTTTACATTTTTCCCATTGGTTTTCTAAAATAGGACTGGAAAGTGCTAATAGAGTGTTTTGGAACTTAGAGTTCTTTGTGGTTTTCTAAGTCTCAAAAAAAGTCAGTCCTACTTACTGCCTTATCACCACTAATCAGGGCTTATGTGTGACTGGAAAATTAGAACCTTCACACGTGGTCTCATAGAGACATAGAGGCATGGTCTCAGAGAGAAAACATCTAAACATTGATGTGATTATTATGGACACAATATTCCCCTGTACCCATGTGGTTCTGGAAGTCATCCAAGTTATTAATAGCTATGGTGACGGGACTGTACATTATATTGTTTCCTCATCGACGAGAACGGAATGTTAGGCTGTGAGGATTGTGACATGGAAACTATGTGGGTTGGCTCTGATGTGTTTTATTTTCTCCTTTTGAGGGCTTTCTGTCTTTTGTGCTTTTTAACCACTGCTTGTGGGCAAACATCTTCGTGGATGATGAACAAGAAATGATCTCATGGAAACAGTCTGGTGGTGACCCACAACTGATTTAAAATAAATAAATACATTGATTACCCTCCAAGGTATACAGAGGATGTGAAGTGACTTGGTTCCCCTAGTGCTGGTTTGATCCACTTCAGAGGATAAATCTGTACCTCTTTATACTGTATCATTGGGTTGAAATGCCTGTCCCCTCCTAAGCTGGCCTCAAGATTTTCATTTTATCGAAAAGAGAGCATTTTTGTTGCTACTGAGGTTGGAATTAACTCAAAAAGGGGAGCAAAAATCTGGATGGCCCCAGAACCCACCCAGCCTCTCAGACAATAGCCACCTCTGGGCACAGGAGCACAGTTAGTGCCCGAGCAGGGCAAAATGAAGAGATGAATAAAAACCACCAAAAAGGATAATTTAAAAAAAATCTGAAATGGCATAAAATAATTCACTCCTTCATTAGTTGTTAATACATTTCTTCAATTGTTTATTCAAAAGGACTTTTGCATTTAGCATACAAAATTTAAATATTTTTGGAGACATTTTACAGGACATTTTACATTAAGCTATCTCATCACTTCATTTATTTCTGATTCCTTTATGTTTTGAAACATGGTATATGAGAAACTGGGAAAGCACCCGTCCTCCTCCTCCATGGTTTAGAATTAATTTATTATTATTTCCAAGTAACTTATTTTCATAATGGCTGGATTTTGATGCTTTAGCAGTATTTCTGCTTTATTTTACTCAACAGTGCAGATTGTTATATAATCAAGACCTGGAGCTCTGGATATTTTTTTTTTATTTTCTATTTTATAAACCCTGGAACCACTGTAAGCTTACTACTTAGTAAGTGTTCAAAAATATCAATGGCTGATTGCATCAAGGGGCTGAGTCATTCCCTTTGGAATTATTACTTAATTCATTTGCTTTAGCGGTTTTGTATTTTTTCCCATAATAATAATTGGAGTGAAATAACTATTATAGATAATGGTATAATAAATTAACTTGAAAAAAGTTATACTGTCTGCCTAGTTTAATTTCAGTTTTAATATAATAGTTTATGTATTTTTAAATGTGCAATGGGATTTTTCAACAGTTTTGATTTCAGGATCTTCTTAGATTATATGGAGACTCATACACTAGTTTTTAAAATTTTCATTTTATAGTTCTTCCATGATTTTCGAATTTAAAATACTCTTTGGACTTGTCACAAGTGTGGCTCTATCTTCCAAAAAGCATGCATTTCAGAGCCTTCGGATTTCCTCCTAAGTTCCCCACTTGGTCAGGTTGGATGTTCTTTTCAATTAAATCATCCTTTAAACTTTACTTGCAGTTTTTAAAAGATAGTTTTGACTTTGATAAGCTTTGGCACTCTGAATTCCTTGTGTTTCTTTGTCTTTTTCCTTGGGCTTGCCGGAGGCAAGGTCTAACACTGTCAAATCATTAGGGGGAGGGCTTTATTTCCAATTTCAAATCATTTTTATTTTCATCATTCAAAAAGAAATGCCGTGTCTTGGGGATGTGTCAGTGCATACTTTGAAGACAATGGGCTCATGTTTCTAGCACAGTTAATCCTTGAAGTCATTTTTCTGTGTTTTTTTTTTCAACTTATGTATGTATTCTTAAAACTAACTTTGTTACCTTGAACGAGTTTCACTCTTCGTTCTGATTAGAAACCGCCTTCTGCTTTGGCATCTACCATCACTTTTATACTTTTGGTTGGGTCAAAATAATCTTTTGGCTATTCCATCTCATTTTCTCAAAAATGTCAATTTTCCTATTATCATAAGAATTATTACATTGTAGAGCTATCATTTAGAAATTTACTATACATCTTAATACCTCTCTGACCCCAACACACACACACACACACACACACACACACACACACACACACACACACACGCCCGTGCACACTCACAGGTATGTTAATTACTAAGCCAGGACTAAAACCTAGATTCCTATAGTTAGAGTCTAGTGTTCTTTATGAATGAATGAATATCAGACTCTTACACTCTGCACATCATAGTGACTGGTCTATTAATTTTATTTTTCATGAGGTAAAATAAAATAACAAATAAGACACGTATGTATTCTTTCTCTTTCTTTACCTCAGGGCTGTCTGAAATCACTTAAGAAAAGCAAAAGGTAAATATTTTTTTTGCCATTTAAACATCTACAGATAGTTAAATAAAAAAGCAGTAACTCTAGATAAAACAATGATAAGTGATGTTTGTACAGTTCACATGTAGCATTTAATTTAATACTCACTTTGTGTATGGTAGATATAAATATTACCCTGCTTTTATTGTTGAACATAGATCATGACAGTTGGAAGAATTTTTCATATTTAAACCCTTACGTATAGGAAAGCAATATATTTTGATGCCAAATTATTAACTAACTAGATTTCTTTCTTCTTTCCCATTTTCTTCTTTATTTTCTTTCCTCCTTTTAAGTACAGTTTTAATTTCACCATCTTTTCATAAATGAATATAATCTATTTACATTTACTATGATTTCATATGTGTCTGGAATCATTCTGGTATTCTTAGTTTATGCTTTTGCTCTACCATACTTCTTTGTTGTTTATTGATGCTTTATTTCCTGTCTCTTCATTATTTGGTTTTCTTCTCCAAGTTTGGAATTTTTCCTCTTTTTGTTTGAAATGAAAACTATCTATATTACTTCTTGCAGTATTTCTCTTAAAATTTTAATATGAAGAGCTCCAAATTTGGTTGATGGGAGCCCTTTCAAGCCAGCTCCTGTTTTGTGTTGACATGAATACTTCCTTGTATTCTGATCCCACAGATCTCAGGCTCATCTTGTATTTTCTTTGCCACAGAGGTGAAACCTGCCATTTTGAAACTTAGATCTGTGTAATAGGTATATTCACTTCTAATAGGGTTTATTATTTTTATTGAGTTATTGATATAACTCGATAAAACTGTTTTTAAAAATAATAATACCATGTTATCAATAGTTACTAAGTAAAGTTCAAGATTTCTTTGAAGTTCTTTTTGCCTTTGGACTATAATAAAGACGTACCGTTAAAACCTTATTTAAAATAACTTAAATTACTCTTTTATTGTATATATTTGATTAGTAGAAATACACATTTTGGTTCATTTGTATCTATAATTAATTTTAGGATTTACTTTTTATTATTTGGATTAAGTTTTACCTTTTAATATATAAAGAACTTAGATGTGTCAGAATTATATAAAAGGGATATTCAGAGATTTATTATTTCCAATTCTCTTTTTAAGATCATTTCCACCAATCTCCCAAAATATTTTATTAGATATGAATCTATCTTATTCTTGTTTCTCTCTCTTTTTTTTAATGACAGAAAAAGTAGCACATCACGTATATTTTTTGGTGGTTTGCTTTTTTCACTAAATAGTGGATCTTTGAAATCACTTCGTACCAGTTTGTAGAGCTCTTTCTCATTCTTTTTTAAAATAGATGCATTTTTATAACTTTTTAATAACTTATGAATGTTTGCAAACCTGATAGGTGAGAAATTGCATCCTTTTCTGTTCTTAAATTTGAAATAACAGTAATTTGTAACAGCAGTCTCCTTCCTGGACTGACTAATTCTCTCACTTTCCATAAAGTAGGCTCAATTGTTCATGAGCGTAGGTACACCTTTGTATATTTTTGTTCTTTTTCTAGTTCAGTCACAAAACAATTCAATATACTACAACCTATGAACTCAATTTTAACATTCATTGCCACCAATACACTCTACATAAAAGTGTAAGTAAAAGACAATAGAAAAAATATGAAAAATTGGAAAATACAAATTTCCTTATTTTCCCATCTATATTTCTATATCTATCTATCTATCTATCAATCTATCCATCCATATTATCAATATTCCTATATCTGTCTTCCTACTTATATACATAGATGTATACGTCGTAAAGCAAACAAGATATATTGATAGTAAATTCAGTGCTCATTCTGAGCTAATTTGATATTTCTAAACTGATAGTTCTAACTAGCTTTTTTTCTGACCACTTTCAGCCAATCTCATAAGTAGCCAGGATTCTTTTCTAGTGGAGCACTCCAACCCTTGATTTTTGAAAGGTCTTGGAATCTTGCATGTGTAGAGTTGCTGTACTCTATTATTATCTACTTTATACAACCAAAAATATTTATATGACCAGTAGGATTCCTTGATTTAAGACATTCTTATTCCTAATCCATTGAATTTTTCCATGAAAATGACAGATGGCTCAGAATGCACTGTTGGTTCATTGGGATCAGAAATCCACCACAGTCATGTGACATGTACATCAATGGAAAGATTTCTTCCTTGTGTCTAAGACCACTAAATTCAAAGAGGTCAGTGTGATATCACAAGAACTCTGTGAGTGTGCTATGTTCTTTAAATAAGGTAGGAATATAATCTCATGGAAAAGGAAAGGAAGAATATCACCTGCTAGTGGGGAGGGAAGGTTCAAGAGTTTGGTGGTTTTGAGGTATTCAGAGTAATTAATTTCACTCATTAATCATTGTTCCAATTCTTTGAGCCTCACACTTTAGCAAATAATGCCTCGATCTTGAGTTCTGTGAGTCTGCACACTTTAGACTTATGATCAGTTAATGATTTTTTACTGTATCTGCTTCAAGCTACAAGAGAAGATATTCTTGAAGATATAGAAGCTCCCTGGTCTCCTGACTATGACATGAGCTGAGAATGAAATGCCCTGAGTTTTTTGTTCTTTACTTTTGTGATCTTTAACACAAATGAAAACAACAAAACATGGTCCATAACCATTGTATCTCTGATTTCTGCCATGCTTGTCTATTACAGTAGCCTAGAACCCCTTCGAAGCCTTCCCTTCATTGGGTACTTTATTTCCAACAATTCCAGGGGATGACTTAAGTATCTCCTTCATCACTGGATACCATGCAGTGACAGTGTCCCATCCTTTAATGCTAGCAGAATCTTTGCTGCCTTTAAATCTAACCAGGTCAGATAACATATTTCAGATTCTCGTTTCCCTGAGAATCTGTTGTGTGTAGCTACCACTGGTACCAATTACTGTACCAAAGAAGGTTTGGATGGGGAAACAGCCAAATCTAGCTAGTTTTCCCCAGATTTTTCACAGGATATTAAATGACTTATAGAATCTTAGGGAAGGCTAAAGAATAGTCTTTAAATTGAACATTAAGGATTTCTGTACTCCAAAGCTGAGGAAGATGCTAAGTTTTTGAAAATTAGGAAGATGTTTTCAGAATCAGAAAGTAGCTCCAGAGCCTCCTCCCCACCCGCCACGTTGGAAAGCTGTCCTCAAAATTACCTACTACATACTTATGTCAACATAGTTCTGATTGCTCCAACAGCTGTTTCTTTGTGTATTATTTCTTTCTCTTGTTGAAGTTATTGTCATTCTTTTCTTTTTTTCTTTATCTTTTCTTTCTTTTTCTTTTTCTTTTTTTTTTTTTTTTTTGCAAATTTAAATTTGGGTTTACTGAGAAAATGTAATGAGCAGAGAGATAATAGAACACACTTAGCTGCCCACTGCAGTGTCATAGCTTAGGTCAGGCATAAGATGCTATGTGTAACTGGCCATGCTCCTTTCTATACTTTCATAAGAAGTGGGCAGCTGAAACCATCTACGCAATTATGGGACAATGAAAACATCCAGGTTGGGAAGGTGGTTTTGTTAGAAAAGGCACATTTTCAGAGCCCACTGGTTAAGTTAAATCAAACCTGTGGAGCCTGTGGTCTCAAGGGCTATTTGTAATACATTATCATTCTATTTTATCTTAAAACTGCCATCTCCATTTTATGTATGAGGTTAAAGAAACATGCCTAAGATGGGTCATCACTGTCAAGTGCTTATAATCTAGTTGAGGAATCAAAATGAGGACCACTATCCCAAATTTGTAGACCAGGTTCAGACAAGGTGGTGATGAGACATAACAGGAAGCAAATGGGCTGGGCAAGATTTGTCTTTCCCACCACGGCCCCAGTCTTTGCTTTAGACCTAGAGGGGCCCATGTGAACTCTGTCACAGTGACAAGTTTTGCGACTCATGATTTTGCCTTCATCCTTTACCCTGAAGCAGTTAAATGTTGTGCTGAATTTGTTTGCACTACTACTTTAGGGAAGGAGTGAAATGCATAGCTGTGATTTCCATTTGAGATTATTTTCATGGGAAGCTGGGAGTGCTGAAATTGCTACCAGGCAATGTTCCTTCTTGACTAGTCTGAGTAGCCCAAGGATCCCTGCTACCTGGGGCACTATCGTTCCCTCTTAATGAGCCTTTACATGCACTGATCTTATCAATTCTGCTTGGCTGAATTTATTCATTAGTAAGTAGTAAGTCAATGTATTCTGTGGGCCAAAGACTATTCTAGAGTCTGAGGAACACCAAGATCTCTTAAGTCCTCACAGTATAGTGATAATGATAGAAATTATGATACCAGTTGACAGATGCTATGGTGAAGGTATATGCAGAGGACTTTGAGCCCTTGGAAAGACAGAGGCGTTTAGAAGAATACAGGACATCTGAATTTCTTTCTCATTTCTAGGACATTCTACATTCTAAATAGGGCAATATACTCTTCTCCTCATCCTATATCTAACCTTTTATGTTTCAGTATAAATACTATTTTAGAAAATATTTTCATCATTCTTTTAAGTAAATTGTTTTCTTTCAAATTTTTCTAATACCCTGCACTTCATCTCCATAGTACTTGACAACATCACTTTTTAAATAGTTATATGTAGAATTATTTGTTTAACTTCTTTCCTTCCCACTAAATTGTAACTTCCTAGGAACTGGAATTGTATCTGTTTGAACAACACCACATATTCAATGCCACGTATGCAGAGGAGGAGTTTTAGAAATATATGATTAATTTTGAATAAGTGAACTTGCTTTAGGTGTCCCATGAATAAAATAAAAGAATTTTCACAGAGAAAGTTTCACTGTGAATTTGGTACCAAAATATAAGTTCTTTTAACCAGTTGAAAAATGCCAGTAGAATATTTTAACTAATTCAGTCTCATTCTCATGTTCATGGCTAATCCAAGATGAGAATGCAATTATACTCCCCTTCCACTGCTCTCTCTTTGCCCTCCTCACCTGGCTGATGAGAGGAACAAGAGCCTCGACTCTTTCTCAGCTCTACCAATGCCAAGCAGGTGTATAAGCAGCCATGCTGCAGCAAGGAGGGACACTAATCATCACATACTACTGCCTAATACTCACAAAATGAGTTATCCACTTTACAATTTTCAATGAGCAGAAGTTTTTGAATATGTGACCTTACTCCTGTAAAGTCTATTAAAAAAAAGGAGATATATAGAATCCTTAGAGGTGAAAGAAGAAGAAGAAGAAGAAGGAGAAGGAGAAGGAGAAGGAGAAGGAGAAGGAGAAAGTATTCAAGAAGAAAACATTTGTCTGATATTTGGAAGGGTAGTTTTAAATTTTGCAATACTTGTCACATTGATTTATTTTCTAGTGGTATACTTCTCAGGTAAACGATTCCATTATGTTTCTGAAAGCATAGACCACACATCAATTGAATTTTCTCATTGAGAGAAAATTTGTTTTCGCTTCATTTTACCTGGTTTTAATGGCCTGACAGGAGCCATGGGAAGCCTAATTTGTGATTAAGAGATAGAAATTCAAGTCAATTCAGTGTTAGGTAAAACTTAAAAACCTGTAAGCAAATTGTAGACAGAAACTTTGAACCAGGAATAGTTATAAATGAAAATATCAGTATGACCTGACACTAGCATAAAGCAAACTACTATCTAAATACTGAGAATAGCACTGAAAACAAAAAATTAGTGATATATAATTTATATCTGTAAAAATTATAACCTGTAAGATTGTCAAAACCCCAAGACCGAAAAGGTAAACACAGGGAGAAAGAAAACAATGAGTATTAGAAATTTTCCAGAAAAAAAACAAAGCAATTTTGAATGTGTTTTCTCATTATTGACCCTCTCTGAAGCCAGACATATAGTGTACGTATATAAAAATGTAAAGTTTGGGTGGATACTTTTGCCTATATTAAAATTGGGGTGCTTCCCATGCAAGCAGAAGGAGTTAGAGCTATGAGTTCCCTGGTTTAATGCAGATTATAACTCTTGGCACTCAGTTTTATCCAGAGGAAACCTTTTGGTGACATCATTCTGCAACGTGAGTGCAGAAGACAGTTTGAAATGTGTGAGACATGATTTCTCTAGTTTCATAATGATGAAAATGGAGAAATCCATTTTGGGGAGAGGGCAATATATACCACAATTTACAGCAGACTCCTTTAAGCAGTGTAACTGGGGTAAGGCCTGTCTGAACTAGTGGAGACTTATTGAACATTTAAGGAAATTACACGTTTTACATACTTTTAAGGATATATCTGTTATAGGGTTTAAGACTGCGACTCTTTCTGCCTCAGTTAACTCTAAAACCCTAAAATGACAGTGGTTGAGACATTACAGTGAATGTGAGACTCTCTCTATAACATATGAAGACTTTACAAGGAGAAGAAACAAAAATGTGTTTCCTGTCTCCTGAGCCCCTAGACAAAATAAAAGATATGAAAAGGGATCAGAGAGTAGATTGGGAAAGATTGATGAAAGATTTCTTTGGCCACACTGAAAGTTCCCATGACCACTTTTAGGAAGGGGTATGGGATGCATTCTAGCTTTCAGTGCTCTTTAGTAAAAGGGGCTTCGCGAGGACCCCCAGAGAATATGAGAGAATGTGTTTATGCATCAGGGAGACACAGAGAACCAGTACCTTACCTAGGCCTAATGGGACTCAGCCTCAGCGTGTGATACCCCTGGAGAAACCTTGAAGACTGGGGTTTACTTGCTACCTGCTTTGGAGGTGGGGCCAAAGAGTGTTCCTGCACTGGGATCTGCCCTCCCTGCTGGGGTCAGTGCCTTATGGAGGCTCTCCCAATAACAGATGTGGGCCACCTGGAGGAGTCAGCATGGGCATGTCCCGAGCAGTGTGGCTCAACTTTACACATGCATGTGAACTATCTGCAGGTCTTGTTAAAATGTGAACTCTGATTCAGCAGTTCTGGGAGTGGGGCTTCCAGGTGATGTCATTGCTGCTAGTTACTAGAGCACACTTTGAGGGGCCTAGAGCACTGCCTGATGGAGTCTCCTACAAAGATTAGGGAGATCTCAGGGAAAAGAGGCATTCTTTTTGATGTCCACAGACTCAGGAGGGGGTCACCAACAGCAGTGAGAATAGAGATGAATTAAATCGATCTGCTCAGGATTTGGTGAGAGAGAAAATCCACAAGGAATCCCCCAAGAACCTTCTCCATCTCCCACAGAGAAAGATAGCTTTGTTCCACCGCTAGGCCCAGAGCAGGAGCCACCAGGCAAATGAGAACTTTCCCATCTCTCCACTCTCCCTCTACCCATCCTCACTCTGTGAACTTCCCGGACCAGCCACGGAGTAATCATGGGTCTTTGGCAAAGAGGTGGGAAGGTGGCTTATAGATGTAGGGAGATTCTTCATCTTATGGTTGGTGGAGAGTGAATGGCCCTAGGCGACTTCTGAATGCAGAAGGAAATGAAAAGTGGAGTTTAAATATTTGTGCGAGGAGTTCCCTCCCTCATGTAGTGTGACGGAAACTGGTTATTCTTTTTCCAGATGATTTCCCTTTCTTCTTGATCATATAGCAGGCCTGTTTCTCAGCTTGCCTTCCATTTGAGTCAGTCACACCATGCAACTGAGCTCCGGCTGATGGAACGTGAGCAGAAGTGACGTGGCAGGCTGTGATTCCCTCATGTACCACCCTCTGTGCTCCAAGCCCCACATATTGGCTACACAAGGGACACTCCGAAGACCAGAAGGAGGTTGGAGACATGAGATGGAAGAACGCTTGATCTCTGGGTGACTGCTCGGGGAGTAGCACTGGGAGAAAGCTAATGGGAGAAAATACAAGTTTAGAAATACAAGTTTACTGTGTTAAGCCACGACATTCTGTGGTGTGTTAAAACAGCCAACTTGAGTAACTAACATGGGTAGGGGTGGAAGCTCAAGACAAGTGAGACAGCTGTAAGTGAGACGGGGTCACATGCCAACTGTTGGTATAAAAGGAGATACAGCAACGTGTACCTTTAAATTTCTCTGAGTCAGTGTGAGCACACTTTTGGCTTTTGAATGCTCTGGGGAACGAGTGCTCCACTTTTGTCGGGTTTGCCTTTTCATCGGCGGCTGAAAGGCAAGTAAGTGTTCTAGTGATCGATAATGAGACAGTGTCACCTCAAATTGCCTACTTCCTTACCCTTGGCAGTCTTTAGTAGTTGAGGCCAATACTATATGGATTTCCTGTGGCCTCTCTTGTCTTTTGTTAGGGAACTTTTCTTGCTTTTTAAAATATGGAATGTTATCCTTTTATAACAGCCTCTAAACCTAAGGGAATAACAACAGTTCTCAAATTGCAAAAGTTGCTGAAGAAATATTTGCCTTACAATTCACATGTAGGTACAACATATTTATATTAAAAAAAGTATCCAAAAAGTAACTTTTGTAATATTATTTTATTCAACAGTGTTGATGAACAATAATAAGGACTCTGTTAGGCGGACCTGCTCTTTCTAACACAAGCCCTAGTTTAATTGAATTCAGTTTAATAGATCCCAAAAAATAGGATCGGTAAGAAAACCTCTCTTCAGAATGTGACAGAATTTATACACTTTTCAACTAATTGTTTTAGATCATGGACCTCCAGCCCCTTTGTTTGCTGAAATCTTAAAAGATCAAAACCTCAAACTGAATTTGGTTTTATTCCATTTTTCTTTAGAGCTTTGATCTCCCTCTTGGAATTTATCAATAGTTTCATTCTCTTTCATTTTCTTTAGACTTTAGAAACTAAGTGGTGACATCAGGAAAATGTCATCTGGGTAAGCTCACAGCCTTCCTTTGAAGCAGCACATGTTCCCTGGGGCTATAGGAAAAGCAAGCTAGCAGATATGCCAGGATGTCTGTGGATGACTAATTCAAAGGAAAGAAAAGACACATTTAATGCATTCTTCTTATAAAACAACAATTGAAATGAATGCATAGATTTATTCACCTTTAATATTTTTTTATGAGAAGACATCAAGATTTTCTTCTGCCATTGTAATGATATGGTAAACTAAATAAAATCCGTATTATATTGTGCTGATATCAAAGCATACAAAAATATTTTAGGCAGAGATTCTTTTAAATTTCACAAGTGATCTGAGAAATTAGAACAGGTGAAAGAGATATATGATAGGCATCTAATAAAACTTACCCTTTGAAAAAGTCATGCTTTTACAAAGCATCCTGGATTTTAGAGAAACTTACTGAAATCATAATAATGGAACATCCCAGGGGTTTGCAGTACTTAGGTAAAGTAAAAAACTACAAAGGTAATTCTTTCCAGTCTGTAACTCAGCATGCTACAACCCTTTGCTATGTGGGTATCTTTGTAACTCAAATGGGTAGAACATTGTAGTAGAATTTGTTTGATAAAGTCATTGCTTATGAATAAGATGTAAAGAAAGTAGTAGGAGGTGGAGGATATAGTTTTAATTTTTTGAAACCAATGCTGTTTTGGGAAAATATGAGCATAGTAGAGAATTTACCGTTGCACAATAAATAGAAATATAGTTGTTTTCATCTTCATTAAATGGATATTTATGTGCAATTAAAAACAATTTTAAAAATTTAATGAAATTACACTAAACTTTTACTTGGAACACAGTTGGGGCTCTTTTTCCTAACCAATTTAAGAATGTTTCTATTGAAAATTTTCTGATAAAAATTAAAATAAAAATAAATCCTATTAACTTCTAATTAAAGATATACATATAAAAGTTAGAAAATAAATTAGCAATGCAGAGTGTGAAATGTGTCTCATTCTGGAACATTGTGTAACAACTTCATGCCGTTTATTGTGGTATGAGTTGAATTTGATCTCTGGCTAGAAATTGACGGCAATAGAATTTTGACAGAAATGCATCCATCCTTTCAGACTATGGAATTCAAAATACAGTTTTTGTCCAAGTTGTGTAATTTGTGAAGTTCATTTATAAACCTAAGATTTTAACTTGTTGTTGCTTTTATTGGGTAGATTTATGTTAGCATAATTCTTCTAAATTAGATACCACTATTTAAGAATAGTAACAATACATTTTTCCACTCTAAAAAAAATACATTTTAAATCATTTTAACTCACTATATATATTTTTGTAGTTTTTTGAGACCCCTCATAAAGCATTTTTTTTTTCAAAGCAATAAAGTTGGGCAGTGTTTGAACATAGGGTAATAATTCATACCAATTATATTGCTAAACATAAGGTCTTAGGCCTGATACTATATCACAATTCATACTTTATGGCCTGATAGCAATTAAAGTACCCTTTTGTATATTTTGCGAATATACATAATTGTCGAAATCTTGCTTATATGGAAAAACATTCAGTGCTTTATTATGTAGAATAGTACTTCTGTTTATTTTCTTGATAATGTTATAATCATTAGAAAACCTTTCTGAAAGTACCTTTAATACACACACAGACTTGGATTTTAGCTCATATTTTTTCGTGACTATTAATATTGTTGCTACTGTCATGGTTATTAATGCTTTTGATTCCCTGCTGATTTTTCTGTCATGTAAGTAGAACAGGTACAATCAGATGGTTCTAAAGTGGTGATTAACACACACCTGAAATCTGCACTGAGTAGAAAACAAACAACTATAAACACAGAAGACCTTAGTGTTTTAGGAGTTTGTGTTTTAGAAAATCTTTAAGGGGTTTGGCCTCTAGCTTTAGAAGATCAACAAATGTTAGATGAGGCAAAGTGATTACTAGACAGATTAAATATTTACTATTTCGTGATGGTCATGGCACCTTTAGTAAGTGATTGTCAGGTTCAGCTTACATCTATATGAGCCCTAAACTGTGACCATGTTAGTAGAATAAAGTGATGTTCTTCAAATCCACATGTACTTGGGACCTCTTAGTTTATCTGATCTTTCCCATCACAATTTCACACAACGATGTATCTCCAAAAAGGTCATTTAATTTGAAGTTTATAAAGATATATTTCAATATAATAATTAGAAAATTTATGTATAGCAAATAAAAATGTCATAGACTTTGGAATCATAAAGATGAGCAGTTATATTCTGACAGCCTTCTTAAAGTTCTGAGTTTTAATTTCGGGATGATAATTCACAGATGATAATAATTACCATGGAGACATGTGTGTTAGAAATAATATGTGCAGAGCACCCAGAGCACCAAAGACATCCCGGCAAGTGCTCAGTGCACATTTGAAACTAGTTCTCACAAGGTAAAATGCTTGAACAGTTCACTGTTCTTTCTAGTCTAAATAAATATACTGTGTGTGTTGGGGATGGGGAATCCAGTTCAAACTTTTAATTTAACCAAGATCTCGAAGTCCTACAATATGCAAGCCATGGCTAAAGAAGTTGTGTATATGAAAGAAAGTTGGCTTCTTCTGTTGCTTACTGGCTGAAGTTAGGAAGTCAGTCATCAGGGATATTGAGGGGGAAAAGGCAGACAGACTGTGGGGCTTGGTTGTCGTTAAGCTGGAGGTTAGGTGGAATGCCTCCCTATGATTGTCGGATGGCATCAGTAATTTGCCAGTTAACCATGGATTAACTATGTCTTTTATTTTCTGTATTCTTATGCTTTGACATCTGGGACTTGCTGACCCTGGAGGAACTGTCTGTCTTTCCCAAGGCTAGCCAAGTCCTAGAGATAGTAAGCAACTCCGACTAATCCAGAGCCCACAGCCCAACCACCCTCTTTATTGGTTTCTCCAGGGCACTATCCCCCTGCCCAAGGCCAGGTACCAGATAACCAGATTCAGCCTCTGAACCCCAGGGACTGCCAAAATTATTCGAACTCATCCATTCCATGCCTACATGCCCTGCTTCGCCCATTCCTTCCCAAGAAACCACGAAAATTTCTTCAGCCCACTAGTTTCCTCACTCTGTCCGCCTCCTGACCAACCCAGGTACTTCATGTAGCCTCCCCCGGACAGTGTGGGATTTGTGAATACAAAAAAAACTGTCTTCTTAGTGGCAGCCATCTCTTGATCTGTTGGCTTGTTATTATTCCTAAATAATGAACATATCATTCCTAAAACTGACATATGCCTACATAATTACATCTAAAAGCTTTATCTGAAAACAAACCACTGGAACCTTAAGCTTGCAAAATGTTGTGAAAATAACACATGAAAAGAGGCTGGATGAATGAGATCATTTAATTGCTCCTACTTCTCTGATCAGGAAACAAAAACATTCATGGAAGACAACAACAATAAATACATAAAACCACAGAAGAACATAGTTGTACCCTTTTATTGGCACAGTAACTTTTCAGAGGCTGGTATGAATAAAAAGTTCCAAGTAGCAAGACACGATGATCTGATGTCACTGCTCAGAACCTCCCAACAGCCAGCGGAAGCACATCAATAAACAAGGCAGTTGCATTACAGGAGGGTTGAGGATATACAGTAGGTGAGCCATGCAGTGAAACTCTGAGAGGACAATTGTCTTGTGATGCAGCAATACTGCTTGAACCAGTAAATCTCGGCGTGCTTATTTGTACTGTAAAGACCTTTGAATGGATGTGACCCTTTCATTCTACCAGCTATGAATTTGAAGCCATACATGTTGAGTGACGGAAAATTTCCTGTAACCTACGCTGAAGTTGGGAGATGAAATTTAAGTAAGTAGCTCACAACCCCACATATCCAGAAATACGGGGCATAGGAAGGAACTGCCTCCTAATCAATGAATGAAATATCAAACATAGGACTCAGTCTGTATGTTTGCGGGCCTTGACACTGGCAAAGCTAAAACAACAACATAGTCTTGAGAGTTTTAGGTATTTTCAGTTAAAAAATGGTAGGTGAAAGAAAAAAATGTAGAAATGATTTTTTTTTTTAATCTGTATTTTGAAGAAAGGGAGCACCACCAATTGCATAAAGTTATAAAAAACAGTAATAAACATGTAAATAATTTTCAGGTATGTAATTCCAATAAAACACAAACACCTACAAAGAAATAAAACATATGTCCTGTAGAGTGTATTATATTAAACGATTGGAGTACAATAAACGTGGGGTCGGACTATATAAAAACAAGTGTATAGTGTACATGGATCCTTCCTCTCCTCCACCACTCTTCCTTCCCTCTTCCACCTCATCCACACTTTTCACAGCCTTCCTTTAGTACCTGGGGGTAGCAGAGCCCTATAACCATGGAGACTGAAAATCAGAGTGTATTCCTGTAGAATGAGTAAGAACACACGCACACACACACGCGCGCGCGCGCACGCACACACACACACACACAGACACACACACACAGGGAATCTTGTGTATTTAACTTCTCTGTCCTGTGCTTTTCTGTGTAAATGTGTGGAGAGAGCACCCAGCATGTATCAGAGGCAGCCTTCTGTCAATGCAGCCTGGAATCACTAGGCAGTTTTATCCTGTGAGTCAGTAGTTTGGACCACATCAAATGGTAGTGTCCCAAAACTCAGAAGGCAGCCTGCTGCAGGAGGCCCCTTCAGGCTTCTTTAGAAGAGTCGGCTTTTTGCAAGGAGGCGGGGGAGGCGCTCTGGGCTCTGAGTGCTGCAGTATTTGCTGCCAGTCTTCTCTTTCCTCGCAGAGCTTCCGCCTCCAGTCCAGGAGTTCCTGCAGGGCCACACTTTCATTCTCTGAGAGCCTCAGCTGATGGATTACCTGTGGGAGGAAAGAGGAGAAAAAAGGAGTAGCACCAAATATGTACTGTGAATGAGCAAGAAATAAAATAGCAACACCTGGATGCCAAGGGTCTGGATCAGGGCTGGACCAAGCACTCCCTATAAAACCTCCATTTGCACTCAGCAAATGGCTCCAGCTAGATTGGCTGTGAGCTGTTGAGTTAAGATGATAAGCAGAACAAAACATTTAGGATTGGTACACTGGTTAACACGTGATTTACCTCCAGTGACACAATAAAGAATCAAAAGTCTGTTTGCCTTCTGCCTTCGATTATTATATACATTCTTATGACACCCTGTACTTTTTCTTCATTTAATTTATTACATTTGTAACTCTGTCTGATGTTTTTGGATTTCTCAGGTTTCACCCCATTCTAGGATCCACTTCGTCTGTGCACTGTTACTAGCCAACATCTTTTAAGGTAATGTGACCCTATTCTGACCACCATGTATTAACTCAAGGATGGACCCCCTACTCAGGAAGGCCCATTTCATAGTCAATGTTAACAGAGGACCACAGGAATATAAAAACTGTTTTAAGAGTTAGGTGTGGCAAGGGACAGCCTCTGAAATATCAAATGAGCTTAGTGGAGGCAGAGTAGCTGTGTTTGAGGACACCTGCAACCTCACTGGTGTGTCAGTGCACAGATTTTGTGTCAATCGAAGCAGTGACCTAAACGAGCAGCTGTGTGCTCTCTCAGACCTTGAGACCACAGAGATAGGAATTTTAGAGGCCTTTGCAGGAGAGCATCAAAATGCGCATTTGTATTAGCCACTTCCTCTAGCTTCCTTAGGGCACCGGAAGAAAGATACCCTGGAGATTGAGCTTGCCCCCTGATGCAGCTAGGGTACTTTGGGACAAGTAGGTTGGTTATATTGCATTGGGCTCCCTCTTTTGCCAGCAACCAGCAATTTATAACAAGTGGACATTGTAGAAACCAATTTATCTGTTAATTCTAAAGTGAATATGCTGATTTGAAAAATGAGATTCTGGACATGGACAACAAATGAGAATGGGAATATTGGAAAGGATTTAGAAATTTAGTTGGCTCATCCCACCTTCCAAAGCACCTACTTTGTTCCAGTGCCACTTCCTTCTTCTTTATCAAAACAAAAGAGAATAAAACAAAGCAGGACACAAGTGGTTGGCTCTTACGTGGAAACATACACTTGAAAAAAGCATGGGCAGTCAGTGATCCATGGACAATTCTAAAATCAACACCTTCACCTGGGTACCCGAGCCTATGGTTTACTCATTTACTCGAGGAAGAAAATTTTAAAGCCTAGAATCAAGAAGATGGGCAGAATGTCGAAAACGTAGTGTTAAAACACAGAAGCAGGGAGGTCAAACCCATATCCAGAGCTCATAAATTTTTGGAGCTGATTTTCAGCAAAATGAATTTTCCCAAATTGAATTGACAAGCAACCAGAAAAACAAAAACAAACAAACAAACAAAAACCTAAGTGTGGAAAACAGGACTGTGATTGTCCAATCCCTGAAGTAATCTCCAGGTATCAATAGAAAGTGAGCGGCTGCTAAAGCAGCATGTCCCACTTAAAGGATATCTTTCTCTAGCCTGGAGGTTACTTCAGGACCTGGTAATGAGGCATTCTCCTGCTTGGAAGGGTCTTGTGGAAGTCAGGTTGCCTTTACTGTCAGACAAGTGAGCCAAGAAAACAGGGTGGAGAGTGTACATAAAACTTACTTATTTAATAAACAATTTAGAGTGCTAAATATGTGCCAGGTACTTCTCTAAGCACTTTACAAATGTTAAATCATGTGATTCTCCTAAGAACTCTATAAAGCAGTATTAGTATTTTATAGATGAGGAAACTGAGACACAGACAAGTTAAGAAATTTGCCCAAAGTCACATGGAAAATGGTGGCACCAGTCTAACTTCTTAACTATTACTTCACACTGCTATCATTTACCTAACAATTGTTGTCCAGGATCTGATATATGCTAAAGACAAGGGTCTCTGTACCACCTTCATTTCTCTTCATTTTCTAAATAGTATTTGAATGAAATCTGTATGTTTTCTTCACTAACATATTTTAGTTCCTCTATTTTCTCCACTAGTGTATGCAGTGTTGATTCCATTTAGCTTCAGTCTCATTTACTTTATGAATATTGAATATCTGTATATATGTTCCTTGGCACATATTCAGCATATAATAGCAACTTCTGAAAAATGCTGTGACTAAATTTATTTTTATGAGAGAATATTTAATCGATGGAAGGGTACCTCTACAATCTCAGTTGATTATTTCCCCCAAACTGCTTTGAGATATCATCTTTCTTAAGTAATACAATTTCATAATGATCTACTTAGAAACAAAACAAAAACTTCTACTTCTGCATAGGATATTGTAGGTCATGGCAAGTTATTGTTCCCATCACAAAAATGATAAAAAATGGATCAATTATAAAAAATCATATTTTTAAAACATCATAAAACTCCGGCAAAAGCGAGAACTAGAGATAGTAAAATTCTGGATGGAGACACTTTCTGAGTGAACAGAAAAAAAACCCATACAATATTTTACAAGTGCATGGGACTCAAGACACAAATTGGAAACTTGAGGATCTTCAAATGCATGGCCACTTTCCCAAAGGGAAATTTGTTAAGTTCTTCAACTGTATAAATAAGCAATGCCTTGGGCCAAAAGCTCATAAAAAGTAAAGTAGAATCTTCTACAATGATACAGATGCTTCAGAAGCAAAAAAAAAAAAAAATAATAACAGGAGAGATGATAGCCTCAAGCACCTGACTAGTCTCATCTTCAAGACTTTCAGGCTTTAAAACTGAGTGGGGCACATGGCTGGAGAGTGGGGCCTGGAGCTCCAAAATGCAGAACTGAAGCTACTGTAATGTTTCAGTGCCAAGGAACAAAGATCTGACAGGTTCTCAATCAGAGATGATCTCCCCCTGCCTTTGCTTCCTACCAGAGGATGGAGGAAGCCTTTTAGGTAGAAAACATTACTTTAGCATCTACAGTTTGTTTACACACAATGTATACTGTACAATCAGAAATTACTATTCATGTAAGGAGTCTAGAAAATTTATCAAAGATCAAAAGACAAAACAGATTCACAGATGACCCAGATTTAAAGTTAGTGGATAAAGATTTTAAAATACCTCTGATTAAATGTTTAAGAGAATAGAGAAAAAGATGGACAAATAGAAGAAATGATGGGATAGACGTAAACATAAAAAAAGTACCAGAAGTAGAAGAGATATAAAGAATATGGCAAACCAATCTTCAGAGATGTTTCCAAAATTTGTGAATAGCATCAATACAGACATTTCAGAAGCTCAGCAAACCACACAAAAGATAAGCACAGACACCATCATCAACAAAACAAACACACACAAGGCAGATGATATTAAAAATGCCAAAGGCCAAAGAAAATATACACAAAAAGCTTTAAAAAGCCAGAGGAAAAAGACACATTGCCTTCAAAGGAAGGACAATGAGAGTGAAAGCTGACTTCTAAACAGCAACACTGGAAGCCATAAAACTAATTGCAGGTTAAAGTATTGAAAGCAAGTAATTCAACCTAGAATCCTATACTCAAAAAAAAAAAAAAAAAAATCCCTCAAAATTAAAAGTGAAATAAAAATGTTTTTAGACATTCAAAAATGAGAAAATTGGCCATCAAAAGTCTTGCATATATATTTTTTAAAGTGAAAGAAAATTATCCCGAATGAAAAAATGAAAGTTTAAGAGATAGAGACATCAGAACTAAACATGAGTAAATACAAATTATATGCTTGCAATGTCTCATAGACTTTAAATTATATGTAAAACAAAAATGGATGCCAACAATAACTATAAGAGGGGTTACGTGGAGTTAGAGATTCTAAGGTTCTAGAGTTAGGAATATGGTAAAAGTAATAAAATCTGTTAACATGTAATAAGTCAAGGATGCATGTTCATTCTCTAGTGAAACTACAAAGGACTAGTGAAATAATGTATAATTAATAAGTTAATATAAGGGAAACGTGAAATAATAAATATTCAATTAATCTAAGCAAAAGCAAGAAGGGTATAAAAAGAATATACAAATGGAGGCCGACTCCTAACAAAACTGAGTAAAGCATAACTACTAGACAGACAATTCAAATCTCTACCCAGCAATTGGCTTTGCTCTTCCATGGCCTGATGACATGTGCTGGATTTATCTTCGTGTTGGTGTGAGTGTACAACTCTGTCTTCATACAAAGAACAAAATATATCCATTCTTCTCAATCCTAAACTCTTTTCAGCAGCTTTTCATAATGACCAAAAACATATACTAGGACCTTCATAATAGGAACAGATTTACAGTTAGTCACTGCATAGAAGCAGTGCCAATCCGCTGAGAGTGACTTTCAGTGGCTATTCATATGAACTAGAATTGTGGAAAGAGATTTTGATATAAAATGTCCCAAAGCCCCCAATTCAGTGCTTCACTGAAAAAAAAAAAATGCTCTCTATCTTTTCAAAGCATTTCAATGTTTATTAAAAATATCTGAATTCCCAAGTATACTATAAAAGGTGAAACTTATATACACAAATCATTAGAAAGCACTTTCTTAATGAGGATATTGATGTCTTGAATAATGTATTGAGTAGAGAATCAACAACCGAGAGCTTTCTGTGGTTTCTTGATAAGCGAAAATTTGACTGATGTTTGCAATAATCAGCTAATGCTCAGGATAAACCCTTTCATTGAGAGATCCATGGAACTTTAAAACTTTATTTTCTATTATGGAGATTAATAGATATTGAGTAAAATCTAATAGATATATAAAGATAGTTGCTAGAATGGCATAAATGAGATGTTAAAATATTAATAGTATTGATCTTCATTTAAAAAAAACAAAAACAAAGAATCTTCACTTGTTCTGTCTTAAATGAAGGTTAAAATTCTGCGTATGATAGGTCATTACTTTCAACACAGTAAAGTTCAGAGGGCATTTTAAAATTACAATCTGAGAGACAATAAATAGAAGAGCATAAGATGAGGATAGTATGCCCTGACTAATGATGTCTGCTTTATTTAGATGTATTCAATTTATTTGGTTGTGAGGCATAAGAATCATATTTGTTACAGAAAGTGAAACAGCTTTAATATTTTAGAATCGCAAACAAAGACAACTATAAATCCTACTTAAATGGTGGTCAAATAATATATAAGCAACAGAAAATATTTACAATATTCCTCGGCACTGTAAAAATATCTAACTCGATGTTACTCCATTTTTAAAAATTCCATGTCCCATTGCTAATAACAAAAACCCTCACAGGTTCTCTTATTATTATTTAATATTTCACAATAAATTAAATATTACCATTAAAAAGGTAATAATAGTTTTCTAATAAGAATTTTAGTTTTTATATTGAAAAGGAACCATTTCTTTTCATAAAGATAAGAAACGACTCCGGGGATTAGGGATGCTGCTAGCAATGTGGTCTTGGAGTCAGCTGGCTTCACACCAGGTCTCATTTATCCGAGTTTGTTTGTAGAACAAGGATGCCATACTAGTGTATTTGAACTTAAATTTTGTTTTCCATGGCTTTGAAAGATACATTTCCACCCCAAGTCACCATTTCAGATAGCTAGTCATTTGTTTTATTTTCTGGCATGTTTTACATAATAGTGTTGACATGCAAAATTATTTTCTTTCAGAACCAGAAGGAAAGTGTTATAACTGGAAAAGTAAAAAGCATCCCACAGCTATGAAACTTTGGAAGTCTACATTGTATTTCTTCTGTCTTCTATGAATGTGACAAATGCCCTGCTTTTAAAAGATCTTTTGGACATGTAAATCACACAAGTGTCTTAAAGTGTTGCACATGGCATAGAGAATGAGTGAGCTACAAAGGGGGGGTTATTTTTTAAACTTTTTCTTTTTTTATCATTTACCTGGGAAAGGAAGTTCTATGGAAGAGTCTGTAGAGACTTCAAAGAGGCAATAACTTTTCATTTAAATTTTGAAAAATGAGATGGTCAACTAGTTGGAAAAGAGGGAAAGAAAAGTCAGGAGGAGGTGTTTCCACAGGGCTTGATGTAGATAAATGCCAGTAATGACAGCGACCTTCATCTTTAATAGGGAATCACAAATCTATGATGACTTAGAGGTTGGTTTGAGAAGATGGTATGGCTGACAAACTCAAACTCCTGAGTCAGAGTGCCTGGATTGGAATACTAAATTTGCCACCAAATGGTTGTATAACCTTGAGCAAGTCTATCAGCTTTTTCATCTGTAAAGTGGGATTACAGTAATAATCTACCTCAAAAGGATGAGTGGGCAAGGATTACATCAGTAACTATGTGGGCTACTTAAAAGTGAGTGCTCTGTAAACGTGGGCTAATATAATTTTGTCATTGTTAGCTCTTTGCCTTGAGAAAATCTCTAAACATTCTGAATTATAATTACCCTGATGACTCAATCAGACACTGTTAAATGAAAGCACTTCTTACAATTTATGATCCTATAAAAATATAGTTTTTTCCTTATTAATAAGAAGCGCTTCAAATACTGAGCAACACACTGGATTTATGGTATAACTATGATTTCCAAATGATTTAAAATTAAAACTTATACAGGAAGAAAATGATGAAAGATCTAAAGGTTTTTTAAATTTTAGGAGTAAGATAAAAAAGGTATACAAATACTTCACTGAGTAATTTAAACAACTGTTAAATGTTTTTATATTGAGATTTCTATATGTATTTTTTGAGGTCCTCAATTTCTTCATTAAAGTTTTTTACACTTTTATTTTTAAGACAGATTTTTTTAAAAGTAATGTAATTATTCTTTAGATCATTTGAATATCTACTTTTTAAGCTAACACTCAGTGAGATTTTATTTTCTGACTTTATATTTTATTTACAAGCATACTGACAAGTAATATTATTTATATTGTACAGGTTAATGAGAAAAGAGTAAATATGCAAGTAAGGCATTCTATTCTCCTCCAAGAAAAAAGTAATGGATTTGACAGCGTAGGGTAAATTGCCCAGTAGTTCGAATAGATAAAAAGTGATAGAGTCTTGGGTAAAACCAATGGCATAAGGTGGTAGAAACATACTGAAGTTCATGGAATCTGAGTCAGTATTATATTCATATTTTCAACAGTATTTTCATGTCAGCTAAATAAGATCATGCTTATTATAAAATGTGAATTTCATCTTTTTTTGCTTTTGTAGGTTTTACTGAATTTTTAAATTTGCTTTGGCTTTACAGATGTAATGAGAGCTAAAAGGATAAAGAGATTTTAGGTAACAATGTATGCATATACTTAATTAACATTATAATAAAATAATTTAAGAAATATTCAAAGGCAAGAACAATTTCTTTTTCATTTTAAAAGGGTCATATATATTATGAAAGTGAGAAAAATGCTGATTGATGTGGGAAGAATTCCCTGTGGGTAGAATTAGTTACTGCTTGACAAGACTATGGGTGTCCTTTAGAGTCCACAATGAGTAAATTAATCTCTGCCCAGCACAATGCATGTGGTGCACTTACTTAGAGGGTTTAAATGGAGCTAATGTATGAATGCCTGGATGCATGTTTGAGAAAAGGAACAAATGTTATCACAGTACAGGCATACCACATTTTATTGCACTTCCCTTTACTGCTCTCCACAGATAATTTTTTTTTTTTTTTACAAACTGAAGGTTTGTGGCAACTCTGAGTTGAGCAAGTCTATAGGTGCCACTTTTCCCAACTGGCTCAAATGATGGCTAGCATTTTTTAGCAATATAATATTTTTTAAATAGTGTGTATGTACACTGTTTTTATTTATTTCTTTATTTTTTTAGACATGCTACTGACCTTTTAATAGACTACAGTATAGTGTAAACAACTTTTATGTGCACTGGGAAACCCAAAAATTTGTGTGACTTGCTTTATTGTGATATTGCTTTATTGCAGTGGTCTGGAACCTAACCTGTAATCTCTCTGAGGTATGTCTGTATATTAGACTTGTAATTTCATTTTTTTTTGGAAACTTAGAGGCAACTGGGTACCTCACCTCCATCAAAGCCATGAACGGGAAAGGAATAGCATGCCTTTAAGAAATGTCAGACTGACCCTGGACAAATTCTCATACTTGAGATTAAGTTTACACCGCACAGATTCAGATAATGCTACAAAGCCCTGGGAACTTATTAAAAATGTTCTGCTGCTCTGAAATCACATAGGGTGTGGGTGGTCCCAGACCCATCGGTTACTCTGGATTCAGACATGCCCAGATGGGTTTGAATGGCTAATGAGTGGGGTCACTGAATAGACTGGGACTTACCACAGACTTTCAGGGTGGCTAAAGAATGCAATGCCTTAACCGACCAAATAAGCTTATCCTATGCTATGGTCTGAATGTTTGTGTTCCCCCAAATTCACATATTGGAATCCTAAAGCTCAGTGTAATGGCATTAGGAGGTGGGGCCCTCTGGAAAGTGATTTAGGTCATAAGGGTGGAACCCTCATGAATGGGATTAGTGCTCTTATAAAAGAAATCTCTCAGGGCTTCCTTGCCACTTTTGCCATATGAGGACACAGTGACAAGTCTGTGACCTGGAAAACCACCCTCATTGGATCATGCTGAATACTAGCCTTCAGAACTGTGAGAAATGAATTTCTGCTGTTTATAAGCCACCTGGTCTGTGGTACTTTGTTACAACAACCTGAAAAGACTAAGACATCTTATGTCCACAATTATTATATTTAGATGGCATGGAAAAAAAATGGTTTTACTTTATAATAGGTATACAATCCAAGCTTCTAGAAAGGGTACATGCTATCTGTCAGCTTAACAGTCTTTGAAAACAAAACTTGTTGATGGAGAATCTAATAACATATTAGAAATTATTATGTGATTTTTATTTTTAAATTTAACATTTGAAAGAGATCTGAAAGCTTCAGAACTTAGGTACCGCTTGTGATTCAGTATGAGAAAGCACTGAGACACAGCTTACTGGGAGTTGGGACAATCTGATCCCTCAAAAAAACTTACAACAGGACCCGCTCCACAACCACTGGAGGCCAGGTAGGATCACCCAAGTCCGTTCCTACCCCGCCACCATGTAGGTTGCACTTAATGGGAGGTCGGTAATTTTAATTTACACTCTCTCCTCCATCAGTTTAGACCACTTAAAATGTGGTCTTTGTTGCATAGCTATAGTTTTATATTCTCCATTCAGTCTTAAGGAAGGATTACAGAAGGGAGAAGCTAAGTCATCTACCTTTAATAAATAGGCATGCCTCTTAACACCCCATTTCAAGTTTGCAGCACATGTGAACAGATACAGAAATGATCCTGTTCCAAACTCATTTCCTTGAGGGCTAGGATACTCATTCTCAAACAAAATCCCTTCCTTTTAGCAGGTTTTTGACAAGATTCCTTCATTGAAACAGTAATCCTTAGAAAATAGTGCTACTTAAGATACTGGTGATTACTACCCTGACAGCTCAGTATTGGGGTTAAAAAATGCTTTTATTCTGTTATTGGGAAAATCTTGCTGATTTGATATTTAGCAGTTCAAGATGTGAATCTAGTTTCCATTTCTCCAGCTGGATTTGTAAAGTATTTATGTTTTCTAATGGCTAAGAGTTTGATCAAGAAATGTAAAGACTGAGTTTACTCATGTTCTACATCCAAAGTGGGACATTTATAATTAGTTAACTTATTTTCAGGGGTTAAAAACCACTAAATCTCTCATAGCTTAGAGGGAAATACATGATGTTTTAAAGGCTTAATGAGGTTTATTACTTATATATTTATTTATTAATTTTTAATAGTTGTCTATTGTGTCTTTAATAGAGATCTATGAGATAAACTAATTAAAAATGAGATATAGATTTTCTTTACTTCCCATGGATATGCATGTCTATGAATAATATTAAAAATGAAAATTAATAATTTGCTGATTTTTATTTTAAGTCTTTCCCCTCTAGGATAAAAATAGGCTTTGTTAAATAATTCATATGTAAAATTATGTTGCTGTTCATTTGTCACAAAATTGATTTTTCTATTGACTATTCACCCAAAGGTGAAAAGAGGCATTTACTGACATTTATGGAAATTAAAAGAAGGCAACATCTTGGCTGACCGAATAGTGAATGTTAGTGTTTCAAATGCAAATCTCATTTCCACTTGATGCTAACAAGATGTTGGAGGGAAAATGTTAAAAAATAAAACTTGAAAATAACAATTTGTAAAACCAAAGTTTATCTAAATACATCCTAAAGGTGCGGCATAAAATAAAATGTGATTCAAAAGCATCTTTAATTAAAGGGTTGTATATTTCCATACTTCCAAAAAAATCAAGATAATGATTTGAAAGTGAAAATAGCATTTCTGGTTTAGACAGAGAAGAGTTGATTCTTACTAATTTAGAAATAGTCATTTATACAGCAGTCCAATTAAGCTCCATTCTTGTTATTTTTTCCTTTTGTTGCCAAGGGTTAAATAAAGGGAAAAATATCCCTCATAAGGTTTGTTACAAGTTCTATTGGAAATAAGAGTAGAGTAGCTATATTTGGACAACCAACAGTGAAGGAGAGGAGACAGAATTCTAATTTTTCATGTTATCTGTACCTATTGATTTCTTTAAAATAATAACTTCTGTTCTTTACTTTTATAAGAAGTAATATTATATTGGAACACATTTAATATAATTTAAATGGACATTTATTTGCATTTTGCAGCTGATTTTAAGTATGTAACTATGAATAAAAATAGACTCTGATGAATAAATACGTTTCTTTCTATTAATGGAAAGTTATAAAGTAGAAATTTATGATTACACAGCACATGATGCAATATAATTAATTTGTGACATTTCAGGATATGAATTTTGTATGAGCTCTGGTCTCTTATCTCAATTCATTTAAAAAACATGGCAGTATAAGTGACTAGTAGATTGTAGCAAAAATTGATAACATATATTTAGAGTATGCTTATAGTAATAACATATTATAGTAACGGGGTGCAAATCCAGGGACTATATAGAAAAACATAAATCTATTATATTAGAAACATAGAAAATAAGAGTATTATAATTCCTTTTAAAATATTTTTCTTGAAATTATAAGGGAGACTCACTGCAAACACCAGGAGGTATTACTGAGGAAAATTAATCTACTAAATTTTCTCTATAAAAAATAAATCTGTTCATATAATTTTCTCATTCAAAAATATTCAATGCTGCTGCCTCGCCTTAGTCTAAACAATCAAGTCCACATACCTTAGCATGTTACATAAAGTCCTATATTTTCTGGCCACATCAATGATTCCAGCTTCATCATCATCTATTTTCACATAGACTCTATATGTCAGCTCAATCTGATGCACTGAAAACGTACTCTGTGATTTTATTTATCTTCTGTACAACAGTCCCATTCGTACATCTAAAGATATAATCCTCTGAATTTCTAAAGCCCATTTCCAAACGTCATCTTCATGATACTGTTTTATATTCTTGAAGCATTTTCACATGTTATTATTCTAATAGATTCTCATAACTATGTGAAATAAGCAGGTTATTTCACAGATGCTGAAATTCATCTGTAAAGCCCAAACTCACTTAGCTAGTAAGTGGTAGAGTCAGACACAAACTTAAATACGTTCAGTTTAGTTGATCTTCTTAGGTACTAATTACATTGCCCTCCAAGTAGTTTTCTTTGTCTGCTAATCAATGAAGATATGTACTTTAAATGATTATAAAATGGAAGGTGCTATGATGAGTTCTACAGGACTTAGAATCACACAATATGACCTCCTCCTGCAAGAAGCATCTGTTCAAATTGAGCAATGAGACATACATACATAAAGAATTAAATGAATAAATGCTTAAATAGGACATGAAAGCAAAAATGTCACAAGGAAGCACAGCATTAATTGACTAATAAATTATATACATAATTACTGTTGTTGGGATATAGAGGAGACATGACTCATTTCAAAGGCAATATGGCCAAGAAATTCATATTAGGCTGTGGGATTTTCTTTTGGATTAAAAGGATGAGTAGGATGCAAAAAGGAGAAAGGACATTTGGGTTGCGTGGTATAAGTAATGATGTTCAAACTTTTGTGCATGTCTGCATTTACAGTTACAAAAAAGAAAAGAGAAAAACACAGTGCAATGTGGTGAACAACTTGAGAGCTGGCTTTGAACTAACAATAGAGCTGTGAACAAGTCTTTCCTCGCTTGTTGGATTAGCCAGTATCTTAATTTGCATTGTTCTGTAAGACACAGTTTTACCTGTTAAGTTATTCATTCTTCAAGACATTTTTTTTTTTTCTGGAAAGAACCACAATCTGTATGTTATGGTGTTAAATTAAATAAGAATGAAGAAAACCATTGTATTACACTCAATTAAAAAAAAACAAAACTATTAACCTAATCCAAAAAGATTTAAAAAAACAGCTATAATTAGGAAAGGAGCATAGTTTAGCAACTCTACTGGCCATGGAATTTACTGCATGAGGGAAAGTATCCCCTCTGTCATCAACCTTGATTTTCCCTCCAAATTATAGTTACCATTTAGAGTCACCTACTTTGGAACTAGAGATAAGAGAGGCAATACTTTATAATCATTCAATCAAAAAGTTTCTAAAAATATTAACTTGTTATAGGGAACTAACTTTGTCCTTGGAGAAAATTAAGTCCATCGATTCTTAGAAATTTCTGAGAGACTAGTTGTTAATGAGTTACAAGCTTTAGTTTTATATATATGTGTAACTTGTTGGGAGCACCATTGATCATTATTTTGTATTAAAATATCTGATAATCAATATTCCAATAATTTTATCATCAGAAGATATAAACAGGCACAATTTTTATTATTTTAAAGAATAAGGATGGCTAAATAATGGAGGCTAAACTTAGTTAAGTATTATAAATAATAACGCTCAGTAGCATTTAAAACATTAAAACATTAAACATGTAAAACATGTAAAATATTAAACCAAATAAATGGTGAAGGGTGTCAGTAAGTGTTACCCAAGATGCTATAACAGGCAGACCACAAATATTAGTGGCTTCACACAAAAGTATATTGTTCATATTAAGGCCAAAACGGGTGTGTGTTTCTGATCAGTGGATTATCTTGCATGTTGTCATGAGTGTACTTTGCATACTCTTGGGTCATGGAGTATTCTATATCCGGCTTTTGGATAAGAAAGGACATAGAATATTCATAAGCAAAGGGAGGTTTGCATGGGTTAAGCTTGGAGGTGGATCACATCCATTCCACTGGCTAGATCTCAGTTAATATGACTACTCCTAATCACAAGGCAGGCTGGGAAATGTAGTCTAACTATGTGCTTAAAAAGAAATGAATTTGGTGGGCACAGTGTCTGCCACTGTGATCCTGGGGAGTCAATTACAGTGTCTTTATGATATAGTCATGGTAAATCATGCAGGTATAATGCTAGGGAAAAATAGGGAAAGGAAGGCATATTTTAGGAAAGATTAAGAAGGAAAAGAGAAGATTGCCAAAGTAGGCAACATATAAGAGCAAATCTTTTTAATCAAAGCTTCATTCTAAAAATAGATAATAAAAATCACCTACGAGTGTATAACATTAATTTAAATCCACTTGGGCTTCAAAATCTAGGCTTTTTATATCATTGACTTCATGACATTTCTTTGCAATGTCACAGTTCTTTTTTTTTTAGAACCTATTTCTGACAGAGTCAGAAATACAAAATGAAAGTTTCAAATAATAATATAATCATAGAGATCAGAGAAGAATCAGGTCTCAAGGTTTCCTAAAGTCAAAAAATAAATGCCGTCATCATCGTTACCTGATTATGTTTGAGCACAATGGAAAAAAGGCACTACACTAAACGAGTAACAGAATGTGGGGCCCAAGTGCCCAGGTGTCTCCCTCCCAGTTAGTTCTCTGTTACCTCGAGCAGTTATAGAGCTATTCGTCTCATATTTTCCACTTACAAAAAGGGCAAATATTTACCCTTTACTTGTATTCTAAGCAAACTAAAGTTTCTAAAAATGGTAAATGATTTTGAAGATAATACAATATAGTCATAATTGATATGTAGTTTATAACTTAAAAGGACCCCTTTTCTTGAATTAACATTTTATGATTAATGGTAATTTCAACTTCTCTTCATTTCAACATCTATTAATATGTGGAATTACTCTGCACTAGCCACGCTGGTCATCTTATGATTCAGACATGCTTCTGTCCCAGGGCCTTTACTGTTCCCGAATCTGAAATGCTTTCCCTTGATGTCAACTAACTTTCTGAATTCCTTACTTTATGTTTGCTCAATGAAGTTTTTTGACAACCTGATTTAAAATCATAACTCAACCCTCCTCTACGTCATTCTGGTCACTCCTAGTCCCCTACCTACCCTGTTTTAGTTTTTAAAAAAATATTTTTACATAACCCCTTCACCCGTCCATGGGAGATACATTCCAAGGCTCCGAATAGATGCCGGAAACCGTGGATAGAGCTAACAAGCACTTTACAGCTTTTTTTTGGCACATTGGAGTTGCCGGCATCGTTATTCTTGCCGGCATCATTATTCTTGCACGTTGGGGGCTGTAATTAAGTAAAATAAGGATTACTTGAACACAAGCACTTAGATACTATGACAGTTGATCTGATAACTGAGAGGGCTATTAAGTGACTAACGGGGCGGGATGATTCACATCGCAGGCGGCACTGGGTGGGAGAGCGCGAAATTTCATTGTGTTACTCAGAAACAGCATGATATTTAAAACTTATAAATTGTTTATTTCTAGAATTTTCCATTTAAAATTTTTGAAATGCAGTTGACTGTGGGTGACCTAAATCACAAATAAGAAAAGACTGCTGTATTACTTTTAAGAATATTATACATTTAAAAGGTAAAGGGATTAAGAAGTACAAATTGGTAGCTATGAAATGGTAATGGGGATATAAAGTACAACATAAGAAATATAGTCAATAATATTATAATAACTATGTATAATGCCAGATGGGTACTGGACTAATCGGGGGATCATTTCATAAATTATATAAATGTCTAACCACTGTGCTGAAACTAATATAAAATAATATTGAATGTCAAATGTAATTGGAAAAAAAATACTATGCATTTTATTTAATTACTTTTTGTTTGATCTCCCATGCTAGAATTTAACTTCCATGAGGGCAAGGGTGTTTGTTTTATAGACCAAGGTATCCCAAATGCCTAGATCTGTGCCTGGCACAAGTAGATCCTCAATAATATTGGTTGAATAACTGAATAAATGAACATCTGAAATTCAATTGTATTCAATCCACTTTCTTAGAATTCAAAATTCTATACGTGTATTATTATATACTTTACATTGTCTTATGTACTATGCATAAATCCATACATATAGTATAACAATTAGTTATATACATTAATACCATGCATATTATTCCCCATGAGCAATATAAGGGATCTTCCAAAATCAATCATTTTTTATTGTGACTTTCACGTTACCTGTCAACTTCAGAACCTAATTACCATATAAAATGTGACATTAATATCCTCCGGTCAGTGATGCAACTGCCTGTGATCCTACTTACCAAGTCTACTGGTACATTTTTAACATGAAGGTGAATTAAAATATTTGATGAAGTTAGGAAATAATTCATCAGTCTGTTTCTTTTAATTCTTCTGAGGCTGCTGCTGGTTGAGAATTACGTAGAGCTGGCAATTTTATTAAGTGCTTTGTTTTTGGAATATAAAAATGATTAAGATGCATTAGTGCGTTCTCTATATGCTTAAAAGTCTGTTCGGGTCTACAAACACACATGATTATAATACAACAAAATAAGTTATATAAAAGAGATTTGCATTACAGAATTTCAGGAATCAATTTATAGCGGAAACTACTTTGCTTGGCAAGGGTGCTCAAGGAATTCTATCAAGAAAAGTAATATTAAAGAAGAGTAATATTAAAGCCAGAGATAAACGTGGAGAAAAGTCCACTTCTGGCAATGTACTCAGCATTAGGAGGAAGTCAACAGTATGGTATTATTTAGTATAAGGCGTGGAACAATTATCAGTACAAAAAATATAAAATTACATTGCTAATTTACGCTATTCTCAAAAAACAAATTCCAAGTAGCTTAAAGTCCTAAATGTAAAAAACAAACCTAAACTATATACATATATCTTAAAATATATCTAGAAAGATATCTTTATAGCAACAGAGTAAGAGATATTTTTCTTTTTTTTTCCCTTAATAAGAAAGATTTTCTTGAATAGGATAAGGAAAGCACAACCCATAAGGATAAGAATCAATCAATTTGACTACATTAGCATAATAAATTTATGTGTGATAAATACATAGGCGGGGCTAAGATGAAGTAAGCTCACTACATCCTATTTCTCTCATTGATTATAACTAAAACTTTGGATAAAATATACAAACAGCAATCTGAACACTCAGAAAAGTAAACAAAAACAAGTGATTTGTTGAGGGAATCAAAACTTGGAGAACGAAAGCAGAAACAGGACATGCTCAGATTAAAGAAAACAAAAAGAATTCTTAGACCTGAGAATGAAATGCTAAAGGAGGTTCTTCTGGGTGAAGTGAATGATAGTGGAAGGAAACACCTCCAGGAATGAAAGAGAGCCACTGAAATGTTAAGTCATGGGGTCATAGAGAAGATGATTTTTCTCCACTAAAGTTGTCTAAAACATGTATGACTATTGAACTTAAAGTTATAACTTTGAGAGAACACATTCAATGTATCTAAATGTAATGTATGTGACAACTATAAAGTAAAACTCAATAATGGAAGTTAAAAGGAACATTTCGTAGGCATTTGGTGGTTGTAGCACCATGGACCCAAGCGTGTGTGGTTTGGAAGCACACAGTGCACATGCAGCAGAAGGCAATGGTAAACCACTGCTGCGTTTTCTTTTCTTATTCTTTTTTTTCCCCCCAGTTATTGGGGAAGAGCAGAGAACAAGTACTAATAGCCTTGTGACCAATGACGTAACTAGACCAAAGGCAGAAGACTGTCGAGGTGCACCAAGGCGAAAGGACAACGCAATGCTGCACCACACGTACAATTGAATGTGGAACCTAAGCAGCACAAAGCAAGGTAAACTGAAGACCGTAAAGCAAGAAGGGGAACATCTAAACATTGTAGTGCTTGTTGTTAGGAAGCTAAAATGGACTGGAATGGGACATTCCCAGTCAGGCAAACACAAAGTGTTCTACTCTGGCAGTGAGAAACTTGGAAGAAACAGAGAATGGCTTTAATATGGAGGCAAGATGTAGCACAGGCAGTTAGGGGTTACAATACAAGGTCAGTCTGAATAATATCAATCAGATTTCTAGGAAAACCTATTAACTTAATCATTACTCAAGTCTATATGCCAACTACAGAGGCTGAAGAAGATGAAACAGAAAGCTTTTATGCAAGTATTTAAGAAGAAATCGATCATATACCAAAACAAGGCATGCTGACAATTATAGGTGATAGGAATGCAAAAGTAGGAAATAAAGCAGAATTGAATGTTGTCAGAAAATTTGGGCAAGGGGTCAGGAATGAAGCAGGAGATTGGCTCGTGGATTTCTGTGAAGTCAACAACTTGTCCATCACAAACGCATGCTTCAAACAACCGAACAGATGACTATATACATGATGGCCAAGTTACCAGATGTCCAATAGAAATCAAAATAGACTATGTATTTGGAAGCAGGAGATAGAGAAGATGTATTCTCTCTGCCAAAACAAGACCTGGAGCAGATTGTGGTAATGCCCACAAACTGTTAATATCAAACATTAGAGTAACGCTGAAGAAGAGCACTGAAAGAAATGTAGTGCCCAAATCTAATGCTAATAACATTCCTGATGGATTTAAACTCCACATAAAGACAGATTTGCACAGCCAAACTTAAATGACCAAGAAATAGAAGAACTGGGACTGAAACTAGAAATAATACTAGGGATGAATGCAAATAGACAATGCTGGAAGTATAAAGGAAAGAAAAATTTAGACAGATGACAGAAGAAACGCTAAAATTTGTCAAAGACAGGTGAGAGGCAAAAGTAAAAGGTGATATAAACAAAGTTAGAATCCTGAACATAGCTTTTCAATGACTATCATGTGAAGATAAAGAGCACAATTACAATAGTTAATGTAAGGAGGTAGAAAAGAAAAACAAGAAGAGACTGCTACAGAAGATTCAAGAAAATAAAAGGGAAATTCAAACCTAGACTAGGAATGCTGAACAACCAATAGGGAAGCACACCATCTGACCAAGAGAAAATAAAGGGAAGGTAGAAACAGAATCCTGAAGATCTATACAGAAGAGACAAAAGGATGACAGATATCTTTGAAAAAGATTCCTATGAGGAAGAACCTGTAATTATAGAAAGTGAAATGAAAACTGCCCTGAAACTATTGGGAAAAAAATAAATCACCAGAAGTACATGGGATACCAATAGAATTATTTCAAACCACAGAGACTGAATCTGTCAAAATTCTAACAAGAATAGAACAACAAATATGGCAACAAAACAATGACCTACATGCATTCAATATACATCCCAATTTTCAAGAAAGGAGATGCCAGGGAGTGCAGTAACTATAGGGCCATTGCTCTAGTTTCCCGTGCAAGTAACATGGATGTTCAAGCTGGATTCTAGTTGTAAATATATGCTGGATACTGGGTGCTCCAAAGACTTTCAGAAGGTTAGGCTGTGATTTATAGACTACAGTAAAGCTTTTGACTGCATGGATGATGAAAACCTTGGGTTGCTCTGAAAAAAATGGTTGTGCTTCTGCCCTTGATTGTCCTGATGAGTAAACCTATATAGTGGGTAGTCACTGTCAGGACAGAATATGGAGAGACTAAATGGTTTCCTACAGGCAAAGGTATCAGACAAGTGTGCATTTTATCTCCCTATTTGTTTAATCTGTACATAGGACATATCATATGAAAAAATAAGCTAAACTCAGTGGGAAAGA
>NW_006434373.1:3635136-3648148 GCF_000325575.1 Pteropus alecto
AATATCAATAACTTAAGATATACAGAAGACACTCTCTTACTGGTAGAAAGTAGCAATGATTTGAAACAGCTTCTGACGAAAGTGAAAAAAGAAAGTGAGAAAGCAGGATCATATTTGAAGGTTAAGAGGACAAAAATCATGGCTACACAAGAAGTACAAAACTTTAACACAGAAAATGATACCAAAATTGTTAAAGATTTTGCTTACCTTGGTTGAATCATCAATTCGAAGGGAGACTGCAGGCAAGAAATCAAGAGAAGGCCAAGACTTGGAAGAAGTGGGAAAGATCACCAAGAGCAAAGATGTGTCATTAGAGACCAAGGCTAAGATCATCCACACTGTCATATTGCCAGTTACTATGTACAGATGTGAAAGTTGCACAGTGAAGAAGGCCGATAGGAAAAAATAGATTAATTTGCAATACAGTATTGTAGGAGAATTCTATGGATACCCTGGACGACTAGAAAGATGAACAAGTGGGTTCTAGAACAAATTAAGCCTAAATGACAAACTCTGAAAGTGCAATTATGAATGGAGGCTTATGCACTGACTTCACGGTGGGATTCGTCTCAGTGCAGCAGGCAGGAATGGGATCAGGACCTGCAATATATATTTCTCTAGAAATATGGTGCCAGAACAAATATAGCAAAATGTTAAGATTTACTGAAGTTCAGCGTTTTACTAATCACTGTCACTTTTTCCCCTAAGTTTATAATATACCATAACAAAATGTTTTTGAAAATCACGAACATGACATTCTGTATCAAAATTCCAGGTAAGTGTTGGATCCTGCTGATTCAGTCTAATTGCTTACATATTTTAGGTAGTGTCTATTCTTTTAGAGTCAGAATTGATGTTCAGAATAATGACCTTGAAAAAAAAGAAATACTATGATAATAACACCAAGCACTTTTTGAGCACTTATTGTATTGCAGGCAGCATGCTTGACATATATACTTTTTAATCAATCTGAAAAATAATTACTACTTTCTAGAACCACATGTTAAATAACAGATATGGAACTCATACCTGTTATTTTTCTTTTCTTTCTTTAATTTAAAAAAAAATAAATCAAATTAATATTGAAAGTCTAAGTTAACTAGAATTTAAAATTAACCCCATTATCTCAGTTGCATTGTCACTCCCTCCCTTATGTAATAGTGTTGGCTAACTGCAGCTTTCCCGTCTGGAAGGTGAGCCTGCAGAGATATCTAAGACCTTTTTCTTCTTTAAAAACATAGTCACAATTCTGATCTCTTATTCTTTTAATAATTCTTACGATTGAATTCTCCTCATTGATTATAGTCAATGTCTTCATCAGGAAAACTCTATGCATTTGAATACATTTGGGATATACGCATGCTGTAATTTTATGAAGGAAAAAATACAAAATATAGGAATTGGTCTTTTTTTTTATTTTCCAAGTTTCTATATATTTTATAGGATATGTCCCTTTAATGTTGAAAATGCTGCCATTTAACTCATACTATCAAATTAAATTACTGCCTTTATCTCTTGCACATAATATGAAAGTCATGAGTGGTGCATACTGATTCCCGGAAAACTCAGGTTTATGAAAGTTTCCTATGCTAGATCTTCTGTTTGTAGATTATAAATGAAATTCATACATATTTTCTTTTGAAGTGCTTATCTAATTTTTATTTCCTACCATGTGCTTTAGAATTACCCCTTAATGATTAAATTAAATGTATCTACATTTAGTTATTTTTTCGAATACACTTTCTTTTCCATGACACAATATATTTCAAAGCAGTCCATGTGACAAATAAAATGAATATAGAAAGAAAGCACTGGGTTTATTTAGTGCCCTGCAATTCCTCATTTCGTTGATATGTAACATTACAAAAAGGTTTCTTTGATCATTCAGTAAAACAAACCACATAACAATTTGTTTCTTGATGTGGATCAATTGCATATTGATTATATTATGGCTTTTATTGACAGCTGTGTTGGGAGTGGGCTAAATATACACTAAGCTCTCGGGTGCTGGATTGCCACTATTTTATCAGGCACCATTAATGATTTCTTACAATAAATATTTAAATATGACAGATATTAATAAAAAATTTTGTGCTTGTTAAAAAAACAAAAGAATATTTAAAAAGTTTGGCAAGAAATATGATAAATGCCCATAATGAAAATCAAATATCATAAACCATACAATATTACTATGGAGAATAGAGAGCTGAGAAGAATAAAATACCATAAAGTGAAAGTTGGTAAAGTTAAAATGAGAATGTAAATACAATAAACTATGCTTAAACGAAAAAAGAAAACATCTCATTTTTCAATGTCAAGTGTGGACCCCTAAATAGATGTGTAACTAGCAATTTTATGCCAAGGGCAAGCACTAAGCATTTATTTTATCCAGCCTCATCTGGTACCCTCCTGTCTTCAGGACACCCATCCTGAGCTGCTCATGCTTTTGCTCTATTTATAATCCGTGGGCATCCTGTGTCAGGTTACCTGGCCTTCTGAGTAAGCAGAGGATTACAATTACAACAACAACAACAACAACAACAACAAAAGCTAAGAAGCCATTCTTGATTGGAAAATGTCCTCAGTATTTCATTCACTGCTTAGTCTTTCACCACTGAGTTACTTTTAAAGGAATGCATCATGTCAAATGGCACAAACAAAAAAATATACATTTTATACCTTATAACATGGCAAGTAGATAAATGACATATTTTTATAAATGCTGTCTAATTCTAAAAACAATCTGAAGTAGTTTCTATAACCTATGAAATTTCAGATTTGATACTGCATGTGCCACAAAAGCCCTTTCCAGGGCCAGTTTACGGAATTCCATGATGTCACACATTCACTGTTGGCTTAATTCATGCCAAGTGCTTTAGAAAGACATGAATATTTTATCTTGGTCCACAGCGTAGACCTACCAAGCCTTCTATATAAGGAGTATAAATGAACACAGCCATATTCAAGCTAATGTCTCACTTTTCACTATTTTCAAATATTTTAAATAAAATTAATTTTTCCTAATTTTATGGAAAACATTTTTTTGCAAATAAAAATTATGCAATTATAGAATAGAAACTATATTTTCTATCTTCTGTACCTTGAAGAAAGAAACAACTACTACCTATTGAGGTGCTACCCCTATCAGAAAATGTTTTATGCATATATCAAGAAAAAAGTTTGTATGCGTTATGTAAAAGACAAGTGTTTGGATACAAAGTAAATTTTATGGATAATAAAGATAAAATCAGATTAGTGTGTCAGTCAAAATTCTTATTTGCAAGCAGCGGTAACTAAATCTGGACATCTTAATAGGTAAAAGTTGTACTGGAAGGAGAAACAATGACAAGAAGTTAGAAGGAAAGATGAGGCAAATGGGACAAACCAAGGTAGTTGCAGTGGCTGCAACAGACATACACTGACCGACATCTGCAGCCGCTGGAAGGAGCCACGACTGCCAGATGGGCCCCCTCATCCTGTGGCAACGTCTATTCTGTCTTTTCCATTATGTCTCTCCCTCCATAATCCACGGGTGATATAGATTGACTGAGCCCAACTCATGTGTTTGTCTAGCTGTCAAAGGAAGGAGGAAGAGGGAGTTTCTCCCCTTATATTTTCACTGTGGCAGGTGAGAAATATGTGACTGGCAGCTAAAAAACGAATCATAAATAACGTGGCTACTTAGATTTTTGTTTTGAACCAAAAATTCTTTCAATTTTATGTAAAAGTTGAATGATTCTTGCATTCCTTCTAATGGGTTATTGTAAGTTCATTCTCTAAAGAGGATATATAATCTTGACATCCATTCGAGCTGTGGACTGAATTTTACCTATGGTCTTTGGCAAATTACTAAATCTATTTACTGTTTTCTTTATCCACAATAATGCCCATGCATTTTATCTTCCTTAAAGATATTTTATTAAAATCACTGATGCTAATTAAAATATATAGATATTCTCAAAGAGGTATTATTAAATTTTTAGTCAACAATTTAATTTCACAAATGCATGCTCAAGCAGTCCAAGAACTAATTTTATAGAATTCCTATTCAGCTGCATTAGTAGAAAATCTACAATGCAATATGCTTGTATGTGTCCATATTTCCTCTATAAATGTCACACAAGAGGCATTTATGCTCATAGACCTGTGGCCATTAAATACATAGTTTCACATAACTTGTATAGCTTCTCAGCAGTGAGGAATGTGTCCTACCATGAGAATGCCCACACTTTTGCATGGAAGAAAATGAGTCTGGTTTTCCATTTCTTTGAAAAAATGCACTGTGAGATAATTGAAGGCAGAGATGTTTGCATTTGAAAACAAGCCCCCATTGAGAACTAAGAATGGAAAATTATTCCTGATGACCTTTCTCATTTCTTTTTGTTTCTTGGCTAAGTCTATGAAAGATCAGAGGAATAGTTACAGAGATGCCTATTTTATGCACCTTCTTTCAAAATTAACCCTTTTCTCTATGAATTGCATTGTAGTGGGAGCCCTGGAAAGGATGTCAGATGGCCTATCATTTACTCTAATGTACAGGAATCAGCCTATAATAAAAATCAAACTAGTGTTCATTGCAAGTAAGGTCCCCTATGAATTATCTTAGATAAAGCATCTGTAATGCTTACAAGGTAAAGTAAATGCATCTCTAAGGAGCAGAGGAGAGATTAGGACAATCTATTATTGCAACCAATCAGCATTTTCTTTCTATTTCAGTGCCTATATATCAATGTAAGTGATATCAGCAGATTGCCTCCTGTAAGATTTATTTTTAAGATTAAAATTATTGATTTTTCTTACTACCTCATCAGTGTTATTTTAAAAAATCTCAGCTGATAATAAAGCCATGCCAAATATTCAGATGAAAGCTGATCATTAGCTAGACAGTTGATTTCATAAAAACATCTGGATACTTGACTGAGATTTTTAAAGATTTTTGTGTAGATATTTGACATAATAAAAGTTGTACTTACTATAACTTCATACAAAAAAAAAAAAAAAAGATCCTGTGGCTAACTCTGAATATGTTGATAATAAAGTCTTTGATATAGTTGTTTGTATATGACCTTGAATGCAAAGTCCTACCTTTTTGAAGATAATTTTTGAAAATACTATTTTAAAATTCAACACAAAAATAATGCTAAATTATGTAATACACATTCTTTTTTCTTCCTAAAAACACTTGTGATTTTTATTCCTGAAGTGATAATTTTCTTTATTTGGTTGAATTTTTTAAGGCCAAACACATTAAGCAATATATGCGAAATCACTGAAACACATCAAAACAGTTTTGTGAACTCTCATTTTGATTTCACAGTGCTCTGATCATACGTTATATTTTAAATAAGTTTGGATTACATAGAATTTGGAGGTAATAACTGATATGTAATGGCATGCCATAAAACCATAGGTGCTTCAAGCATTTTATTTCCATGTGTTGTCATTTAAAAACCTCCCATTTTAGTGGAGGCTAAATGAAGAAAACATATTAACATCATTCAGTAAATTTAATTCTCCTGACAGCAATTTAAAAATACCACAACATAAATTATGTCCACAATCTTCCATTTAAAACCATTTATTAATTTTTATTTGCTTTGGACATTATTATTTTTTAAACCAGTAAAAACCTGGATTCGGCTGAGACAGAGGAGAGAGAATGCTGAGCTGAAGAAACTTAAGGCAAAGATGAGATTACTGCCTTCTCTAGTCCTTGGTCATACCTTAATGAATCTTCTTGGTCATACCTTAGTGAATCTCCTATCATAACTTAAGTTCAGTTATTATTGTCTATATGAGTATCTGGGGGTCATTACCTGAGTGGTGTGACTTTCTCTATGTCTCTGAAATGTTGAGGTCGCTGTCCCACTCACAGACAACCTGGAATATCCATCTTCTTCAGGTAAACCTATTGAAGTTAACACAAAGTAGTTAAGATGTGTGTCTTTCCCTTGAACAAAATAAGTTGTGTATTTACCGTGATAAACTAAAATTGTTACACTTTTTGGATTGACATGATCGTAGATAAACACAAATTGAATAATAAAAATTTTCCAAGAAAATATGGGAATACAAAGCATTGGGGGAGTTTCGTTTAATAAAAGAGGCAGTATATGAGCAAAAGAGATAAATCGATAATGAAGAAATATATAATAATAGCACAAAAGTAAGCAAAAATCAGTAAAGAAGTATTGAAGGAGAGAAGGGGAATTTTTCTAGAAACTTAAAATTGATGAAGCATCGATGGGGGAAAAGAAGTATATATGGATAAGAAAAGAGTAAAAAGGTTCCTTGAGTTTCTATAAAAGACAGAGTTTGTATTTAATTTGTAGGGTAGCAAAGAAGGGATTAGAAGACAGATAAGACACAATTAAGTGTGTGTCAGATGAATTTTATTGACTAGTTTATTTTATATACAAAAAAAGGAAAGAGATTGAGTAGAATTCCATGACAAAATGATCAGGATAGCTGCTCAGCCATAATAGACCAATTCATAATCAACTATATAGAATGAATGATGGGTTTGAGAAGATTTACATCTCCCCTCCCCCAAATAATATAGAAGTACTTATGAGGCATCAAAGAATTTTTATTAATTATTCCTCATTACAGAAGCAGGGTTTTTCAACCTCAGCACTGCTGACACTTTGGGCTATATATAATTCTCTGCTGTGGGGGCTGTCCTGTGCATCGCAGAATGTTTAGCAGCATCGCCGGTGCCTACCCTAGATGCCAGTAGCACTTTTCCAGTGCGACAACTAAATATGTCTCCAGACATTGCCAAATATTCCCTGGAAAGCAAAATCATCCCTGACTTAGAATGATTGTGAGAGAGAAGGATCAGTATCATCCCAAGTGACTTATTTAGAAAAATAAATAGATTAAAAATAGCAACTACCCAATGGAATGAGTTACCTAGAGAACTTCAAATTCTGAAGTGATTGCTATTCATCTGAAATTAGAATTAGCAAGAATGGTGTAATTGATGAAACATATATATGATTCCTAAATTTTAAATATCATACTTTTCCAATTACAATACAGAGTTAGTTGTTCAGGAAAGTATACAAAATACTATCAACTCATAACAGGGCCTCCCAATTGATCTTCCTGTTATGTATATAAATACCTTGTATGGAAAGTTTAGCTTTATTGAGACTGGGTAGACCAAGGCCAGCACCTAAAAACTGATATACTTATGGATTGGGGCTCGTGTGCTGGAGAGTGGGTCTCTGATATAAGCAACAGCAATGTCTTCAGTTGGCTGGGTGAATATTGTATTAGAGACTGTGGTTGCAGGTGTGGAAAAGGTTCCAATCCAGCAGTTAGTGTTAGAGCAATCTGGAATCTAAACAGATGGAAGGGAGCATGGGAATCTAAGATCAGGCACAACTTGGACTTTCAGGCAACTAAAGCAGCAGATAGCTGGCAATATAATGTGTGTCCAGGTAGCAGGGCACAGCAAAGGGTTTGGGACTACGTGAAGGAGGGATGTCAAATTGTATGTGTGTGGAGGGGACAAATGACTGATTGATAAGCAAGACAAATGTCCACTTCTGAAGAATCTGGTTCACAGAGTCCAGGAATCTGAAGAAGGGGGAAAAAATTGTAATCTATTTTTCAAAAGTAAATTGTAATTAGAAGTTTTACTCTTCAAATCAAAACAGAAACACTGTTTAGTGAAGATACACACTCAGAGCCAAATCAATAGTATAACGTGTCTTATACTATTAATTGATACTTATAGTATCAATTATAGTATCAATTAAATAAAGTTACGCAATATTTATGGTTGGCCTCTGAATAAGGAAGGCACAAGGAAATACAATGAAGAATAAAGAAAATTTTCTACTTTTGAGAAGAAGTGGGAATGACTCTTATCAGAATACACAACAGAATGAGTTAAGGGGTAAGTAGGAGCACAGGTAAATTGAGCAGGTTTTTGGAGAAAGCAGAGATAGAGGAAACATGATGGTGGAGATGCCAAAGGGTCTAGGCCTTCCAAGATAAGAAGGATTTTGAAAGATGAAGAAGTTTGAGAAGGGCCTGCCTGGCTGAGAAGACAAATGAGGTAGCACAGTGAAATATAAAGAGCTTGCTCTCTGTCCAGGGGAGTGGCCTGTAAGAGTATGGCCAGAGGAGGGAATCTGGAGGATGTGCTGGAAAGTAAAGCAGGCCAGATATTAAAGGACTCTACATAACATTTCACAGAAATTGGACAATATTTGTAGGCAATGGGTAGCACTGTAGGTTTCTGAGAAGGGATGTGACACCGTTTTACCTGTGGTAAGTTGAAAGTCATTTCTTACCTGCCAAGTCAAGAAATCATTGACCTCAGAACCTATGGCAGGGTCAACAGAATATGGACAGATGGTTTCAGGTTGAGGAAGAGGAATATGTGGGAATAGAGAGCCAGGTGATGACAGAGGAAGAGTGAGGTAGAAGAGAGGGGTGCCAGAGAAATTCTGCATGAATAGTGTCTCCTCCTGATGAAGGAGGAGGTGAGGAGAGTATCTGGAATGAGAAGTGTGGGGTGGAGGAAATCCTTGACAGCTGTAGAAAATACGTGAGAACCACATTATGGCTAATATACCAAGAGAGTGTAGCTGGATAAAATAATATCTGGGAAGCACTGAAGTGCAAAGGAGGTCACAGGGCAGGATTTTTTTTTTTTTTTTTTTTTGACCAACGCAATATTTTATTTTGCTGCCAATTAAAAGCAGTACATTTTTAAAGACAAATGATCAAAAAGTGACATTAAAGGCACAAACCATCAAGAAAATCCAAACATTAAAAATAAATATATGTTAAAAATATTGTAAAAAATGCAAATTCAAAAGAACAATATAGAACATTTAAATACACTAAATAAAGGCTTTATTTTTCTTAAAACATCCTACAAATCAAAATAAAGTTCTACCCTCAGATTTTAAAATAAGGGCGAAGAATATGCATAGAAAATTAAAGACAATACAAATGACCGCTAAGTAATAAACATGTTCATTCTCACTATTCAAAGAAATGCATATAAGACTACATAAACTACCTATTTCCCTATCAAAATAGCAAATATTTCAAAATTTATTTTGCACACATACAAAAGTAAAGAAAATATGTAGTAAAACTCCAGGTACTCATCAACACACTTTGGAATTTTCATCATTTTAATCTTGTTTCACCTATTCATTATCTCTTTAGAAAAATATTTCAGGAATTTAAAAAATTTCCAGGAAGTCATTTACCTTGCAAATTCTTGAGCATTTGCCCCTAACTGATAGGACTTTTTTTTTTTTTTTTTTAAACATAGAATTTCCTCATTCAGCTAGGGGGAACACTGTTATGCAAAGGCTCCAGAAAAGCCCTAAAGTCTTATGGGTAGAAAATTCCACTGTGCGTTCTCCCAAGGTTGAAGGTTTCGGTGTTGAGGAGGGGGACATTAAGGTTAACCTAGATCCACCTATTTGTTGATTTTCATTGGAAAGTAGATTTCCATCACAGAATGATTGTTTACATATATTTATGAGCTTGCTCTAGTTTTCTCACGGCCCTAGCCATCTCCCCAGTCCAGGCTCTGAAGTGACAATTCCTAATTTAAACAGTTTTCTGTCCCTTCCTCTAACTATTTTTTCTACAGTGGCAACAGTGTGCCTCAAAGTGCTGATAAGCATGTCTGTTGGATATGAAACCTTCATTTAAAAAAACAAAACAAAACAAAACACTTGCCCCGATTATAGCAAGGACTAAGGTCTGAAATTGTACCCATCCTATCTATGTCCCGGCTCCTCTGCTTTGAGAAAGCATGCTGAGGCTCAGGGGAAGGCATTCCACTCATGCCGATCTGAATCTCAGCGCAGATACTGACACTCCATAGGATGGGTTGCTCTTAGCTTGGCAGACGAGAGTTAGAAAGTCATCGATTGTGATCAAGGGTCCAGGCAGAGGGAGGAGACTTTGCACTCTCTCTCCAGTGTAGCTGAGTACCGCTCAGAGCTGTGTATATTAAACCCTCCCCAGGACACTCAGGAGGGATGACTTTTAGTATATTCCCCTCATCAGTTATGGTGTGTATTTAGCCTCTTGAAATGTGTTGAATGATTTTTGAAAACAATCTGAGACTGAGGTCATGAAGTCTACAAGCAGAGCCCAATGGGTTTATTTAAAGTCTTCCAAAGAAGAGAATGAGATAGACTGTAAACGGTAGTGTGATAATGCACTTTATATGGTTAACTAGTTAGAATCTGCTAGTCAAACTCCTTGTCATTTTATAGGAACCTAAAAGTGTTTAGTCAATAGCACTGGGGTTTGGATTCATTTTTTATGTCCTCCCAGCTTACCAAGCACTCCTTAATTTTTCTCCTGTTTTTCTATGCAATTGGACATCTACATTCACGTTCCTCTCTGACCACCTATTCTGTATCTCCATGTCTGTCCTTCTCAAGGTATATTTCTCAAAGGTTGACTCTGAGCATAGTTTCATGGTCAGATGTTCTTTCCTCATTTCTCTTCATATTTTTTCCTCAGATGCTATAAACAATCCCTATTTTTCAAGCTTCCTTGAAAAGCTGCCTTTCTTAGCTTTCCATTCTGGAATCCTCATCTAATTCCAACACTCTAATCATTTATGTAACAATCATCGATAGCCAGAAGTCCTTCTTAGCTTTTGAACTACAAATATAACCCACAGAATTAAATTCCGCTTAGAACTTCCTTTTCTCTGCTCAGAGTGCACTATTCTCCCTTCATCTTTAGTCTCAAGTTCTTGGAGTCACCCCTCACTCCCTTTTTCTTACTTCTTGTACCAAAACATTCTCTAATACTCTTGCTGGGTGCACACAGCCTGTAATAGTTCGAATAAAGGAACACAAAACAGGTACTCCCAACGTCAAGTTTCTGTTCCATTGTTTACCCTGAATAATGAGATCAGGTAAATTTCTCCAAAATAGCACACAGGGCTCCTTCCAAACAATAGCCACCCTTTCAGAGACACTCTTTAATTGGTGTTCAATGCCCTGTACACATTTTCTTTCCTATCTTATATATTTACAAAAATATATATTTACCAAGCAACCCATTCACATCTCTGCCAAAAAGATATCATGTAGTAATTTTTCTTTCAATTAAAGGTGTTCCCTTTCTTGTCTGGATTCTATTTGTTTTGAAAATCCCAACTTTCACAATGAAATGTCCTTAACTCTTTCAGCCCATAAGACTTTACTCTTCTATGTGAGAATTGTTATTTACGTGGTTGCTTTGACACTTGTCACTGGCTGCCCTATTTTACGATCTCTCTTGATTGATAGCGCTATCAGCATTTTATGTATTTTCTCTCACTTTCTGTGTGCTCACAAACAGCGCACCTTGGGCTGCTTAGATATCATCGCTTCTGTCATTTTATAGGAATCCAAATGCCTGCATGCAACGAGTTCTTAATTAATACTCTGATTGACTGATGTGCATATGGCTTTCACTAGGGCTTCCTCCTGCCATTTTGTCCTTTATATTGTTGTAAATCCTCCAACCTAGAGATAAACAGATCCTTTCCTTGAACTCCATCCACATATCTCAACTTCATTCATCCCAGAGGCTCATTCATCCCAAATTATAATGTCTGTCATTGCCCTGAATACCAGTGTAGGCCATCAAAATGATATGCCTGTTTGACTATACACATGTGTGTATCTGGTCTATGTGTAAATAAGTCATAAGGCATTGATTCTAGCATTACACTCTGTAAAATCTTGGAGAAATTAATCCACTGCTTTGTACTTTATCTACCTCATACATATAATTTTTGGTTTTCTTGGGTAAATCCTCGGGGATCATCTAACTCTAAAATGTCTAAGATTTTTGTCATAGCTGTTTATAGGTAATGTTTATTGGGTACTAACTTTGTGCTAGTCTCTTCATTCTAAATAATCATAAAAATCTCATGAGCCAGGTCCCCTGGTTATCCCCATTTTTCAGATGAGAAAACTCAGAACTGGAGAGGTAAAGTAATTTGCTCATGGTCACGGAGTTAGTAAGCATTAGAGTTGGGGTCTGAACCTAGGGAAATAAGAACAATGCAACACTGCTAAGAAAATTAAGTTGGAAGTAATTTTAGGTTCCTCCACTTGAGCTGCTGCAAGCTTTGTATACCCGGCATGAGTATTAGAAAATGCATTGGTACAGGAGTTGAGAAACAGAGGGTGAAGGATGACTCCAAGAACTTGAGACTGATGATGGGAGAATGTGCACTCTTACCAGAGAAAAGGAAACGCAGGGTCAGCATTTCAATTCAGCTATTTTCGACCCCGACTTCTCAACCACGGTGGAGGAAATGTAATCGAAGTCCAAATTAGAAATAATTTAATATGACTTCGAAATAGTTTTAATTAGAGGGAAGAGTGGGGCAGGGCTTGCTTTCTTTGCAAAGCTACCTTCTGTTGCTCAAAATAGATAACTGTGCAATATTCCAGATTGTCAAGTGAAGGCTTGCTTCCTCTGGCAGTTAGCCTTTGAGTCAGACAACAGCATGAGTTCCAAAGAATTTATACATTTCCCATAAACAAAGTGATGTTAAATGTACATATGGATATATTTCATATGCTCCAACCAGAGGCTCCTTTGCCAATGGTCTGGACCTATCTTGAGGCAGAGCTGATGAAAGCCATTCTTTGATGTTCTCAAATCAGTATGGTTTAGTGCTCCAATGGTGCTAAATTCAATATGGTGCTGGAATCTATGCAAAGATGCAGAGCTCCTGGTCCTGCAAATGGTCTCACCCAGGCCTTCCCTGTAGAAAGCCCTTAATCGCCTCAGATAATCCTTGTTGTGCACTGAGGATGAACAAAATGCAAATAAAAAAAAGACAATTTTCACAGAAAGATATATATAAAAATCAAATATAATAACTGTATTCTTTAATTGCCATTTTTCCTGATGTCCAGCAATAACATATATATTCATTGAGCAGCAAAAGAGAAAATCATACTGAGCATAAAATGCTCTAGTTGGAATTTTTTATATCTCT
>NW_006434373.1:3648160-3653914 GCF_000325575.1 Pteropus alecto
AAATATCTTTATATTCACAATATTTAGTTTGATATAACGAAAACGTTCTAACACTAAAAACTGTTCTCTAATCTAATGATAAATAACCACAAGTCCAGGGAATAATTAAGTATATACAAAAGATCTAAGTCTGTGTTCACATCAGTAAAAGGATGGCAATTAAAGTAAGTGATAGCTATAATTACCCACACATAACTATATTTCAGCAAATGAACAACACAGATAATTATTTCTGGGAAGCAGAGGTAACATGCAGATACTGGCATTCAAGAGAGAAATCGTTTCCTAGAAAATAACACTATTTCTGATTCAATTAGAACTTCAAGTTATTTTAAACATTTATTTCCATCTTGTGCCTGTATTTAGAAAGCACAGTGCATGTTGTAAATTATGAATCAGTACTAATAACTGCTTTAAGAATTATAATGTGTGTATATATATATATGCACACACACACACATATATATATCATGTGTTGCACATGTGTTATATTTATTCAATTTTTATCATACTGACTAGAAGACATTTTCTGACTCTGCCCCCTGCATAAGACTTACTGGTTCACTGTAAGATGTAACATTGTTTTTAATCGGTAAATGCTTACTGAGTGCCTAACTATCCAGGGCATTGTGCTGGATATTTTAATCATAGGAAAGTTTTAGAAACCCAGAAGTTCATGGTGTTTACAAAGTAGATCAAACATAGAAAGTGGTTTTATAAGACTAAAAACCCAACTGAAATAATTTTCCTTTTGTACGTATAACTTTTGAGATTTTCAAGTGGTCTTTAATGACAAGACAGAACTCGCTTTATTTAAAATCTTGTCCCTGTAAGCACTTAAGGAACAATACATAAATCTGTGCTTTAGGGTTTGGAAGTATATTATGTTAGGTTTAGGAGTCTGAATTCCTAGAGATGTAATTTATATTATTTTCAGGGAAATAATTTCAAGGCATGTATTCCACAAAAATTTCCATTTTGATCTAGAGATTTTTTTTGTTGTTCTGTTGGTTTTTGGTTTTATTTTGATTTTTGGAATAAGAATCAGTTATTTGTACTGTTTGCTAGGACTATTTCCCAAGCCATAGTTTTTGTCTTTTGAATAAAAACACAAATTAAATATTTTAGTGAAAGGAAGCTTTCCCTTTTTTTACAGTAGGATATGCATCATCGAAGGTGAGCTAGGGAGAAGGCATGAAGTGAAATTTTAGCAAAAGTGATGGATCTTTCTCAAATGTTTGTATATTCAGTTTAGATCATTCAATATATTTTAAATTCTCTTTTGTTTAGTGGCTAGTCTTAAATATCTCAAAATTGCAAGTAAAAGAAAAATGAATTACCTTCTTGCTAGATATATGCAACCTTTGTGAAATACTCTTCTATCACACACTTGATGCCTATTGTTGTTACTTATATTCCATTTTTATTATTTTAAGAATATTCAATTTGAATATAAGGGCATACAATGTTTTTATTTAATTTACCTCCTCAAAGAGAATTATCAGAGATTTTAGAAAGTAATTGATTTTTGAAAAGATTAATTCTCAATATTTCTATCTAAACACAAATCTGAACATTACACATTAACATGGAAAGTTTTACAAAATACCTATTTTAATCAAGTTGGAGTAATACATCATAAGCTCCCAGTGCTATTTTAAGGGTGGAAAATAGAAAGATAATTTTAATATCCAACAAATAGTACTTGGTTATTTTAACTCATAATAGTCCTATATGATGGAATGCTATGCATCCAATACCATAGCTACCTATAAACAATGCAGATCTATATTTGTTGACATAGAGATAAATTATATGATTTCCTAAGGGGAAAAAAGCAGATTATTAAAACTGTATGTATAGTATATAACTCAAACTTTATAAAAACAAAGCCAAATATATTATGTAGACATGTACATATGTTTGTATGAAAAAATAAAATTTGACACAGTGGAATATCAGACATATTTAGAATATTTCTAGGTAATGGAATTATGGTAGTTTTTAGTCTTTATTCTTTTCTGTATTTTCCAAACTGTCAAATAGATCTTGTGTAATTTTTATAACTTGTATACAATTATAAGTGCCATATGCATAATGATATATATTTTAAGAAAGCTTCTGAAGTCATTGAAAAGAATACATTAAGAAAGGCCAATACTTGGGGAGCTTATATCATTATTTGCTGAACTTCTGTCTGTTCTTAGTGGTAATAAATTTTTGATAACTATAGATCTTTTTGCTAGACGTCTTTACTGCTAGTCTAAAAATCTTTTGTATTTTATAGAAGTCATTGTCCCCACCTCCCCAAAACACCAGAAAGCCTCCTTCTTGTGAGCCAAATACTTCTAATCATTATATGTAACCCCTGCTTCATATGGAGGGGTAAGATTCATAAACACTTTTGGGGTTTCTTCTCTGTGTGCATGTGTGTGTGTGTGTGTGTGTGTGCGTGCACACACATGAATGCAAATCATTAAGTCAATTTTTTTCTTAGCCAACAGAACATTCCCATATCATTCTGGAGACCTTAATGTTAAGCTTAAACAAACCTGTCCCATCTAATTACTACCATCAATGACTCCCAAAGTGCTACTCATGATTAAAATTCCCTGGCTAGTTTTTATTCTATATCCATTCTCCCCTTCCTCCTTGGAGAATCAGCAATGAACGTCTTTGGGTCAGCAATATTCTCAGCTGAAAGCGCCCACCTTCCCAGCGCTGATCCTGAGGACAGCAAGAGATAGGACAGCGATTCTCTGAGGGCCATTAAGTTCCACAGTCCTGGATAACTAACACCCATTCTGAAATCTCCCTTCCTCTCTTCCTCTCTCTCACTCAATATTTTTAAACTGTGGAACTATAACTACAACAGAAGTCAAGGAATAGAAATTGTCGGCTACACAGAGGCCTCCATCATTCTCTTTCTAAATCACTGTTGGCTCTTTCTCCTCCAAATGAAGTAAATCACTGTCCCGACTTTATGGTAATCCCTTCTCAGAGGCCCTCATCCTTGCTATTCAGTTCTTTAATTCTACAGGGTGTATTAGAAAAAGTAGTGTTACCTTGTGATTTTAATTTGCATTTCTCTAATTGCTAGTGAGGTTAGACTCTATTAAAAATGAGTATTTAAGCGCTTGTTCATGTATCCTGTCCTATTTTCTATTCAGTTGTCCTTTTTGGTTTGTTTTTAATTTAAGTAAACTGAATATGACCCTTTGTTGCTTAAAAATGTTGAAAATATTTTATCTCCCATTCTCTCTCTCTATTTTTTTTAAGTTATTTTTTTATTTTTAAAATTTTTCCCTCTTTACTGTTTGTACTCTTTTCTGTGCAATTTAAGAAATCCTTCCTAGTAGGGTTGACAATTTTCTGGCTATCAATTATATTTAAAGAAGATGAAAAATTATAAATCTTAGACAAATGATAATAATAATTACATATTTTGATTATATCAAAAAGCATATAATAAAATGATTGTACCTGAGCAACAATAACCAAAAAATTCTTTCTTTTCACATCTCTGAGGTTAAAAAAAAGATATTGTCCTATATTTTCTTCTATAAATTTTATTATTCTGTGTTAGATATTTAGATCTATAATCTACCAGGAATTGTTTTGTTTGTATAGAGTGAGATAGGGGTCAAATTTCATTTTTTTTTCTTCATGTGGATAGTAATTGATTATCTTTTCTCCAGTGCCCTACAATACAAAGTTTGTCATGAATTAAGTGCTATTTATGCAAGCTGGGAGAATTTTTTTTTCCTTATTCTTCTCTGGAAGAGTTTGTGTAACACTAGCATTTTTTATTCTTAGAATTTGGGAAAAACTTATAAAAAAGATCATTTGGGCCTAGAGCTTTTCTTGTAGAAAAGTATTCAATTAGATATTCAATTAATTTAATATTTATGTTACTATTTAGCTTTCCTATATTTTTTTTCTCCATTTTGGTTAGTTGTATATTTCTTTTGAGAAATATGACTATTCATCTAAATTTACAAATTGATTTTAGTATACATCTGTTCATAATATATTCTTTTTATATTTTAATTTCTGCAAGATCTGTGGTAGATCTTCTTCTTTACCCATAGTATTGGTTATTTACTTTATTTTTCTATTGCCTTTGTAAAATAATTTATCAATTTGTTAAATGTTTCAAAGATTTTTTTTCAAATAAAACCAGCTTTTACCTTTGTCATTTGTTTTATACTTCAATAACTTATGTTCTTATCTTTTTTACAACTTTCCTTCCATTTTCTTGATGTTTAATTTGTGGTTCTGTTTCTAACAACATTTTTAACACTGATTTTCAGCTTTTCTTTGTTTGCAATAATATGTATAAAGCTGAAAATTTCCATTGATTAAGACTTTGGCAGCATCCCACAAATTCTGTTATATTTTTAGTGTCATTAGTAAAAAAGTTTTTGTGTGTGTATGTGTAATAGAAATGAAAGTTTTACTTTTCAAGTAAATGAGAATTGCTGTTTTTAGATATTTGAATGGTATCTTTTCTTTTGCTATCTTTTTATATTTAAACTATCAGTATCATCATGTTTTACATGTTCCTTAGAAATCTTAGGCTTTAAAATGTTGTATTAATCAATTTATCTTTAATGTAAACTTATGCTAATTGAGTCTTTTAAAATTTAATGGTATTCAATTCAGTTTAACTGTTTTCATATATGCTTTTATATCTACCATCTAAGACCTTTCTATTTATCTTAGCTTTCAGATATTCCTATTTTACTTCTTTTTTGCCATCTTTTGGGTTGATTGACTTTTTATTATTCTATTTTACTCTTTCTCTTAGTTTGGGAATCATACACCCCACTACTATTCTTTCAGTGATTACCTTTGAAATTATAACCTGCTGGTTTGATTTATCAATGTATAATATTAAACATATTTTTTTACCCTCTCCTAACTTCACTAACTTTTAAAAATTGTTGTTTATTCTTTCCTGAATTTCTGAGCATTCTGGGTCTGGCCATGTTTAAATCTTTCAGTTTTTATTTTTATTTTTGTACAAATATTTTAACTCTCCTTCATTCTTACAGGAGGTTTTTAAAATTTATTGCTTATAAAATTCTAGATTGGAAGTTATTTTATTTGAGCATGTTAAATGTTATTTCATTGTTTTTGAACTTTAATTGCTGCTCTTTTGAAGGTAATTTGTCTTTTTCACTTCTGGCTGCTTTTAAAATTCATGCTTCTGGTTTCTTTTTATTTATTCTACTCAGACTTTTCAAATTATATGTATGTGTATACATATATACATACATATATACATATATACATATGTATATACACACACATATAATATACATATATATACATATGTATGTATATATATAGATATAATATACATATATATATCAAAAGTCATATTTATAGACCGTAAGATTCACCCTTATTAATTGTACACATCTATGAATTTATAGGAATACACACATTCCTGTTTGTCAATAGCACCACATGCCCCTTGGCTGTTTACTTGGTCTGAGTGTTGTGTCTCCCAGAATTACTATATTGAAATCCTAATCCTCAAGGTGATGGTATTGGAAGGTGGAGCCTTTGGCATGACAGTAGATCATGAGAGCAGAGCCTTCAGGAATGGAATTAGTGCACTTGTGAGAGGGTCGCCATACAGCTCCTGCACCCCTTCTGCCATGTGAGCACATAGTGAGAAGTGGGCAGTTAGCAGTCTGCAACCTGGAAGAGGGCCCTCACCAGAACCCAACCATGCAGGCACCC
>NW_006434373.1:3653947-3662901 GCF_000325575.1 Pteropus alecto
TCCTGCTGCTTTAGTAATTCAGTCTATGACATTTTGTTATAGCAGCTCGAATGGACTAAGACAGCAGTCTATCCCCTGCTATTACACCTAGCCTCTGGCAACTACTGATCTGTTTTCTGTCCTATAGTTTTGCCTTTTCCAAAATGCTCAAATAAATGGAATAGCACTTACAGTCTTTTGATTCTAACTTTTTTCATTGAGTGCAATGTGTTTGCGATTCATCTATTTTGTTATGTGTAATTGTAGTTCACTGTTTTTATTTATTGCAGAGATTTTCCATGTGCTAGTCAGCCTGAAAAATGGCCCCCAGTAGGCTCACCTCTAGGCACTCACATCTCTCATCGAGTGGACTGAATCTTTGACTCCCAACAAACAGAATGTAGTGGAAGTACGGATGCACCCTCTAATAGTAGGCTGTGTAAAGACTGTGACTTTCATCATGGATGTTACTTCTGGCTTTCTTGTAGATTGCTTGTTCTAGGGGAAGCCAGTTGCCCTGTCGTGGGACCACCCTTATGGAGAAGATCACGTAAGTGAGCCTAGAAGTGGATCTTTCTGAGGCTTGCTGGTAGCCAGGTGAGTGACCTTGAAAAGAATAGCATGGCGGAAGGTTGAGCTGAGTTATAACTTTAAATCAGGCAGTCAACAAAAGCCACAGTGAGCAAACATAAAGTAAGGAATTCAGGAAGTTAGCTGATGGCAGGGGAGAGCATTTCAGGTAGGGGAACAGCAAAGGCCCTGAAATAGAAACATGTCTAAATTGCAAGACGGCCTGTGTGGCTTGAGTGGAGTAACTCTATGTATTACTAGATGTTTAAATGAAGAAAAGTTGAAATTACCATTAATTATAAAATGTTAATTCAAGAAAAGGGATACTTTGTACCAAAGGCACTCAGCTCAGCCACATCCAGATACTTGACCCACAGAAACTACGAAATAATAGCTGTGTGTCGTATTTAGCCTCTAAGTTCTGGGGAGTAATTTTCACACAAATAGATGACTAATATGAGCCAGTCACCAGTTGAAGGACACTTTATTTTCAGTTTTAGGTGATTATGAATAAAGGCACCATAAGCATGTGCATACAGATATTTGTGTGGATACTGTTTTCATTTCTTTTGGGTATAAATACGCAGGAGTGGGATTGGTGGATCACACAGAAAGTGTGTGTTGAACTTTATAGGAAACTGTTAGAACATCCATCTCCTTCTTCTGTTCAGTATAAGCCTCATTTTACACTGGTTCCCATAGACCAAATATTCCATAAATATCTCTGAAAAGTCAACTAATACTGAATACAGCTTTAATTCTTTAACTTAACCTATAATAAGTTGACAATATGCCCTACAGTGAAGTTTTACAGTTTATATTCTATTTTCCAGTTTTAAGCCTATTTTGTTTTTATGTTTTAAATCCATTCTCCCTAGAAAGTTGATACAACTTAAATCTTCTCTATTTTACTTCTGAGTTTAAAAAGTGCTTACCATTTGAGACGGAATTTCCATTTTCAGTAGTGATAGCACTAGAGAGTGAATTAGATAACTGGATTCCATGGTTATTTGCATTTCTATCTTGAGTCTCTGATGCAATTTCTGATGTTGCAGGATCATCTCGGCTAGTTAGGTTCATGTTAGTTTCAAAACCTAAAATAAATTTTAGAAAATATTATTCTTTTCTGATAAAATACACTGAATAAGTTGAAGAAAATACTGAAAGGAAATAATACAACTTATGAAATCAAACACTAATTACATTTAAAATGATAAATTGGTAATAATAATCAAATTTATGTCCTATAAGATATTTATCAAATCTCACCACAACATTGTCAAACATAATGGGAAATAGTAACTGGTCAAAATGCGTTTCATAATTTGTTTTTTTCAAACATATCTATAAAGAATTTTGATGTCATAGATCAAATAACTTGTCATTATAACACTTCCCATTAGAGAAGGCTATTTCCTAAAAGACATGTGGCAATAAGTTCATGTTTCAGAAGTTTTCTGAATTATTAAGTAGAGCTGAGGCAACCTTATAGCTTTGGGACAAAATAAGAAATATGTTTTCATCATTACTATAAATGTGTTATTATCCATTTAGGAATACTAAACTTCAAAGCCCCACTCCTGCATTCTATACACTAAGAATATTACCTAAATGTTTATTGCATGTCCCAAATTGAGCACTCGGAGAAATGCAAACACAGAAATCATTGTCCAAATTAGAGCGAAGAGCCAAATAAATCTATATTTTTTAAACTATGTGCTAATAATAAAGTAAAATATAACAAATGCTAGGGTTTGCAACAATGTCTGCTAGATTTTTCTATAATGACTGCGTTATCCTTAGTCAGGTTCTACAAGTGACAGTGTGCAAATCAAGCACAATTGTCATCATGGTGTCGGGTGTGGCCCTCTCCACCTCTCGCCTCCTCCACCTGAGTCACTCGTGTTCCCTCTCAGACTGGCCAAGTGTACCTGGGATTGGCTCTTGTTTTCCCAGGGACCTCAAAAATGCTCCAACCTACTGGGAGATTTCTGCTTAACATCAGGGATATACATGCTGCTTCTGCTCTTGTCTCTTGGTACACAATAGATTCTGGCTGTCTTTAGTTAGGTCTTTCTGAAGTTTTAGGCTAATAAATTATTCAAAAGGAATAATAAGCATAATTATTATACTCTATAAGTGGCAGAACAGTTTATCCCCTGTGATCCCAATATCCAGGATCTCAACAGGCAGAGAGGTTATCCTTGTTTTGCTGAAAAGGGAATTAAGATCACCCAGGGTCAAGTAGCTGGGAAGAGGTGAAACAGAACTTTAACCTTTGTATTCTGATTATTGTTCAGTTTTTTGTTTTTCACTAAAAGACAAATTATACTATGTCATTTCCATGCTTTAAAATCTTAAATGAATTGTGTGCCTAAATTCTAAGGTAGGAAGGAAGGATCATTGGGAGGAAATGAGGGAGGGAGGAAGAATGAAGCAGGTCAGCCAGCCCTCTAGAACTAGTCTCCCAAGGCCGGGATTCACTTGATCCTTCTGAATACTTCCTCCTGGACATTCTTTCCTCTTGTCCTTGACACTTACATTTAAATTACACTACAGGCCACGGACATTTCCCTAGATGCTCCATATTGACTCTTGTTTCAGTGCTTCGGTCTATACATTCTATCTATTTATCTCGAATGTGCTCTCCACTTGTCGACCCTGCTTCATCCTACCCACCAATGAGGGTCTTGTTCAGATGACCTGTAATGCAATGACCACACATTTACAAGTAAAGCACAGAATGCAGCACAGAGAGGAGCCTGGTCTTCCCAGGTAGAGTGATGGCCTAAGGTTTAGAGTAGGAAATGCTGGGTAAACAGACTGAAGGCAAAATGAGCAGGGCTTTAAAAACCAGGAAGAAAAGTTTATATTTAAATGATCCCGTGAGTCACTGTAGCTCCTGACTTTTTGCACTTAAAAAACAAGTGAAAAGGCTTTGGTCAAGCCAGCCTGTGTAAGAATATCATGTCAGGTGATCTAAACCATCTTAGTTCCCGACAATGAGAAATTATCAATGACAATGAGAGAATATCTGTACAGTTTGGTCAACTCCTTTTTGCCTTTTTAAAAAAATCTTTGGAAAGTTAGTAAATCAGGTTTGGTTTTTAAGCTGTCTCACAACAGACATTCACCTACTTTTATTCCTCTTTAAGCTCTTTTTTTTTAATTCTTAAATTCAGTTGTTTATTGAGCACCTACTATGTGCCCAACACCCTCCAGGTGCTAGAGACAAAATAAAGAAAACCACAGACAAGCAGCTGGGAATTTAGTGCCCAGTTTGACAACAGACAAATAAGCAAATAAACAGATAATTAAAAGTGGTAGACTCCCAGCTGGGTAGAAAAAAATTAATGAGCAGTGAGGGTAGGCAGCCAAAGTTTTCAGGCAACAGTGGGTTCAAAGAAACATCTCTAGGAGGTCACATTTAGGCTCAGAGAAAAAGGAAGGAAAGAAGTAGCTGTGTAGAAAGACAATCTCCCCACATGTGCGAAGACCCCAAACAAAAAACCAGGTAGTAGGATCCCAAAGAGCTGGGTGCAGGGAAGCAAAGGACCTGTGGGAGAGGGGTCGAGATATCACTCAGGGTGGGGAGGCCGCCACAGGCAGGAATTGAAGTTTTGTTCTCACTGCAATGGGAGGTTACAACTAAAGGGTGTGAAGCAGGGAGAACCTCCCTGGGTAAATAAGGGCAGTTCTCTTATGTCTGGTGGTGCAAGGCTCAATTCTCTGAGACGCTGTCGAGACTCCTGGTATGAATATTTGATGCCGGTTTTCCTCATAACTGATTTCTATCTCATAAATAGTTGATATTTAAATACAATTTAAAATATAGTAAAAACTTCCTTTTCTGCTATTAACGTTAAAAAAAAAAAGTTTTCATACTTCTAATCATCGGGTGAAATTGTAGCCAAGAAATGTTTCTAAATTTGTCACAATAAGCTATGATCTTTACATTATCTACTGAAATTTTCTCTATATTTTTATATTAAAAGTATATGTCTGCTCAAGAATGACTCTGGGTTGGAATAAGGGAATAAGTCCCTCTTAAAGTAAAGACATAATAATTAATGGTCAACCTAATGCTTATTAGTCACATTGCTTTTACAATAATTACCGGCTCCTGAGTGTTTATTACGTGCTAATCCCCTGCTAGATGTGATACTTGATTTAGCTCTTGTTTTCCTAACAATTCTGAAGAGTTGTCACTATCACACCTATTTTCAAGATGAGGTCATTGAGGCTTGGGGAGGTTAATCTATGTGCAACATTTCACAATTAGTGTTGCTGATGGATTCAGACTACAGCACAGCAGGGCTCCACCACCCACCCACACTCATTCCTGTGCTTGGTCCCTTATGTAAAATCTTCCCTCCTTATTTCATTTGTTGATGTAAAAGGTAAGGCAGCTTCTTTACTGTGGCTTTATCACCCATGCCTCAATGGTAATGAAATGGGAAATGCAGGTTTAAAACTTGTACACTAACCACTGAAATAGGGTTGCAAAATTAATATAGGTGTCCCCACTTTGCAGTTATCCTTATTCATTAATATTAACTGGGGGGTTCCTGGCTTACTAAATTCTGTGTCAGCCTCTGCTCATAAACACCCTTACTCCAAGTTAAATCCAAACACGTAAAAGTGTCTGTGCCCCAACTTTTTAATTTCTTGATTCAGTCACAATGAGGGTCAAACACAGAAACTCTCAATAATCTGGTTTTGTTTTAAAGTGTCAGTTTAGCACAATGCTCCTTGTCAAAATTATGCCCATTACTCTGTATTTAAGCACTGAGGGAATGAAAACGATGACAAATCCAGAGGAGGCTGGCATTAACTATGAAGAAGCCTTATTATAAAAGTGCATTGACAAGATGCATACTTTATGAAGACTTTTCAAAGGAATAATACAGAGAAAACAAAGTTATCAAGTTTGTTTATGCTTCCAAGCAGTGGCCATCAGAGTTTTGAAGGTAAAGAAAAGTTGGTCGTACCAAAGGGAAATATTTGAGATTCTCAAGGAGTTTAAGCAAAATAGCAGAGGAGTAAGAACTGTAGAATACTATATAACAATTTAAGTAAGGTACAAGTGGGTCATTTTTTATCTCTACATCCAGGAAGATCGGTAATTTGTGTAGTTTAGTGGCATCCTTTGGTCAGGTACATCATAATACTGGTTGATTCAAATTCCTGTGGTGGTTTCTTATAGCCTATAAACAGGATTTCTCCATCACCCCTGTCTGGTGTTGTTTTCACAGGTATGGGAGAAATGAATCACACTGGGATCTGACTCAAAGTCTTGGTCTGTACATTAGGATGTGATTATTAAATACAAGTATGCAGTGCAGACACATTTAAGTTGAACTGCAATCCAATGAGAGAGTTCTAGCAAAACTCTAAATTAGAATATACAAAAAACAATGAGTTGTCCTTGTGTTAGTTTTTATATAACTAAAATATCATACTGGGTGGGTATGATCCTTTGAAACTGTGGTTTTCAATAGGAAGAGATATTGCCACCCCCCAACCTCCTTTCCCCTAGGAACATTTGGCAATGTATAGAGGTGTTTCTGCTTGTTACACCGGGGGAGGGAGATGCTACTGGCATTGAGTAGGTACACAGCAGGTATGCTACAAAATCCCCATGATGAAGAATTATCTGGCCCAGAATGTCAATAGTGCTGAGGCTGAGAAAGCCTATCATAAAACCGAAGGGAGATTGCTCCATTCCCCTACTCAAGTCTCTCCACTGGTTTCTTATTTTCTTCAGATTAAGACCTAAGGGTTTCCTGAGGCTAAGAGACCCTTCAATGCCCGAACTAACTCCTTGCCACATGCATCCCTGTGCTCCTCACTTAGCCTCTCATTCTCTCGGATGGAGCATGGGGGCTCTGATCAAACCTTCCCTGAGCACAAGGACTCGCCAGACAACCTTCTAGAAAAAAGCACACCCCTCCCTGCCCCAGGTCAGTTTCTGTCCCTACTTCCTGCTTTCGATTTTGTACAGAGTCCTTCTCACCGCATGACACATTACATTTCAATTGTTTGTTTTGTGTTTCCTCCCTCTGGAATGTTGGCATTATGAGCTCAAATGCAATGTAGGTGCCTAGAACAGTATCTACCCTTAGCAGGTGCTCAATAAATATTTGTTGAAAGAAAGAGGGAAAAAGAGAATAAAGGAATGCATTAATTATTACAACAACACTGTTACAGAAATTTAATTTTCTAAAAGGAACTACACCTTTTGTAATTAAAATAGTTGTTTACTAAATGAAAAATTCATGTGAATGACTATGGAGAAATCACATATCACAGTAATAATTTCTCTCCAGTCACATGAGATTATTGGAAACATATGAAAGGCTTTCCACTGTTAATAATATGACTTTGAGTTCTAATCCCTACTTATTTAAAATTACAAGGTAAGAGAAATATCACATTGTGTGAGGCGAAATTTTTCTGCTTGTTCAAAGGGCCAGAGCTGTTTGCTTCCTATCTACGAGTGTTAACTTGAGGAAGAAAAGACTTATGGATATTTGAAATCTATTCCTGACCCACAGTGGGAGGATTCATGTTTCTGGTACTGTCCTACCAGTTATCACTGATAAATATTTCATTATTTTCCTACCAATATGCAAAGTCCATAGATATTCAGTTTTTAAAAATCTTTTACACAGCTTTACGATCTCTAATGTCATAAAATTACAGTCAGCCTGGTAAATGTTGGCTCTGACATCTTGGTAGCTGGAGATGGGTAGAGGCAGGCTGACCAGGAGTCTAGTTAGTGGAGGTTCCAGACTCCACTTCTACTTGCAAAGGCCACTTCTAAGGCCCAGGAGGAAGTGGGGCAGTACGTGAACAGTTAACACTTGAGTACCTGATAGCTTTTTTTTGTCAAAATTTCTATAGTAATGTAGTTATAATGATTTATTTATTATTCATTCTTCTTTCTCTTTTTTTCAAGAAATATTTATTGAGCATCTACTATGTGCAGGCACTGTTTTAGGCATTAAACAATAAGTAATTTGCTTTATTTTCTTATTTAAATTAATGTTCACTTTACTCCATATTTTTTTTGTCATCTTTATTCTTTTTCTTAAAGAAGTCCCTCCTCCCTCCAGTTACATAAGCTTCAATGTCTGGAGAAAACAGAACCTGTCCCAGGCATACAGGGGTCTCGCAGTAGTCTATCTGATCAAATCCTTAACTCTGGGAGTTCACGCTCACTAAGAAAAGAATGGGTATGGAATCACCGAATAAAGCCACAAGGCAACATAGCCTCTACTTCTTATTAACACCATTTTTGATGATCGTTATTGCTTTTTGCAGGTCTTTAGGGAAATGTCCAAGTAGGAAAAGCCTTACTCCTAACTAGTCATCCAACTATTTTGCAAGTTTATCTTGATACAAAGGTGTGAATAAGTTCATATAAGTGGATGTGTGTAAGAAACGAAGGCAGGATTTTGTTGGGGGGAGAGGAGAGGTAAGATGAAAGCTAAGGAGAGGAATTTGTTAGAGAATGAACTCAAAGATTCTGCTGGGGAAGAGAGAAGTTTCTTACAAGAGAGACAGTAGTTTCCTTGAATAAGTTTGGGCCAGCTAGAGAAATATGGTGAGTAGAAGGAGTGACTGAGAGAAGTATTCATTCCACATCAACAGCAAGAAGAAATATGGCCAAGGGCCCAGTAGTTGGTCCATCTCTGGGAAAGAGAGATGTCCTCGGGCTGGTGGCCACTCTGGTGGTTACGCGGTAGCTGAACATAGAAGGGAAGAGTGGTGAGCCATCAGCCGATTACATTCTTTTTCCAAACTGGGATATTTCGCCATGGATTCAGCAAGTATTTATTAAATCCTACGCAGTCCAAACTTTATGGTAAGATTTAGCTGAAAGTTTTTAGAAATGTATATCTAAAAAAAAGATCCCTTAAATGCTCGCATTCTGGAATGGTGATAAGACACAATAAATGACAGGAATTTATGGTACAAACTGATGCTTGCAAGAAGAAAAAGCACAGACGACTGTACATCTATCTTGAGAATTTAGGAATGAAAAACCCCTGCAGCATTCTCATCCTACTCAGCTGAGTTAATGTAGTATGTGTGTGTGTTAAAGCCTTTGACACATAAAATGCCAACATGCGTGGGAGGGACATCCAGGGTGCATTCTAATGGGTGCCTTTTCTCAGGCTTCTGGGTATCGACTTGCTCAAAAGGTGAATGCCTTCATGGGGTCTTCAATGCAAATACTAAGGCAGCAGAAGACCAAGGTCTGGAACGAATGTGGTTTAAAATGCCTCAGGAATCCAAGGGGCGGGGCTGCAATAGCCAGGTGAGCCTTTAGGGCGTGGGCAGGAGCAGAAAACACTGGATTTTAAAGCATTAACAGAATGTGGAGAAGAGGAGGGAAA
>NW_006434373.1:3663193-3672628 GCF_000325575.1 Pteropus alecto
GGCTCAAGAGGGAGAAGAGGCTGGCTCCGTCCCAAGTCTGCCCTGGGAAGTGGGAGACGTTTGGAGTTTATGTGGCATCACACAAGTGGGCTCCAGCAAGCATTTTGAGTAAGGGCATGACATGAAGAAGACTATTTTTAAAATGTTATTAATCTAGCAAAAAGTGTACAGCTGGATTAGCTTCCAGGAGAGATTAGAAACAGAAAAGCAGTGAGAATTTAGACTCAGGACACCAGGGAGTGGGCTAAATTAATCCCTTTGAGCTGAGGGACAGGGAGTAAGTCAGGACCAGCTAGGTGCCCGGAGAAGAGGATGAGTTTGGTGCTGTGCATGTTGACTTCGGATAGTTACATGCCTAAAGGCTAAACTCTGTGGCGATTATTTGAACAAGAGCATTTATTAGGACAACAAAGAAAATGCCTAAGAGAGACTTAAGAATCTCTCAGTAGGGAGGCTTTCTTCCAAGAAACTCGACATTCCAATCAATGAATAAGGAGACAGAAGGTGACACACGAGTGATAGCGGATACAAACAGGCAGGTGCAGGCTTGAAGTGGGGAGCACATGGGGCGGAGTGGGGGTGGCAGAAGTTAAAGGCTTTGCAAAGCAGAGGGAGGCTGACAGTATCAAATGCCACAGAAAGGTCAAGGAGAATGAGGCAGGAATGAGCAATGTTGTGCTTCTTTAAGAAGAAAGCTTAAAAACATCTTTTCTCTCTTAGTTACCTTAACTTGAGATAATTTTAGGGTGTATTTTGGAAAAGTGTAAGATAAGATCCAGGTTTCAGTAATGCAGAAGAAAAACAAACTATAGCTGTTTGACTGATTTAATACCAAGAGTGCTATGCAAGGCATCAAAAATGTGAAAATACATTTTAAACTCATTACTCATGCTGGCTGTAATTTATTCTGCAACTCTATAGGAAAATTCCTCTTCAGAAAGGCTATTGCATGAAGGGAATGTGCCTGTTTTTTCCCATGTGGCATGAAGGAAAAGTGCAAACGCTGAGAGGGTGGCTGGAATGGTCTTGCTACTGCTCAGGTTCTCGTATCTAACATCTAGGAGTCACGGTCAGACCGCGCTTATAGATCCACACAGGTGGTGTGCGATTAATTCGGATAGGATCGCTTAGACCCCAAATCGGCATCTAGTACATGTTAAATCAAATCTACCTTGTGTTACAAGAAACAATGCCTTCTAAATCTCTGATTTTTCTAAAATCTTATATTATTGTACATGAGGAAGAAATACAAGTAAGGAATTAGAAATCACTTGTAGGTTCCCCTGCATTCTGCTATCATAAGCTTCTAAGAAGTGAATTAAACCTTTTTCTTATACACGAAAGCATAACCCAAACATTTGGCATATCGCCTCAGAGAAAGACAAATTTCAAGTATAAGGATTCACATAGGCATAGCGGCTGATCCTAAAGCCAAATAAGAAGAGATTTCACATGCGAGGTTGCAGAGATAAAAGATGTCAGTAGAGGGGTGTGTCGTTAAAGGGGAGACATGTGGGCTTATGAAAGGTGCACATTGAATTTGTGTATGTTTTCGATAGCACAAGTCTAAACGACCCCAAACCAGGTGAATCAGATTTTATCATCCCTTTGCTAACAGGTGCAGAAATGTATCAAGAGAGGGCTTCAGTGTCTACGAGTAATGCAGAACCGGGAACAGAACACTAAGTTCCCAAGCGTTTACTCTTGTGACACAGCAGTATCCCACAGTTTCTATAAGAACTGATCACTTAAGAAACAGAAAAAAAATAAATAAATAACACCGTGGCAACTGAAAAGGATGGATTTGAGAAAACATAATTGCCCTACGTGCTGCTGACCTTAAAAGGCTAGAGCTGGCTCCCAGCATTCCTTCCTACTTTTTGATAACCCCTTATGAAATCATCATTCTTTACATCAAAATTCCTCTTGAACGTGTGTCTTAAGCATTTTTCTGTAGCAGAAAGTGCCACAAACACTTATCCTCTGAGTTAAGTAGGGTAGAATAGAAATATTTCCTTGACCCCTACCCTTAGCTCCTGCCACCCACTCCCCTGCCAAGTTTAAAGAGAGGAAATGCGAACTGAAGCAGGAAATAGAGTGATATCTGCAACAGTGTATGTGCTGAGCAGAGGGAGAATGTATTGATAGCAAAGCTAAAAAATGGCTGTCAATATAAATAAGGTCTCAGGACCCAAAAATGCTATGCCAATTTTCTTTTACATTTAACTAAATACTTTCGTGCCCCTCTATTCTGTCCCTGCCATAATGGGGAAAAGATCACATTAATTCCTATCCTTTTCCTGTACTTGGGAAGCTTTCCTTTCCTATAATTAGCTGAATATGCAACACCTAAACAACAAGCTGGCCTGGCCCGGAGACCCATTCCTCATGTATAATTTCATAGGTCATGCAGTTATTTATATTGCTGTTATTTTTACATTTCCTAAATGCCAGGTAACGCAAATCCAGGCGTCCTGGAACGCAACTCCTGCAAAGCAGCACTGTTTGTCTCGGCAGCGTATGATTTAGTCTAGTTAAATGGTCTCCCTTCACTTTCTCCAGAAAGCAAATAATACTCCTGCTTTTTTAGTGAGAGCATTTAAGTGTTTGTGACGCCACCATGGTGTCACATGGATGGTAAGTTAGTGAAGCCTATCGTCTGAAGAAACCAACACAGGGCAGCCTCCTTCATACTTCTGACAGTTCACTCGTCCTTTCTCAGGTAAACCACCAATGCCCAGCAGCAGATCTCGTCAGAACAAGAGTATTTACGCCTGTATTTATTTTCAAAAGAATTGCACTGACTCTATTTTGTCTCTTGGCACATAATCTTCTGTATATAGAGCTACTAAGTGAGCCCCTCCTGGATTTTTAATAGGCAAACTGTTTTAAGAATAACGACTGCAGTTCTTAAGAAAAATACAATCTACTTTGCTCCATTTCAGGGATACTAGCTTGTGTTCTAGTTGTAACATGCCATTCTAGTGCCTTCTAGCCATCTCCTTCCTCTGCCACATAAACCTCAGCATGACTAGAAATATGGTTGAATCACTTATGTGTCATACAAGACAGTAAAGCTCTGTTAGCATTAATTTCACTGATATAGTTGCAGCAGGTCAGAACCAGTAAAATCAGCAAAAGTTAAAACAAAACAAAAAAATCCTTGTTCCGAACTAATTACAAAACTTACTTGCCTAAAATATTTAATAACCAAAGGGCACAAGCCAGGACCCATTGGAGCTGGTGAGAGCCATATACCTTAAGCCTCTCGTGATGTCAACATTTAACTGAGAAGAAATAGGGTGGGCCCGGGGCCAGGACGCCTAAGGTGGTGAGGTAGTCCCGTGAACCTTGCAGAACTCAGGACAACAGTCATTTCCAACTGGTACAAAGATATTTTAATATTTCAATAATAGTATGGTTATAACCCTGCACATCTGACTAGCAGCCAGCAGCTCTGAGGCCTTACATAATAAATTAAAAATATCTTTGAAGACTTAAATTCTTGTCAAAATTTTCCTCAAGCCACTTGGACTATTTCTTTGATAGCTCCTGTGTGTCCTTTATTGTAGGTAGGTAGGTTGTCATTACTAATTCCTATGCCTCTAAATCATATGTGCATGTGACTTAATTCCCCTTGAACCATCCAAGTGACATATCACAGAATAGATGTCAGATACTCAGAAAGGATGAGCAACTGGGACACTGTAGGGCAAGGCTAAACTTGTGTCTCAAATCGTTTCCCATTTCACCCCATATGGCAGGAATAAACCACCAAACAGCCAGGCAAGTGGTGGGGTTTCCCTTCGCACATGCCTGATAATTATTTCTCATTAACCATTTTTAATGTATATATAATAAGTACATGTGAGAAAATATAGAAAAATTTCCATATACCCTGGTGTAGTTATTCCAAAACACAACTTGATTATGCCATCATGCTCTTGCATTAATAATAGCGCAAGACGGGGCATACACTGGCCTCTAGCGTGGGGCAGGGGTCCTCCTGGCCTCATACTGTCTCTCTTGCTGTTTTAGTCTCATTCCCCTCACCATCCTTCCATGTAAATCCTCCCTTCCAGACCAGTGTTTCAATGAATGTATATATGGGTTGGGAAATCGATTTAGTGGGTCACGACAATCTTTTAAAAAGTAAAGAGAGCAGAATGAACTAAATAAAAATGCAGCCTTTCACAAGCATTAAGGGTAAGAGTAGTGTTTTGTGAAACCCAAATATCTTCGCATAAAAAGTGTTTCTCACTGCCTACATAAACTGTATTTCTCATGTTGCCCTGTTGTAAGCTGCTTATGACCAAAACCCACATTTTCTTTTTAAAATCCATACGACTTAGTACAACGCCAGGCACAAAATAGATCCTCAATGCATTTTTCATGTAAACGAGTAAATAAATAAAGCTTGCCTTCTTATTTAATGATTTTTCCAAACCTCTTTGAAACCTTGAGGCAAATAGAAAAGAGCAATACAAAATATTATTGCTAGTTTAACCCTTTTGCCTGAAGTTAACCTCTGAGTTTTTAAGCCCTGAAGACAAAAATAAAATAAAATAAAACAAACAAAAATTCATGCATGTCTTGGGGCCAAGTCACAGAATAATTTTATTATCTGTAAAATGGAGCATTTTTTTCCTCTAAAATCATTATAGAGAGTTTCTAGGATGCATTCAATCCTCAAAGCAATGGAAACGCTCTCTGATGGCAGCTGGACCACATCACTGGGCTTCCTAATGATCACCAGATTAAAAAGACATTTTTATGATCCCTCATCACTATACATAAAGCCCAGTGCCTCCGTCCTGTGTCACTATCCCAGCCTCTATAAATTAGACATGATTTCAAGTCTGAGTAAGTGAATGGAGTAGACCCCCCACTTAGCTGCAACTACACCAGTGAAATTAATGGTAACAATTAGAATTTTACTGTCTTGTATGACACGTGATTCATCTCAATCTCTAGTTGTGCTCAGGTTTATGTGGCGGAGATAGGGGATGGCTAGAAGGCACTAGAATGGCATGGCACAAGCTGGCGTCCTTGAAATGGAGCAAAATAGATTGTATTTTTCTTAAGGGTTGTAGAAGTTATTCTTAAAGCAATTTATCTATTAAAAATCCAAGAGAGACTCTCTTATTACCAATGTATAAAGGTAGTTAAGTGCCAAGAGACAAAATAGAGTTAATTCTCTACGAAAATAATAATAATAAAAAAAATATTCTTTTGCTCTGTAGGATCTGCTGCTGGGCCCTGGTTCTTTATGTAAGAAAGAATGAGTGAACTGGTGGAAGTATTACTAGTTTAAAGTACTTTAAACTAGTAATTTGTTCACCTCCGTGTCCCCTCCGTCATTCTGTTAAAGCCAGTCTGGCCCCATCCAGTCGGACATCTCGCCTGAGAATTGGAATTGAGCAAGTATAACTCCAAGAAATGAATGTGACTTTAGGAAGTAATTTAAAGGCTGGAAGCAGTGATTTACTTTTTTGTAAAATGGAAATACCTGCATAGTGATAGTTTTCACTCACTGCTTTGCTCAAGTCTTCTCTCTCTCACTTCTTCCTGAATTATCCATCTCCACATCAAAGGAGAATAATAAAACCAAAATCCGAAACACTGATATTTGCCTGGAAAATACCCTGATTTACCCATTGTGTATAGACCAGTTCTTTTGTTCTTTAGAATGGGTATTTCTTTTGGAAGAGAATGTTTGATTATGAGCCAGGGTTTTGAGTGTGAAGAAGCTCTTTTGTAGGTTTTTCAGGGACTTGGGTAATGCATAAATTCTCAGGTATCATGGTACAGTGACTGTTCCATTGTACATCTGTGTAATCACGGGCCTAGTTCATGCCTGCCATTGTTTGGGCCCTGCATATTTTAGGACCCAGTCATGTGTGTGGGAACAAATCGAACAAGATTATTGCTTATTGTCTTATTACAATTAACATGTGCTATTAAGTTGCAACTGGCCAGTGATTAAAAAGGTACAGTGTCTAAGTATGAACACTGCATATTTCAAGGGGAAACCAGAAAAGAAAGAAGTGAAAACCAGAGTAGAAAAAGACCTGAGAAGCTTTGTGGCTGTTGTTGACTCATGGAATGGAGTATTGGGCAAAATGATAATGAATATAGCTAGCTTTAAGGTGGTGTGAAATTTCCTAGGCTAATCTGAGGATTAATCATAAAAATTATTCAAGGCGGCATAAAGGACCTAAACACTGGTAGGTAATTAAGAAATAAGTTTTTCTTTTTCAATATTCTTAAGGAGAGAGAGAACATGGCACCAATCCAGCCCATCTTTAGGAAAACATTCCACACACCATGTCGCTTCTAAGCATTTCTTCACAAAAGGAAGAAAACCCCAGGATATTGTATTATGTGGCAATAATGAGATGCAGATAGTCAGGAAGGTCTTTATTAACTTGCTTAAGGAGAGCTGCTGAGTGGCTTAGAGGATAAAGCACTGGGTTTCTCTTTGGAGCCCCCAGTGGGAGTTTAATTCACAATCCAGTATAGAAACCCACAATACACAATAGCTGCTGGCTTTAACGGGTTGATAGTAGGAAAAATATTTATTGGTTATGAAAGATAATCCATTTCTGAAAAGACTGTCTTTTTTTTCTTTTTTATCAGAATTCCAGGTACAATAGATTCTTCTCCCGCTTATAGTGCATTATAGAACATCCCAGTTGTGATGGCTTCTTTGCAGCATTTGGCTCACCTCAAAAATGATGAACTATTTATGCAAGATAGATATCTCTAGTATGACTGGCATGCTAGAGGCTGCAGATTCACAGCCAACACGTTAAGGTAATTTCCCAAGATAATTCATAGTATTTGAAGGGTAACTTTTTGATTAGGTTAATCTAAATATTTAATTGTCGTAATTCTCTGCATGATTTTGGTCATGGGTTTCAAAGAACAATGAAGCAGCATGCCCTAGTGGAAGTACCATGGTCATGAGACCTATGAGTTCAATATTCTCCCAACAAATACTTGAGGAGCCCTGAGTACAGACTTGACACTAGTTTTTTATTCAGCCATGTTTCCAACTTTGCTATTTTCTACATCTGTTTCTATATTCATATAATTTAGAAAATTATTATTATTATTTTAAGTTGCTGTAGACACAGGAGATGAGAGCTTTTTTGAGTGTGTGTCTTTCTCCTGCCCCGATTACGGTGGCTGTGAGAAATCACTGCTGACCATCTGTGCAGTTCTCAGCATGGTCCCTGGTACTAGGTGATGGATCACCACACCTTTTACTTTCTGGCTGGTCCTGAGTAGGTTTCTGATGCCCCACTGATACCACTGAAGCTCACATCCTACAGAGTTAAATGCTTTCTCAAGGAAAGACAAGAACTTTGCAACTGAATACAACTTTAGTGTGTGTTTATTGGTAATTAGTAACTCAGTTTCCAAGCAAAATCATATAGAGGACAGAAAAAAAAAAAAGTTTTGAATGTGAGGAATTATCCTCGCCCAACTTGTGTGCTGTGGGTCCCTGGCAGTAAGAAGGACACTTTGTGGGACATGTGAGTAGAAGAGTTTTGTAGAGAAGTGAGGACAAGAAGAGGAGTCGAAGGACAGGCACAAAAGGAATATCCTCTTAGCTTAAAAATTACACGTGGATGTCCCTCAGGAACATTTAAACAGGGGAAAACAGTTTTACCTCATATATTTCCCTGATAACGTATTTATGTTTAACTTCAGAAGGGAGTTGCCTTTTGAGAAAGAGACTTGGTATCATTTGAAAATTTTAATTCTGCTTGGAGACTGAGAATGGCATAATAGCAAGAATCCAGGTTTTGGGAGAAAAGAGACATGTTTGATTCCTGACTCTGGGACCCATTAGTTTCTGTGATTATGGGAAAATCACTTAATCCCTCAAAGTCTCAGATTGCTCATTAGCAAATGGAGATGCTAACACCTGCTTCACTCGCCTCACAGAGGCGAGGATCCAGGGAGAAAAGAGATGTCGACATGCTTGGCCAACGGAAAGGAGCCACTTAACAAATATTAGCTATTAATATTATGAATAGAATACCATTAACAAATGTTCCATCGCATTTCTGAGTATTTCTAATTATACAAGGTCATATGCACATACCTAGAATTGCCATTATTGTTTTAGTTCGTTTTCTTCCTCTGGCTCTTTGCACTCTTTACAGGAGTTAATGCTGAATTCCCACGTGACAAAGCAAAAGAAATGGAACTAACTCAGGGCCTTGTCATAGAGCTTTCAGGTAGAAAGCTTACCTTGCTCTGATTCCATGCCAAGCAAGTAGTACCTTCTCTTCTCTCTCATCTCCCTCAACATTCATAACTGTATTCTAAAAGGACCAAGTACCCTGAACTTTCATTTCTCACCATACTTTGATTCTTCTGGCTGCCACGTCTATTCTACTTCTGACTCTGGAGAACTCCATCCATTACTATTGTCATCCATTACTCTTCCTGTTCACAGATCAGTTCAGTGTGAGGCTCTCCTAGACTCTTTCAGGCAGTAATTCACTCATTTTTTTGGCCAGTGAGCATACTCTGGGTGCACGTCTGCTGGGGTTCATGGGCCACTTGGAGCTCAGTCCTGGACCCACTAGTTGTTTATGACCCCTGGGCTAAAACCTAAAACCTCTCTCCTTCACTAGAATTTCACTCATTGAAATTGGATGGATATGTCTGTCTCCTATACTGTCTGTGAAAGGGCCAAATTTCTTTCCTTTTTTCTTAGAATCCCAGTAGCAAGTTTTGTATTTACATTAAGCAAATGCTTATTGGATGACTATAGGGAATTAGCTCTACAAGTTAATGCAAGTCTGGTTTACAGGCCCCTGGTTGTACAATTTCCCTGTATGAATTCTTAGGCATTTATAGAAAGTGCTGTAAATTACAAGAAAATGCCAGATTCAAAACATCCACAAACATTCCAAATCAAAAGTCATTTTAAAATGTTCGATTAATATAGAAGACAAAGAGATTTGTGCTCTTAACATAGGTAAATTTGGCTACTGATCAATGTATAAAATTGAAAGCTTATTTCCAAGTTGTGATGAACCAAAGACTATTTCTATTGGACATCTGGGAAATTATAACCACTGCAATATGTAGCTGCAAGTCCTAAACACAGATACTCTATTACTACAGAGGGATGGAGAACTTGGTGAAAATAATCATTTTCTCACAGAGAGAGATATTCTCCTTTGTCAAAGCTCAGGTTCATTGACACTGCCAGGGAAGAAATTTTACACAGCTCATCCTTGTCCAATATACACTGAGTAATTAATGGAGAACTTGCATCTATGGAGATATTAAGCTCGTCTTCCCAAAGGACTCACTCATTTGGAAAATGAGGGAAATTTGGTGTTGATTCAAAATGGTTCCAGAATGCAGAGGAATGCCTTACTTTCACAGGAGGGAGACTTTACACGA
>NW_006434373.1:3672665-3676850 GCF_000325575.1 Pteropus alecto
TAATTTTCATGAAGCCTCAGGCCACCACCACCCCGCAAATAAATCACCACGGAGAGAAAGCTTTCAGAGAGTGAGAAAGATTAACAGCTCTGCACAGGATAAAGTGCTAAAAGAACCTGTGTAAAGGCAAGAAGCCTATGGGATGTCAAGCTCTGCATCCCATTAAGGGATGGCGAGATTTGCATAAGGCAGACAAATTTTATTCTGCAATCTCATGAGAATGCATCAGAAATTAAATGAAAATAGAGTGCAAACTTCTGCTTAAACACAAGCAGCAGAGAAAAGCAATTTACAAACACTGTCTTTGAACAAGTCACAAATTACTGCTAGTAATTCCATGATATTTCAGGGATTCTTAAGCATTCTTGTTACTAAATAACGTATACGTAACTTTACTTAATTTGTCACAGAAGCATCTCAACCTCATAAAATGTTGATTAAAGTAAGATGTAATTGTATGTTTTTTGGAACCTTGATCTTTCATACTTAGTTCTGTTTGGATGTAATATTTAGAACTCCACAATTTATTTTGTGTTTTTTTTTTTTTATAATAGAAGAAGTTGGTCTGCACCAGCTGCCCACGTCTGGGGCTGTCTCCAAGCCTACGTAGAACATCTTGCAAGCCAGTGTTGTTTTGGGGGAAAGCTAACCCCTGAGAATTATTTTGTTTATATCATGAAAAATGATGCCATGGCTTCCAAAGGCAGGCTTCTGTCATGAGCAGCGGTCTCATGTCTGTGAAAGCTAAAATGGATTGACTGGCCTGTACTAATTAAAGTGACTTAATAATAAATCTTTGATTTTTATCTAAAGGACTTCTATAATAAAATATTTATAAGTATTTGTTAGTAAAGTGATTTAACATTGGGATGTACTTCAAAATAATCTAATGGTGGAGGAGGACATTGGGAGGGAGAAGAGATGAAACAGGATTAGCCATGGAGAAAGTTCATTAATCTATTCTCTCTACCTTTGCATATGTTTGAAATTTTTCATACAGCCAGCTTTAAAAAGAATTCCTTTCTAAACAAATGGCCCTACGGAATAAAAATATCATATTGTAAAAATTTGTTTATATAATACTCTGACTTAAAATCTCAAAACATTCTTATTCAAAATGTTTATGCAATAAATAAAACATAAATAAAATAAAACATTGAAAATTAACAGTAATTTCCATTTGGCTTAAGTGATCCTTCAGTAAAAATTCCAGTAGGTTAAATCTATTAAATATATTTATATGTCAAACTGTTTTAGTTAGGTTTTTCATTAAGTATTTAATAACCACCTACTAACTGAAGATAAATATTGCACATTATTTTTGTTGACATCATTTTTAAATATTTATATCTTATAAATTAAGGATGCATAGTATTAGAAATTAATGAAACAATTAAAAATTATCCTGCAAATCAGAGTTTTCCTTAATTCACTCTTGCTATCCTCCATTTTCTTCTTCAGATTTCTGAGGTGTACAGCATTTTTGTCAATGTCCTATCATCTTGATATTTTCAATGAGCATAACACGCTCGGTTTATCTCATGTTCTAGATAAACTCAACCAGACGCTGCGACGTCATTTAGAGCAATGGAGCACCCTAGTGGCCTAAACAAGCCAATGAATCTCCCTCTTCAGTTGAATCAGGTCTCATACTTTTGGAAACGAGGCAACTAGAAATAATTAGCATAATAATATTTTCCACATTATAGATCTAGAACATTTTGTGAATGAATGGGATAACTGTATCTGGAAGGGCACAGACAACTAAACATTTAGTCTTTCTTAATTTTACGGGTAAAGTTGCCCTCTTACGGTATTAAAACAATTAGGTGCACACACACTCATAAGCTGTAAAATACACATTTGACATTTTTAAATTTCTAGAACAATTTTTCTTCATTCAAACTGTATGACTCCTACTCACTGTACCTCAGGTGAGCAAATATAAATTTCCAAAACCTTATCCTTTTTTTCTTTTCCCTGCAGCCCAGTCCTAAGCACCATTGTGCAGATAGCAAAGAGAACAGCCACTGGTGACAGAATAACTGTTCAATTTATTTTCTGTCTTTCATGAACAGGGTGACTTTGAGAAAGTTGATTAATCTCTCTGTGACTTAGTTTTCCCATCTGTAAAATGGAAATAATAGTAACAGATATCTTTAGTCTTGTGAGAATTAAACAAAACAGGTTATTAAAACTATGCTTAGAGCATAGTAAGCACTACGGTTCCTTGCTGCTAATATTATTCTTCTCAATAAGTAGTTCTATCTATCATCTGCACAATCATATTTTGTCTATATGTGCATCCTGGACTCTTAGAATTTGTGTGACTGTATGCTCGAGTTAAATATCTAAGAGTCTATAGAAAATGAACTGTTTTAAGGAACACGGTATTTATGAAATCGTACATCTAAGTCTATGAAGTACTAATGGAACAGAATTATACACCAAAGAACCTCATTTCCTATACACAACTCACCATACTTCATATTTTCATTCGAAATATCTATAGCAGAGTATTAATGATCAGTTTAATCTTCTCAAGGTCATTTTCCAAAGACGTGAGGGGAATATTTTGAACCCCTCTTGCAAATTTGCAGAACCATTTCCTCATATCGCAACTATACAAGAAATGAGCTGTAATTAATTTAGGTGCCTTGAGGGTGAATTAGCCACCCATTGGATTATTTGGTAAGAAAGCTATTTCAGGTGAAAATAAGAATATCTTTAAATATAAAATAGGTAAAGCAGAAGATTTAAAACCTTAAAGGGAAGAAGTCCCAAGACTACAGTAAGTCATTAATAACAGTCATTCAATTCATTCAGAAGAAAATGGATTACTGACTTCAGGATCAAATTGTGTAAACCTTAATAATCATATAAGCAACTCTGGTAATTAGCTCCAGCATTAAGACTTTTTCCTACCACATCTTATCTTTAGCCCCCTTAACATTCTAAAAAAATAACCTGTAAACTTATTTCCCACATCATAGACCATCAAGAATCACACAGTTCTCAACTGTATAGTTGGAAATCCTGTCATCTGGTGTGTGAGGATGACTCAGTCTCATATTGCTAAGTTTTCTGTTATTATAGCTACTGCGCTGGGACAGGAGTTGCCAATTCATACATTTCTGAGAAAATCATAAGTGGCTCAAACCGATCTTTTCAAATTAAAACGTGTTTTGTAAAAACCCACAGTAGAAAAATAGATATTTTATAATTTTAGAGTTGAACTAACAATGTTATACTCAAGGTTTTGATGTGTGTTCTCAAATACTGGTTAGTGTCACCATAGGGAAATATAATTAGCAGATTCATACACCATGCCCGGAGGCCTCACTATAATTCACACTATGCTCTGAGTCCTAGACTTAGGAGTTTCCAAATGATGAGGCCTGTCTAGAAATTCATTTAACTTCACTTTCTTGAATAGAGCCAAGACGAATTCACCCAATTCCCATCTATAGTAAAATGAGGTTTCTGAGGTTTTAATAAACTTTTAGTTCTAAAAGCTAACGTTAATTTGTTCATTTAATGCTTTTCTCTTAGATTCTATTTTGTTCCTTGGAATGAAACATACGACTTGTGAAATTCAAACATTCTACTACTTACAGGGACAATTTCATTTATTAATAGCCTATAATTAAGAAGACATTGTTAGCTAAACAAACAATCAGCTTATGTGTCTGAAGAATAAATAGGGAGTAGGTTATTCATCCATTTGCTAAGCATTCTTAACTTTGACCTACTTTCACTTATCAGATTGCTTTCTTGATTTTCCAGTTTTTGTACCTAAAGTAATTTTCCTAATCAAATGGTGAAAGCTAACTTATTTATGTATTTTCTTTAGAAGAAAGAGCAAGTTAATATGCACATAAAATGTTTTATTATATGTCAAAATTTTATTTCCAGTCCTATGACCTGACCATAAGGAAGGTATTTCACCTTTTCACCTTGAAGTTTTCCATCTCTGTAAAGTGATATGTCAATAGTTGCTGTCTACCTCAGGTTAATAGCATCATAACTGAAAGGAACTGTTAAAATTTACTTAAAGATACGATGCTTTATATTAATGCAATTCATCCTCAAAATACAGAACATTGGGAAATATTTTGGATGTATAAAAGACTTAAAATGATTTTTTTAATCATTTAATAATCAAAATAAATACTTTTTTTTTTT
>NW_006434373.1:3677240-3740759 GCF_000325575.1 Pteropus alecto
AACAACAGGCAACAACAGCCTCTGGCTGCAACAGCCTGGTGCTGAGCTCACTTGAATGGACTGTCAGCTGCAAACCATGCCTTAGGCTAAGGTGCTCAATGAGAAGACACAGGAAGAACTTAGTTAAATGTTGCTTTCAGTGGTATAGAACAGAAGTCATTCATTCAAAACAATATAAAATTCATTCAAAAAAATTATAGGTAAGGAAGTAACTGAATAGATAATCATCCCAGAAGTCAAGAGCGGAAACGAAATGGACAAAACAGGATGGACAGGAGTTAATGGTGAACTGTAAATAATATAGGAATCAACAATATAATGTTACAAAACTACCATTTCCATATCCCGAAGAAGTATTATTAGGGAAAAAAAGAGCCAGTAGTTAAATTTGACTTTTATTCTAATAATTATCAATTCAAGAATTTATTGAATTCAGTTTTAGTACTATGTATTTTTATATGATGGGTTTTCATCTGCAAAATGTAAGTTATTCATTCTTACCTACTTGTCCATATTGGTTATATAAGATTTTCTCTGAATGACCACAATCACCTCAAACATTATTTAAATTACATATACATGTATATATGTATAAGTGTATATCTCCCTCCCTCCATCTATCCCAAAGCCCAAAAGGGAGATATGCTTTTATTTTGCTTACCTTCAGGTTCCCTGATTTTTCTTCCCGCTGCAGACTTCCGAAGGACGCTCCTTCCAGAGTTAAAGAGGCTAGTTAGCTCATCCAGAGGGCTGCTGAGAGGTCTGGAGTTAGGGGGGCTATAGAGGACTGGAGAGGAGGAGTTAGAGTTGACCTTCCTATGGTCAACTCTAGCTGTGGCCTTCCCGGGGGAATAAGGAATCTTGGAGAAGGAGCTGCCTGGACTCGCAGCTGGAGCTGAGTTTGGCTTTTGCTGCACTTTGGACAGATCTGAGTTTGTGGCTGCTTTTCCCGTGTTCACCATGGCGGTCTCCGGTGGGAACGTGAAGTGCGGGTTCTGTCGGTGGGTAGCCGCTGGAGGTGCAGGAGCCGGCGGTGGTGTGGGAGGCGGAGAAACTTTGTGGGATCCGTTAAATACAGGTAGACCAGGGGAAGGAGGCCTGTCACCGTCTCCCTTTGGATTTTTGGAGTACTGCGGAGACAGAGGACTCGAGGCTTCGGACTGCACAGGATACTTGAGGTTGGTTTCCAGGACTGGCAGCTTTTTCACCTCCAGGGGCGTCAAAGGCGATTCATCCGACGCGGGGGAGCAGGTGACAGGGGTCGGGGGGAACACCAAGAGTGGGGGACGGTGAGGGAGCAGGTTGGGGAAGGGGGCTGGAATGTCGCACGCATCTTTGCAGGGCCCCGGCGTCTGGCAGCTAGCATCGCCATCCTCCAAGGTGATGGGGCTCCGACTCTCACACAGCAAAGGGGGCGACGCGGTCACCCAGGCGCCCACCCCCCGACCGCCTCCATTCTCGTGGGGCACGAAGTACTTCATCTCCTCATACACAGCCTCTGCCTGGTCGGGGCTTTCTGCGCGGCCCACCATCTCGATGTAGACGGGCTCGGGCTCGGGCTCGGGCTCTGGCTCTGAGTGCGCCAGAGGTGTGGGGACTCCTGGCACCGCCCCTGGGGCGTATTGCGGGCCCGCCGCTCTGCGCCGCGTGCCGGGGGCCCTCCTGACCCCTGGTCCAGAGCCGGAGATCTCCTCCGAGGAGCCGCTCAGTTTGGTGTTGGGGCTTCGTTTTGGCTTGCGAGGAGGAATCTTTTTCATCGTGCTGTAGTCATCACTGTGCGGTCTGGGCCGAGTGAGAACTGAACGGGGGACAAAGAAATGATGGGAGGTGTTAAAGACACCCAAGGCCAAACCACGTGGTCAGGGGCTGGAAGCTGCGCCTGTGTGTTCCTACTGATGGAGAGGTCCAGGCCTGCATCCCTCCACCCCGCAGGATTCTGGCTCTACCTACACTTCCAAGACTGCCAACGAGAAAGCGAGTTTTGATCTTGGAGCTGGAGGGCAACTTCTACCCACGAACGAGACGTTGGGTGGACAATAAGGTGGCCCAGGATTGTCAGCCACCTACCTGCAAAGGGAAAGTACCTGGAGATGCAGTGATGCAGCACACTTCAGATCAGCTGCTGGAACCTACTTACACTTGTTTTCTTACGGCCTGATACAGGTGTGAAATAAGTATAGGCTGAACTGGTCCGCAGGATTTCAGAGGTGAGAAAACAGAAATGTAGGGAGAGCAAGCAAATTTTGTTAGTGGCATATGGATACTTCCTGTAGGAGATGAGTAAGCTTGATTATTGAAATGGTATAAAATGAACAAAATAAAACACCTATATACATAATTTTTTTAAAAAAAGAACTTTGTTATTAAAATGATGCCCAGGGTGAGTTTTACAATTAATCAGTATATCTGAATCCTTAACAGAAACACATATTTAACAGAGAAATCAAGACTATAACTTTTGTAAGAAGTTTTTAAAATGGAAACTTCTTAAGTTGAAAAAGGAGAGGTATTTAGAAAAACAACTGAGCATAATATTATTGGTAAGAAATAATTTTGAAAAAGGCAGAAACATTATTTAGATATGACTTTAAAATATTTATTGACATTTAAGTTAAAAAAATTCCAAAAGACTTCTTTTTCTAATATATTTTTACTATAAATTATAATAGTTTTTTTAACTAGATACACACAATTTCTCTGAAAACGGAGATGTTAATTTTATAAAATCACATGAAGTTTTACTGAAATATCAAACTTCTCAAAAATAGTGAACTATTTTACTAATTAGGTATTTTACTAATCTGTAGGAATTGTTGATATAAACACATCTGATTTTGTTAAAGTCCTAAGTTGTTTAAGGCAGCCAGGTTTTTCTCTCACTATGACTTCACATATGACAGCAGTTATTTGGGGGAGAAAATACAGTATAATGGTTAAAATTAAGGCTCTGGAGTCAAACCGGGATTCAAACCTCAGCACAACCATTCATTCGCACACTCATTCATTTAGTCATGCATTCAACCAGTATTTACTGAAACACATTAGTGAACACAAAGAAAATGGTCCCTATCTTCCTTTGCCCTAGTGGGTGGTATCGAACAATAAAAGCAAAAGTAAATTAAACAAATGAGTAAATTCTAAAGCATGTCAGAACATGATACATGCTATGAGGATGAGAAACAACAGGCCATAAGGGATCACAGAAGTGTGTGTATGTGTGTGTGTCTGTGTGTGTGTAAATGGCAGGAGTGCAAACTGTAATTTTAAAAGAGGTCTTGGGTAACTCTCTCCTAGCTTCAGTATAGTCGTGCATAGAATGATGGTATTGGTAATTATCTCAGAGGCATAAAATAGATATTGTATGTAAAGTGTTAGCTCAGATTCTGGCACATTGTAAACATGAAACAAATGGGAGACATCCAAATGAGAATGAAAAGAACAGAGCTAATTTTCTAATTCAATGGATATCTTTGTAAGCCAGTATTATATAGAGTTCCCAAAAGCTGCCAACTTTTAAGAGCAGAAAATACCCAAAATGCACAATTCTGTAATTAATAAGCATTATTCTAAAGGCTTTCACTGTGCTAAAACATATCAGCTCATAAGCTTCTCCTAGAAATTTAATGAACCAAACAAAATTTTAACATTAGTATTATAGAGTTGTTCTGAAGATTTGAATAATTTAAAGGATATGTGACAGATTGTATTTTCCAAAATTGGCTTCAACAATATTTTCAGTCCTGCACGCTCTTGCAGAACCTTAAAATGGGGTGGGCCTCTGTGATTGCCCCCAACGAATAAAATGCAGGGAAGGGGATGCTGCCTGCCTTCTGTGCCTGGATCATGGGCAGTGCAGCCTCTGCCTAGCTCTTGCCTAGCTCTTGACACATGTCTTAGTAACCCTGATCTCTGTTTGAGAAAACTGTTTACCCTGAAGCAGGCATGCTGTAGAGAACATGTGGAGAGGCCACAGGGAGATAAGAGAATTGCAGGAGGACCCCATCTGCTTCAGTTCTCAGCTGTCTGGGTTTCCCCAGCCCACACATCAGAAAGGTAACGAACTGAGTCTTCGGATGATTCCAGCCCCAGACTCTGAATACAGCTGTGAGAGAACCTGTGTGACAATAGCTTTGCTGAGCCCGGCCAACTACTAGAACCATAAAAGAGATGAGATCATTGTTATTTTAAGCCACTAAATTTTGGAGAGCTTTGTTACATAGCAATAGACAACTAATACAGATATTGGTACCTGGAACTAGAGTGCTACTATAAAAAGAAAAAAATAAAAACAACACCTTTAAAAGAATGGCAGTAACTTTGAGAAACTGGAGGAGTCCTGAAGAGAATGTTAGCAGAAGCACGGTGATCCTCAAGAAAACTCTTGGTGAGGCTTAAAGGAAAGTGAGAAAGAAACTGGAAGCTGGAGGAAACATGACCATTCTTATGCCACTGTGGAAAGATTAGGAACACGGTCACCTGCAGTAATGTGGAGAATAAACACACACACACACACACACACACACACACACACACACACACACACACACACACGTAAGAAACTGGATGATATAGCTAAAAATGTTTTCAGGTAGAGTGTAAAATCTACCTTCTGGATTCTTCTAGCTGCCTATAGTAAAACGAGAGTAAAGAAGTAAGTTAAAGAAAGAACTCTTACCTATAAAGGAGCCCGGACTTTCTGTTTAAAAATGAAACAGTTTCTCATAGTCAGGCTGTCCTGATGGCAAATAATTCTGAAGTTAAGAAATGACTTTCAAGTAAAGATGAAATCTGGAGCATTTTCAGGAAAGCATGATTTAAAGATGAAGCCAAGATCATGACTATGAAACCCTTTATTAAGGCCTCAGAAAGATTTAAGGTGATGCTTCACAGATCTTTTCAAAGAAGCAAAACCACAAGACTTCTAAGTATTGCTTCATAGGAATCGTGCACACAGCCCAAAGTAGAGATTATCTCAAGAGATTTGTGGATATGGCTTTTGAATAATGGAGTAGATTATACATTGATTCACAGGAAACTCACAAAGCTTTTAAAGAAACTGAGTCAGTTTGCACTGAAAGGAGCAGAGTCAATACAGAATGAAGAAGCTCTAGTGTGTCAACATTTTATGAACAGGAAACAGGCTAAGAAAACTAATAGCCCCAAATATGTCACCTCTTGTGCATTAGGGAATATAATTTAAAGGTGAGCCAAGAATCCAGAGCATCGACCTAAGAGCCATAGAAAATCATTTCCAGGCACTAGGACTAAATCCTAATCAAGGCATAGGCAACGTGTGCCCAGGTGTTGTTTAGAACTATTCTGTGCAAGTGCTTGCTGTGTGCCTCTCGACTTCCTCCCTTTTGAACAGGAGCATCCTATACCTGTCTCCTCCAGTGTATGGATGATATTGGAGAAGCTGTCTACCTCAGGAGCTCTACCTGAGCAGCCAGGATATCTGTCTGGTCTGATTTAGATGATAAAATCTGGGCCTTGAACCTGAGCTTGATTTGGTGATGAAATGAGGCGTTGGGGGGGATGAGTGCATCTTTTATGAGAGAGGGATGTGAACTATTTTGTCCAGAGGGTGGACTGAGGAAATTTGCATTTTCCAAAACTTGGGCACAATGGTGTTTCCAGTCCTATCAAAAGCTGGAATCTATTTCTCCTTCCTAAACCTGAATACACCTTTGGAGCTGCCTCATGGATGAGATATGGTGGACATGATACTGCATGACTTCCAAGGCTGGTTCATAAAAGGTCATATAGCATTTGCCTGGTGTTCTCTTTCCTGGAGCCTGTGCCTTTAATGGATTGATTCTCCATGAAAGAAGCTGCCATGCTGCACAAACCATGCGGAGAGATCACACAGAGATAGAGATGCCCAAGCAGTCCGGGTCCTCAGACATCTGAGGCACCATATGTGCAAGTGACCAGCTTTCAGATAACTACAGCCACTACCTGCAGCTTCATGAAGGACCCTGAGTAAGAATCCCCCGGATGAGCCCAGCTGACACCCAGAACCTAAGAGACAGTAATAAAATGATTGTATTTTATTTAAATCACTAAGTTTTGGATGAGTTGTTAAGGAACAATAGATAACTGATATGACAGTCTCTCAAGATTTGCTTTAGAAGTAGAGAAAAACTTTTTTTTTTTGAGTGTTAAACTATTATGAATAAAAGTAGCATATTTTGTTAGGAGGCAGTTGACAAGCTGGCCTCTAGAATCCAATTTCCTTTAATGAGTAACATGGGACAGGTTACACCACTGCTCCCTGACTCAGTGTTCTCATCTACAGAGGGGACATGATGATATCTTACTCCACTGAGTCATTCTAAAAATTGAAGATATTTAGCATAATACCTGGCACACAATAAACACTCAATAAGTGTCAGCAGTTATCATCATAATCTTATTACTATACAACCAGAAATTAATTATGAATGATAGAGCAGGGTTCCTTTGAGTATGGTATGGGGTTCAGCAATATCAGAGTGCCTGGGGTGCTTTATTGAGAATGTAGATAGCACAGTTTCTATCATATTCCATAAGCACTAAATTATAATCTCTAAGGGTGGGAACTGAAAAGCTTCATTCTTCATTAACTAAAATTAGATCACCACAGTTACAGAATTAAAGTATAATTTGCCTTTATGACTATTTCTTTGTGTGTGTGTGTGTGTGTGTGTGTGAGTTTCCACACAAATGCTTGCTGATAGGTTGAAAATATGGATTTAAGGGCATTGAAAATGAATTTACATTAAGAATTTTCTTAACAATATATTTTAGTCCTAAGATTTGTGGACAAAACTCTCATGAATACTTGACAATATTAATGAGATGGGGTCAGGTAGACATTTCATGGCCACATATCATCCTTAGGGCAAACCTTAGTGTCCTAACAGTAACTTAAGGGTTAAACCTCACATTGTCAACTTGTGTTCACATAATACCTAATTCTTGTCAAGTTTCATAAACTGATTGTTATCTGAGCTGCCGTGCAGTGGTCTAGGGACTTGAGTTATTTTAAGTTTTGTTAGGAGATCAAAATTTTCTTGCACAAAATATTTTCCCATTGACTTTGTTACTAAGGCACGTCAAGTGACTTTTAAGTTACCATTTGCTCCAGGACATGAATTATTTGGCCCCTTCTCATTGAGAGCAAGATACCTACATATTTAATAGATGAGAAAAAAGGAATGAGAAGCTTGCTCAGCAAGAAAACATTTGTATCTGTGTGCATGCGTATCTACTGTATTCCAGTTTTCCCAGTGTGATTTTGCCTCGTTGCAGAGTAAACTAAGTGTGTAGCAAGGAAATAAAGGATGCCTAAATAAATACCAGCTAGCTGGCTGGTGGCCCACAGCATTTAGGAGTGAATATAGTTATCAATTTACAACCAGCTAAAAATTGGACAAAAAGGGCTTCTACTGAGTTGTGATGTATTGCAACCTTGTTATACAAATTTTTTGGTGGGAGGAGCCCATCACCTTTGCTCTCATCCCAACTTTACCCACTGAGCTGCATTCCACATGTGTAATGCTGCTTAAACGTCCATCTAGACCCATCCTCAATTTCCAACAAGGGCTAGACTAGCCCTTCTGCTCTGTGTTCCACACCATCCTGCTCTCTTTGCTATTACTCTGCTTACCTATTAATTTGTTTGCCCATTTATCTCCCTCACTGGCCTCCAAGGCCCTCAGGGAGGAGCCAAGCTCATGGAACACACTAAATTAATATGTGTTGATTGCACAAATGCGTCATAAATTGTGAAACATGCAATCATGTTCTCTTGTTATGTCCCGCAACACATCCTCAGGACAGTGTTCACGTAAGACCTAATTCCTGTCAAATTTCCGATAATAGAAAAAAATATTATAAAGGGGCTTCTGCTAAAAAATATGTTGACAAACCAAATCCAAGGAATCTCAAGGGTACATTTTGAACTTTGCCAAATTGTGCTCATTTTGATTTATTGATAGGAAGCTAATTCTACTTTAACGAAAGCAGCACAAAAAATATTTCTATAACATTTATCTGTTCAGTACATATTTGTTGAGTGTCTACTATGTGCCAAGTGTTGTCTAGAACGAAGATATAAATAAGATAGTGGAAAAGAAAAAAAAACAACATTATTTCCAAATTAAGCCACATGGCTGAATTATTCTTATATCTGTACATATAAACTATGTTGTGTTGAGAATGAAGTTGTACAGTAATTAAAAAAAAAAAAGGATTCCTAAAGATGTTATTTATAAGGAATGGGCTGCTTGAATCTGAAGGGACGGTGACTGCGGAGGTCACATCACAGAGGGTAAATCTATGGAGGCTACAGTTGCCTCAGAAAAACCTGTCATTTGCCACTTCACCATCTAGTTATCACCATGTTTGGGAGAAAGCCTGCATGTTGGGTTTAGAGAATCAACTCTCCGAATGGTCACTGGAGCTATGAGCTCCCTGGCAAAGAGAGAGTGAAACCAGGCTCCTCTTCTTCCTTCCCTAGTCACTGTTTGCAAAGTACATTTTAAAAAACTGTACTTTCAAATAGTTGGCTCTAGTTTGTTAATAGATCGCAAACAAGTGTTAAAATTTACTGGCCCATAAAAATGTTTCAAGCTTCTCAGGCACAAAGGTAGTAAAAAAAAAATGAGCACTCTACCCTACCTCTCTTTACTATCCATGTTTATTGCACAAAAATCTATAGGAAAGGCATGTGTTAATAAGAGCAGGATTGGCCACAGGGATTAAGACTTTAATGTGACCTAATTATTGTTTTCTCTTAGATTCTTGGCCTTCATTCTCTAATCAGATCTCCTTTCACTCTATAACCTCCTGAATTGATTAGCAGCTTTATTTGTAAAAGGAAATGACCTGAAATTATTTTTTAATAGGCCAAAGGAATGGCTCAGATAATAAACTAACCTCAGTTGTAGTCCTTGTTCTTATGAAACCAGGGTTCACAGAACATTTTAAATAATAATCAAATTTTCTTCCTACCTTTTGTCACATCTTACTAGGTGAAAAAACTCAGTACAGCAGGTACTGAATAACATCATTTCGTGCAATGTTGTTTTGGTATAACATTGACGAGATGCCACCAGGACTCTATTTATTTTAATTAGCCTATGACAAAATTGGTTTCATTATATGTCCTTTTACTTAAAGTCATGGAACCTATGGCCTCCATGAAGTGAGGACTTACCGTATGGCCTCTGTGGTGAGAATATGGCACTCGGAGAATCAGTTCTGCCTGACAGAACTTTCTGAGATGATGGGAAATTACTTACCTATGGCTGTTGCATACTTAGGATGTGACTATGATTGAGAAACTGAATTTTAAATTTGATTGAATTATAATTACTTTAAATTTGAATAGCCACAAGTTACTAGTGGTTACTGTATTGGACATCTTCAGCTCCTGTCACAATGGCATTAACGAGATCGAGCCGATACTGACAGCTGGTTTATCACAAAGACTGTACCCACCTTTGCAATTATGAATTAGAAATCCAGGGCACTGATGGCCTGAGTGACTAAGTTCTTATATTGGCCCCTGATTCCTAATGCTACAAAAACTAACCAGCACGCCTGCTTGGTTCGATCAAGCAAGTTAATTTTTTTTATTCTAAAAGGTGCATTCAGAGCACATTCCAAAATACAGGAATTCATCTGCAGCCATAGGAGATATGGTGGTGATGGTAAAGTCATCAGGATTAGGAATTATGAATTGTAAGAAAAAAATAAATAATGTAGATAATAAAAAAGGAACTGATTTATGGACTGGCCCTTTTATAAGCCTCCAAAATGTGAGTTCTTATCTGTCAGAGAGACACCTACGAGCACCTTAATCATATGTGAGCTGAATTTAGTTTCCAAGAACTTAAATTTTACATAAGAATCTTGCAAATCTAATGAATCACATCATGTTTTATCAACAGCAATTCTTAAGAGCCTTGTGATTCCCTACAGTAGTAAGGTATTTCAGAATTTTACAACCATGGTCTTGTTTTTCCTTCATTAAACTTTTTTCTGTTATTTTATTTTAGATACATTTTTATCTTCTATGGTTTTTGAATAACTTTTTCTAATTGACTTTTTTTTGATGCTCGTATGAGAGAGGTCAACTTTATCAGTAGTAAGGAATTGCAGAATTTTACAACCGTGGTCTTGCTTTTTTCTTCATTAAACTTTTTTTCTGTTATTTTATTTTAGATATATTTTTATCTTCTATGGTCTTTGAATAACTTTTTTTAATTGACACTTTTTTTGATGCTCATAAGAAAGATCAACTTTATCCTCAATATTTTGTTTTTCTCTCCTTTCACAACAGTGTGCCTACTTGGCATCTGATTATTCCAAAAGCTCAACTCCGGGGCAGTTGGTCTTTTAATATGCGCACAAATGGAAAGAATTTTTAGACTTTACGGGCTATTCTGAGGCCTTCTTATTCAAATTTATAGAGCTTATTTGCAGTGTTCAAAATTAGATGGGGCTCTATCTTATACACACTGCAACTTTCAATCTTGTTTGATATTGTTTTTGCAACTTCTGATGCTATTTTGAGTCTTTACTTTACATTTCCCCATTGCTTTAGTCTTAGCCTATTAGATACTATTCTTCCTCTTCCAATATACCAAAAAAGGTCTTTCTTCTCATTTCAATCACACCTTTTTGAAAACTGCACCACAAATCTAGTACAGCGGTCTAAAAGTAAAAATGGTGGAAATGTCATTTATTCTACTTTCTCAGGGATTGTCTTTAAGATCTGTTTAGACTATAAGCCTCTTTTAGTTTCTGTACATTGGGACAATGCCTTGTTTCTTAGGAGGTTCTGTTCTAGTTTTTTATCTATGGTCACATCTATATCCACCTGAAGACTCTCCTGTAGATGATTTTCCTAATGTCATTTTTTTACCTTCTGTTGTCCTTATTACCATGAAGCTAAAAACACACAGTTGGACTCTACTCCCGAAAGTTATAAATTTCGCCTACATCTCCATCTAAGTATTATTGTAACATGACTCATACAACAGCAACATTTTCTTTTCTTTTTTTAACTAAAAATTCTCCTTAAAACTATTCTTTCTTAAAGTAACCAACAAAAAGCATCGTTGAAGATAACTAGGACATACTCATTGCTCCAGGATCCTGGTCCATGGGCTTCCACGCCTCCACCTTGGTGTCAGCCATCTTTTCCCAAAGATGAGCTTATGGCTTCCCTCTGTTTTTCTGGTTCAATTATTTACTGAAAGAATTGTGTTCCATCTTATGTTTGTATAACATTTTCTAGTGAAACCTGACCAACCATTTCATTTAAGATTTTAACTCACCCATTCTGAGTACCACCCTCTTACCAAATTTATTTTTCTCTGCAGTGACATTTTCTAAGATACTTAATGTTTTGACTTGTTTATTGTGCTTGCAATCTTTCTTCCCTACTAGAATGTAAACCCCATGAGGGAAGGTAGTTTTGTTTATTTCAGTTATTATGTAACCCCCTGGTCTAGAATAGGGACTAACTTTTAGTAGGTGATAAATAAAGTCTGTAAAGTTAGCAAATGTTATGCAAAGAAGTACTTTCTCTATTTTTCACAATTCTAAAAATTAATAATTAAGTAATAATAGTCACATGAACTAATCTACGAGAGATTGAGAATAAACTGTGATGTGTCCTCTTTTGTATAAATAATTCTAGACTACCAAAGCAGGAACTTTGTTATCTGGTCCCAAAAGTTTCACTAACTGAATTTTGCCTTGTCATGACTCTCCTTTGGTTGAATCGTTTCATTTAATGCATGATAAAACAGGCTTAATTTTTAATTAGATTTTGATAATAGGGAAGCCTGATAAATTTTTTTAGCCTTTCAATTAGTGAAAATTTACATGGACTAGAGACTAACTTTCTGAATTGCTCTCTTCTGAGGCTCTTTGTTCAATGTGGAAGTGGGGGTTAAGAAAATGATATATAAGTAGATTTTTCCTAAGAAGCTTAGAGATTTGAATAAATATTATTTATATTTAATGATTAAAAAGCCTCTGGCAAGCCAACAATTGGATTTATTCCTATTAAAAATATATTAGGGCAGCAATACTGCCACGGAGCACTCAGAAACCGGAAGTTAGCGCATCAATAACCCAACAAGCCCATTTCCTCCTTCCCTGTGGCTAACCTTCAGTCGATGATTCCTTGGCTGCGGCCCACAGGCAGGCGCTCACAGCCTCATAGGAGGCACTCAGCCGTGTGGTAGGGTCCCTCTTTGGCTTGGGTGGAGGCTGTTTCCGTGGTGATGGGAGTCCACTGCTGTCATCCAGGCTGAACACCGAGTGCAGAGAAGGAGACCGGGCAGATGGGCCAGCCAAGGACTGGACCAGGCTGTCCACAGCCACGGGGACTGGGATGGAGCTGCAGTGGAAATACCTGAGTCCACTCTTGTCTTCAGCTCTTCAGGGGAATAAAACACAAACAGCACCCCACCAGAGAGTCCCAGATGTATTATTCAGATGGTAACAATGAACCTACTCAAGCAGACATAATCGCAGCTTTCTGGTGAATAGCCTTTCCTGCAGAGGCTGGAGGATGCATGTGCAGTGCTCTGGAAGCTGGTACATCCAGAGAAAGCTGCCCTTTCCTTTATGATAGATGAGCATGTTGGAGATACATCATTATTACTTAAAAAATATCTCACACAAATGCAACACTTCTTGAGGAGTGCCACATTTTCTATCAGACATTCACTGAATGAATTTTTCACACTCTGATTATTAAGCAAATCAAGAAACCAGAATTTCAATCTGAATGATAATTTCTGGGGAATTCATTTTAATAGAGAGTTACTGATGCATCAAACGCTAGGAGTTCATCACCGCTTCCCCTTGCAAAACAGTATGTACTTAAACTATCAGAGATTTACATTTTTTTTCTTTCCTCCTCCTCTCTCTCTCTCCCTTACCATTTAAATTTCATTGGCAATTATTGCATTATGTGCAGAATTATTATTTTTCTTCTGTTACTCCATCTGGTTGTCTAATGCCAAGTGAACTACTGGTATTCAATAAATAAATAGACAACTACTTCTTCACTTAATTTTATATCAGGCAAATGAACACATAATCAAATTGAGAAATTGGGGTGGCTGTTTAGCTCCAACAGAGAAAATAACAAATATTATTCTGGAAGTCATATAAAATTAATAGTTATCTGGTTTAAAAAAATTGCTTCTGGCTTCACATGTCAATGTAATCATGTGCTAGAGAGATGCCAATGCATTCATTTTATAAGGAGTCTCCGAGAATTTGTTTTTATAATTATATCTTTGTGTGGCAGAGCACCAACAGGGCTGGGATCTACCGCAAGGCAGAGCCAGATGCCTATGTAGAAAATGAACTAGCTGAAGATGAAAGCATGGCACTCAGTGGATAATTTGTTTTCCCTGTAATGTTTAATTACAGTTTTCCATACAAAGGGTTTTTTTCAGTATTTAATCACTGAGATATTTGAAGCTAATTAGTGAGAAAAATATCACCATTTCCACTTTAATAAAAAAAATCATTTGACATAGGCAGTCAAGGCAAAGGGGAGTCATTTTCAGTGAGAAACTACTAGATATTACCAAGTTCCTATGAAAAAACAAACATCTCCCTGACAGTGAATTAAGATTCAAAGGACCAAGTCCCTACTCTCACAGGGAGGGGTACAGTGAATCACAGGTGTCATCATTCACAGAGAGGCGAGAGTGATTAAGTAGATTTAATAGATTAATAGATTAAACGTTCCCCCATGTTTCTATTTCAAAATCAGTCTCCAAAGTGAACTTTAAAATAAGAGGCTTTCCCCAAAGCTTTCCTTACTGGCAAAGAACATGTGACAGTTTACTAAGGGAAACATCTATATAAACATTTACTATCTCACTATTTTTATGTTTTCAGAGTGGCTTCTACATTTTTGGGGTCAGATTTCCAGAAGTTTCTTTGTCAGTTCTATATATGTGACACCTGTATAAAGATGTCAAGAACCCAGCTAAGACAGAAATAGTAGATGCTTTAAAACTTTGTGCTTAATACAGTAGGTGATGCAAGCATTGTAGGTGAAGCAATAATTATTTCATATGACTAAACTAACACATGTAACATTTATTTCATATAAAGAAAGCACAGGAAAAGCATTCTTTTAGATTGCTGGGAAGTTTCAAATAAACCATGTATTCATATATGCCTGATACCATAACTACTATCACATTCGATTGAACTTTGCATTAAGGGCTATTGGAACTTTCTTGACTCTGCTGGATTAATTACATAGGTAATTAAAATTGCATGCTATCCACTTTTACCTTTTGGTTCCTTCCTCTTGCTTGCTCCTGGCTTCCAACTTCTCTTTGTGGTAAGTAGCATTTGTTTCATTCCGGAGCCGGTCATTTTCTCTGGCAATGTCCGAAGCGTTCTGAATGACCAGAGCATCATAGGTCTTCAGTCCCATGTCCTCTGTAATCTGCAGAAAGCTGTTGATGGATGTGACCTCTTGCTGTCTGATGCTTCTTTTCTGAAGCAAGTGCTGGCGTGCTAGAAATCCTCTTATAACTTCCATATAAAAGAATGCAATCATGGGTCAACGAGAGGGACAAAAGCAAAAAACCCAGACACGCACAAACAAAAGTCACAATACATTTGTCTGAGCAGCTACAAAATAAGATATTTAACCCAGAAAAAGAATTCACTAAAACATTCTAATCTTGTATTAACAAAGACATCTAAATTCAGTAATGATAACACCAGAGGCATGAATCTTTAAACTGAATGAGATTGTGCAGGTACTATGGTCATAAGGCTTCCACATTTCTTTTGGGAAGAGAGACTGGCCATTGATGGACTAAACTAAAGTCAGTGGGAAAGAAGTAGGTCCAAATGCCAGAGAATCTGGGATGTGGCTCCAAGTGGACTATTTTAGGGCTCATTGACTAGCTTTCATTATATCAGATTATAACAAACATCTGAGGCTCCTGGATATAGTCTTTGAAAACAGCATGCACATATTGTTAATAGGACTGTGATTTAATTCCTAGAAATACTAATACTGCATTGAAGACTCTGGGAACAGATTGTATAGAAATATAGGACATCCTTTCTGCTCCCTGATGAAGCAGGGTTAGAAAAAATGTGTAAGAATTGGGGGAAACAATTGAGTGAACACACTTTGAAACTGCTAACATATCAGTACACATATAAGACATGAAAATAAAAAATAGTGACCACTATTTAAAGTCAATTCCATGTGTTCGGCACTCTATTCCATCCTTAGTGCCAAATTCGATGATAATTAATATATCGTTATCTCCATTTTGTATACAAAGAAAGAGAAGATCAGTAAGGCCTAATAGTATGTAAGCTTTATTATGAATAATATCTTCACGATCGCATTCAGGTTAAGGATTTTTGCCTTTAGAGATATCATTACTGAATTTAGGTATCCTCTTTTAATACGAGATCAGAATGCTTTAGGAAATTCTTATTCTGAGTTCGATGTATCATCCTCCATGTAAACACAACCAATGAATGGTAGAGCCAGGATTTCAAGTCTCTGTGCTAATCAGGCCAAACTCATTCTCCTAGCCTCCATCTACACAGATGCCATCTGTAGCTCTGCTGAAAGCAGATCACCAGTGAGGACGTCACAGGGTAGCATGTTGGCAATTAATGTGAGGAAAAACTCTTTAACAATGAGCAGAGGGTGTAAATGGATCAGGCTCTCTCGTGATAAAGGGACTCTGCTCCAAGCCCTTGAGCATGCTCGCAAGAGCAAAATGGCCCGTCTCCTGGACGCTGTGGATAAATGCAGGTACAGAAACCCCGTTTGGGCCTTCTGACTCTAGGGAGCTGTTCCTTCCAATTCTAATTTTTTAAGATTAGAAAAAATTGTTCAGATTATAAGAAGATCTATAATTTCAGGGAAAACCAATGTATGTAGCAAAGACACTTTAGTCTGTAGGGGAGGAAGAAAGCCTGTAAAACACTGAGTCCCTTAAAATAGTCCAATGATATAGAAGAACAAATGTGTGGGTTACCTATGATATTCACTTTGATGCTTTTACTTGATTAGAACGTGGTAGGTTGAAACAACTTTCCACAATTATGTCTTCATAGGCAAGTGATATGCAGACACCTAAAATGCTTAAGGCTTTTTCTCAGACAGCATCACCGGCATCACTAAGTGTTTAGTTTCTTTGGAATGCAGAGGTATTGAGTTCACTGTAAAACAGTCATGCTGAACTAATCTAAAGGGGAGAAATCTAATCAGCAAAAGGTACAACCAGATTTCCAGGAAGATAAAATGGGGAATAAAGTGCAGAATGGGTACATCGAGAGAGAGAAGCAGCTTCAAATTGATCTCATTGTTTGTTTATTCTTGTTACATTAAAAAAAAAAAGAAACTCACAAACTGAGACATTGACTTTTAGAAGGATGAAAATGAGGGTATATTAAAGATGTTTAATCTCTTGGAGTAAAGGGAAGATTAATGTGGATGTGCCAGACTTCTTGTGACCTCCAACTATAGCAGAGCTATTCATTATATTCACGTTCACCCAGCATTCTATTGTCCTGCATCCAGAGGACTCTATTTTCTTAAATTTCCTACGAACAACCTTTTCAAATTCTTTAAAAATGATACCAGTTGCTAAAATTTAGTATCTTTAATAAGGGACAACTAATAAAAACAAATTTGCCACAAATATATATTGATATTTGATCTCTTTCTGACAATTTCAAAAGACTGCTTTTCCAACACAGCATTCAAATTTTGAGTTTCGTCCAGGACAAAATGAGCATATATAGTCAGAGAAAAACTTCTGGTACAAATAATTTGAGATTAAAATGATTAAATTTAAAAGTTATAGCTTTCTTCCTCGCAATATTTACAAAGAAAAATGAGTACACTTGAATAACTGGAAAAGACTCCAGATTATATAAATTTTGAGTAAATTTCTTACTTGCAAAAAGTATTGAAGGAACTATTCCAAGAGATACAAAAAAAAAAAAAAAAATCAATAATGCTTTGCATTTAAAAGCCTATAAGTTAAAAAAATGCTTTTATATCTATTATTTCATTTATACAATATGAAATTATGATTTTTACCTTGATACCCTTTTTTTAGACAATTCTCAATTTTTATCCTTAGAGATTAAAAGATAACTAGAATTCTGTACATTTCTTCTGTTTCAGGTCAGAAGGACACAGCAACTTAATCTTTGTAACTAAATAGAAGAGGAACTTCTAGTGAGCACCTCTGATAGAAGATGAGGTACACATTTTTTTAACTATATTTAAGGAAACTTTCCAGAAGAATCTGATACCTCATTCTATGTATATATAACACGATATTAAATTAGATTCTCAGTTGGCTCCACGGCTCGATGGTTAGAGCACTGGTCTTATAAATGGGATTCTTCTCATCCCAGTTTCAACTGAGGCTGCAAATGGAGATTCTGGTTCAGGAGTTCTGGGGTGGAGCCTGAGCCTCGGCATTTCTAACCATGCCCGAGTGGTGCTGAGGCTGCAGGTACTCTGATGACAAGGTGGCTTGTCGGGGCTGACCACACAAACAGGAATTGCAAAGGCATCTCCAAAACAGACCTGTGACTCCAGCCTCTCTCTATACTGAAGGTAAGGAGGCTGTATTATCATCACCCACAGAGGCAGGACCTGCTGACAGTTGAAGGTGGGTCTTCTCTTTCACCGGAGGTTCCCCCAAACTGCCGCCAACCTTCAGGCTAATGAAAGTGGCTTCAGGAGACCACCCAGAGAACCTGCCATGTGACTCTGGAGCTTGGAGTGTTTGTGGACTGTGAGGTCTGAGAAGGCAGATGTTGTGCCAGCGGCTGCTGCCAGGCACTGAATGGAAGGTGGCTCTGCTGGGAGAAGCTGCACCTGTCAGGGGCCCAGAGTGTGTTTCTCAGGCACCAGACATGATTTTCAAGACAGGCGATGTCTGCTTGGAGTCATTTAACAAGACTCCTATTTAGAGAGCATCTAGGCAGAGAGTGTCCATGGAGTGCCCAGGGGCTGGGGGGATTATAAGTGACCGTCAGAAGGAGAGGTCTTGCCAGTTCTCAGGTGTGTTGTGAAGACAAGCCCTGAGATGTGCACACATATTTGAAGAGCTACTGAACACTTGTTTGTCCTGCCAGAGGGACCCGAAGCCAGATCAGAAAGAAGAGCCGCCCTGTATCCTCGTTTCTGTGCTCACCCGAGGAGGCAAGGGTGAGAATCACACCCAGTGTGCACCTTTAGGGCCCAAGACTGCTGAGAGGGACGTTTTGACATGGAACGAGGTTCTGAATTTTGAGCATTACTTGGGCTGGACTTGCTAGGGACTAGGGTATAGCAGAATTTTTTTATCATCGGGAAATGACGGGACGTTGGAGATTTCACGAGGGGCATGCCTAGACAAGTCCCACAGGGATTGAAATGGACAGAAGCTTGAGCCGAATAAAACCAATTTCTGCATCCTATGAGTCAGCTTTGTTTGTTTTGAATAGTTTCAAATATATCAGAGAGCTTAACTATTATAACTAGTTCCACTCAAAACTAGCATGCAGATTAATTTCTCCTTTTTACTTTTCTTTAAATATTATATTTATAACATATAATTAAATTGTTAAGCAAATAAAAATTAAAAATCTATCCTGTGTTTTATGTGAGGCATAGTCATGATTTTTAAAATGTACCCATTTTTGATGGTCTCTTGGGTTTTGATAGGAGAAAAATATTTGAAATGTAATTTCTCAATTCCTCTTAAAATGAAAAAAAAGTTATCTGCTAATAAAGATAATACTCCAAATATATTATCACTTCACAAAGGAAAAATAAAGTCAAAGATTTTTCCATGGCACATGCAGAATTGGATAATTGGCTGTTCCAGTCCTCCAAGCTTCAGCGTACAAGTGGTACTGACTGAACTGGCTTAGGAATCTGGCTGCATAGCTGGACCTAAGTGCCACATGGGTTGTCCCCGCCCCCGCCCCCGTCACTGGGGGTTCGAAGGTACACTCCTTGTCAGGATCAAGGAGAATGAATCTTTGTGAGGTAGAGGATGCATAAATCATAGTATATGAATATCGCTTCTTCCAAATTGTGACATAGGTGAAAACTTCAGATGGAACGACGACCAAATAGATAAAGCATGAGCAGTGTCTGCATATGCTGATGAGACAGGTAAAGAGCAAACTAAGCCACGGTGCTTCCTAAATTCCTGAAAACTGTTTCCCAAATGTATCATTGGGATGGAGTGGCCCACTATAATGTGAATCCCACTGACATTTAAACTAGGGAGTGCACTAAATCACGGAGTATTCCACAACTCAGGAAAGTTGAGAAATGTTAGTGTGTTCTTGTTACCTTTTTGGCAGGTGATAATTCTTCTCTGCAGCTGTAGGCACAGATCATTGAGCTGGTTGGCATGCCAGTATTTCAGAAACACTTTTCGGACTCCCATCTAAAATGCAAACAGTAGGGAAACATTTAACAGCAAGAAGATGCTAAAATGATGATGGAAAAGACATCGGGCAAGAGATTTTTCCAGAAGACAATTAAAAGAAGCAAAGCCAATAAAATTCATTCCAATACATCTTCCTTATTATTCTTAACACCATTATATTTCATCGCAATCCCAAAGGTTTTGTTCTAATACGTATATTTGTTGTGTGTCTATATTGTCATCAATGTTAGTAAATGCCTACACACTACAGTTGTGATAGTTGCAGCATGCAGTGCAAATCTCTGATGGACTTTGCCTCTCAGAAGTTAAAACCATCCGTATAAATGAATTCTCACACTTCCAAGCCAGACCCCTACCTTTCCTCTGTGATCTTTTTCTGTCCTCAACTCAAAGTAGGGAGGATGAGTCCACAAAATGGCAGACACACAAAATTGTCTCATTTCAATTATTTTTTTACTAAACTGTGTCATTATAAATTCTATGTCTACAACTGTAATTCTAGAACTGTGGCACCAAAGTCAAGTCTCTACAAAGTCATGTATGAGCAATGATCTTCTAGATGCTTGCATAAACAGTAGTATACAATGAACATTCTTCTCTAAAATGTTTCAAGAGAAATTTCAGCATGTCGCCAAATTAGTTTCTATGAAAAGTCCTAGTGATATGCAAGCTGGTCCAAACACGCCACTATTGATGAAGACAGTTGCCACAGAAAATTCTTAAAAACACATAATAAGTCACATCCATGCATTTTAAAAATAATTTTCTGTGCGCTGTGCTTATTTTCTAAGAGTTCACAGAACTGTGGTAGGTGTGAGGAATGCCCTTCACAATGTAAGTGCTCACAGTCTCTTAGGGGAAGCAGACATAAATAATTGCAGAAAAACCTGGTAAATACTAACATGAAGCGCTTTGGAAGCTCTGAGGTGATGTTCTGTTAGACAAAGAAGAAATACTGCTTAGGCAACTCTTGTGATGTGTTCATAATCATATTCTCGGCACTTGAAACAAACACCATTAAAATAAGAGGAAGACTAACGTGTGCTCCCAAGCATGAGCTAGGGACATTAAAATGACAACACCGCGCAGCTTATGTCATATATCACAATGACACCCGAAGCTTGCACGTATATACACATCATTAGGTACTGGAAAGGTTTATAGGTCAGACTTGTCTTCAGAGTGCTTGGCCAGAGGCAGTTTATGAACCTTTTCATATGGAAACTGAGTTTACTCCAAACATATTTTGTCACTTCCCATCTTTCCATCTAACTTTTCCCCTTAGCCATAATCTGTTGTTTTAACGAAACACAGTTTTGCAAGCGACAAGGACCTGAATCTTGCATTATGGCAGTCAGGCAAGTTAGTTAAATTGACAAGGAAAGCTCTCAATTACTGTCCTGGTTCAGAGGCCTCTGGTCGATTAGATGTTCTTCTTCATTTAGTTTTCTTTTATTGGGCTTACATTTAAGACAGTTGCCTGGATGGGTAGCTACAGAGTTGTTACTTTTTTCCCCCATTGTATTGCCATTCTTTCTCCCTAGTTATTTTCCATAATTCACAGTCTTTTTTTTTCCTCCCTGACTGTTGACTTATTTTGGCAGTCAACAGGAAGAACAGTTGGTACTGTCTGTGAGCACCGCGGAACAAATCTGTGAGACAGGCATTGGGAAGGAGGGAGCATGTCATCTTTCTGTTCATCTCTGACTGTGGTATGTTGCTTATTGTGAAGAACTAAATCTCAAAGGAAAAACTCATGCAAACCTAGATCCCCAAATGAAACTCTAAAAGGGTGATAGCCAGCAATACTCCACAATGGGTAGAATCAATAATGATCATTAAGGGAACTAATATATGGAAGGAGCACAACATGGGGAAAAGACCTACGGAATGGAAATAGGAGAACTGGATTCTAGGTCTATCCCCTTACTTAAATGAAGACCGTGGGCAGGAAGAGAGCTGGATGGATGATGAAGATCTCTTATAGTGATATTTCTAAGAGCCATTCAAAACACCAAATTGGGTTTATCTTGAGAATTATGCCAGATTTTGGAGATACAAAGGAGGTCCCTCTCCTCAAGGAGCTCATAATTTACTGGGGAAAATAAGCAGTGAGTAAATCCTTCAAGAATACACGCTCAGCGAGGGGAAGGCGATCAAGATGGAATCAGGAAGGGTTCACTGAGAAGCACATTTCCTAAGCCATTTAGTCTTGAAGGATAAACAGGAATTTTCCAGGGTGCCTATGGATGGTGAGAAAAGTTGAATTTGGGAAAATTAGCATGTGACAGGCAAGGAGCAGAAAATGTTAAATCATGTTGGGATATACCTGTGTGAAAAGTGGTGAGGGAAGAGGCTGCACATGTAACTGGTGGCCACATCATGAAGGATATTCCAGGAAAACATGGACATTTCCCTATGAGCAATGTAGTTTAACTGGAAGACTTAAAGAGGATCAGAACTAAATTTATAAAAATAATTTTTGAAATTGTATTTTAAATCTATAAAGTTCCTTCTTCAAACTGGAGAATGAATTGCTGGGCTTGCCTTTGAGTGGTAGGGGTGACAATATAATGTAATCAACAATTTGGGTTTAGAAGATTCGAACACAATTGCTTATCTGCTGGCCGACCCCTATTTATCCTTTACAATGGAAATAAAACCCACCTCCATTATTCGATTTTTTAATACTCATCTCTCCACTTCCAGTAGGGTTTTGATGACTTTCATTTGTGTTCCCAGACCACTCTATGAATGGTTCTTTATTTCCCTTATTACATTGCATTGCATATTTGCCATTATACATATATATTTACATCTCTTGAAGAATCTGAAGATATATTCTTGATCTTAAAAGTGGTAGGTATATGGGGAGGGTGGATTCAGATTAGAGAAGATGAGAATCTGTGAAGTTCTGGTATAAGATGAGTCATAGTGATGGATGATAATGTCTTCAAGGATGGAAATAAGGCATGATGGACAACGAAAATACAAGCCAGACCCTGAAGTCATTCAGAAAGCTGGAAATAAGTCATGGAAGTCAGTAAATGGTGGAAATAAAAGGAAAAAAACTGGAGTGTGGAGTGAAAATGGTCCACTTATGTGCAGACATAAGACATAAGATTAGGGAACAATGATTTAGCTGAACCTTCCCCTTTACGGAGAAAAAGTGAAATCTCATAATAAAATATCTCCAGGAAATAACCAGTTTTTAATTCATATATAGGGCTAAATTAGAGAGTAAATATGAAAGATGAAGTGGATTTTTCCCATCACACATTGGAGATTCCACAGGACCTGACAGGGGGGTAGTTAAGAAGTGGTCTGAGGGTTTCACACGGCAGATCTGCATGTCAAGCCAGACTTGGAGGCAGAAAAATGAAGTTCTTGCTGCGACTAGGATAATGACAAGAGAGGAGGAGGGTGGACACATGAGGCATAAGGCATGTTCAAGGGAAGATGGAGCACATGAGACAGGTAGACACGTCTAATGGTGAGAGCCAGAAGGACAGGCCAGTTCCCAAAGTTCCTGGTGAGTTTTTGGTATAGTTATTTATGCCCATGAAAGTTCTCCCTGTAGAAGTAAATCAAGGGCTTTGAAAGTGAGGAGGGTTTCTGGGCTTCTGATTCAGTGGTAAGAGGAGAGAATGAAGGTCTGAATCTCTAAGTCTCCTACTAAGACATAGCTAAAGACTGCGGACATGACTGGGTATTGTGCTGTCATCACATTCAGATAATTGGAAAAGTACTTCATTCGGCTATTTAGTATACTTGACAGTTATCCAATGAACTGATTCATTATTTCATATTCATTCATTCATTCATTCATTCATATCTTTACCATATAATTTATGTGTAGATTGGCAATATTTAGAGATTCTCATTTAAAATGTTAACATTTGTTTGACTTTGCTGGTCTTTTAAAGATGCTATGTTTGTAGTTAATGCTTATTCACTCCTGAAAGAATAAAATTAGCCCTTTAGTAGTAGTTTGGATTTCTTCCTTAGAAACTATTCTTAGTGCATTTTAGTCTTTAAGTCCTCTGTTATCACTGATGCTCAGGATTAGTGGAGCATAAACCTAGGAATCTTTGTTAATCAGGAAACCCCAGACAAGATCACATAAATTCTAAATTTGCAGGAATTTACATTGTCTATTACTGACGTGGACTAGGAGAAAAATGTTGGCCATTTTAATTTTTCTATGGAATGAATTTATATAAAGTTACTCTGTATCAGTGCCTTAGAGTTTTATATCAAATCTGACAAATTAGGATTCATCCAAATGAGACCAAATGTTCAGATCTCCTACATTCTTGGTTTTTGTTGCATTGTCTTATAAAAAGATATTTCTCACAACCAGAGAAAAGAGATTGAAATGTTCTCCTACTGAGCCCTCTCCCTGTGCACTAATGCAGAGGGTTCTGATCTGAGATGAAAATGTTAATGTCATTCTGACTCCTGTGAAAGTAAACCATCTGTGAATTATAGTCATCGCTATTTTTATTAGAAAACCATTAGTTTTTTTTTTTTTTGAAGTGACAGATTTTGAAAGATTAAATGAAATTGTCATTGATGACTTCGAAAGCTTCAATTACTGCTATAGTTTTCAGGGATTTTTTTTTTTTTTTTTTTAGAGATGCAGGCTGCAGGAGAACAGACATTGCTGGAACGGAGGTTGTGATGGAGTGTAGGTGGCCTGGAGGCTGTACAGAAGAGAGATACTAAGGGAACCTGTGAAGATCTTCAACTCCTCTTCCTCCTCCTTCTGCCTCCTCCTCCTCCTCACTGATTGCTACTTCCAATCATAGAGATGCTAAGAGGAGGGTGACCAAGCTTAAGCACAGAGGTTGTGGAGGGGTAGAGAGACCTACGCTCTGTCTCCATGGCAACCCCAGGATCCCACAGGAGGTGCAGATGACTGAGCTCACCTTTATAGGGATGTCTCCCTTTGACTACCCCTCACTGTCTGGTAGATGAAAGACAAAACTAACTTCACAGTGATCTTTCTAAACATTGATCTCATTACATTGCTTTTGTGCTTAAAATGATTTAATTGCAGGTCATAATTTTCAGGATAATGTTCAAACTCTTTTGAAATGTTTATTAAACTTTCTACAGTATGGATCTTTTTCAATGTATTCTTGTTTATTCTCAAACTGTATCATATTGTTTGCTGTTCCATAATGGGAACTTAGTGAACTCTCAATTTAGCATGTACTATATAATAATAAATTAATTATAATAGCATATCTATGTCACTAATGTATCTTGTACATATCTCTATAATTATCACTGAATTCCTGGATTTGTCTGAATATTCAACTTCACTGTGAAATATCTGTGGGCTAGGATAATGTTGGAAAAATATAAAGATCATAAGTTATATATATTAAGGTAGAGAAAATAAAAGTAACTGCAATAATAAAATGAATTTCAAAGAAAGCATTTTTAATGAACATTGACTACAACATGAATTCAGGTATTTCTTTAAAAATCATGTAAAATAATGAAATCTTAAACACTAAATCTGTTTGAACTATATAAATTCCTTCGTTTTATAAAAATACACCTAATGTGGTTCAAGAAATAAAGATGTTAAATTCTATTTTTGGTGCCAGCACACTCTCGGTATAAGATTATTGTAAAACAAAATCTAAAATGCACTTCATTCTCTAATACTTTACCCAATCCTCAATTCACCTTGAACACTGCCTCTGATTTGTCAATCTTCCAGAAACTTTCAATGATTCCATGTTGCCTGCAAGCTAAAATGTGTACTTCTGGGTTTGCATAATAACCTTTATTAATCTCTTAAGAGCTAATACTTTTTACTCTTCTAAAAGAGATGTTACTTACTATTATTTTAACTTCTCATGTGCTCCCTGAGAGCAGAAAACCAATGTTGAACTTCTGTAGATATTCTCAAGGGCTTATAGCATTTTTATGCACAGGATTCTTTTTTTGAATGATGTTACTATCATTCTCAGTGTTATTTTAGATATATTCCTTCATATCTATATATATAATTATTAGAATGTTTTATTAATAATTACCATAAATTATATTTTAATAGAAATAGTTTATTGTGAATGCTTATTTTTTTTTGCTTCAAAAATGCTTTATTTTCATTATTACTGGTAAAAAGTTAATCTTGAAAAATTTTAATCATTTTTTGCTCTAAAAACATTAGTGTTATTCTAAGAAACACTTCCCATTAAAATCATGATGTAGAATACCATAGTTGCATTAAAAGTAGTCATCTTCTTTCACTATTAAGTTGGCATTCCAAAAAAAATGTCCCGGTTTCTCATAAAGTGCCTTACTATGTAAATCTGTTCCCAGTTTTTTAAACAGCTTTACTGATGATGATATGAACAATATATTCTTTATTTTATGTGATTTGATGTCTCCATCACTCTCCCATCGGACTCATTTTTCTTTCTGCTAATCTGAGAATGTTATTGTGCTCCTTTAAATTATTGTCCTTTCTACTTTTACCATGAAAAGCACTTTCTATACCTATTAGGTAATCTCTTCCAAACAGAATCAGCTCCCCAAGCCCCAACGTTTACACATGCATGCTATGAACAGTCCACTCATTCTTGGCTCTATATCGTTTTCACATAGCTCTCAAGTGCATTGTATCTTATACCTTTCCTGATTTTCCTTGTCTCACATTTATTCGTCCATCGATTCTATCATGTGTCTGTCCTATCAGTCTATTCACTCATCATCCACCCACCTATCTACCTATCCACCCATCCATCCATCCATCCATCCATCCATCCATCCATCCATCCACCATCCATCCATAAATCAAACATTTGCCAAGGGCCTTCCTGACACCAGGCACTGTGCCAGGCTCTAAGGTGAGAGGTTGAACAGAATACCATCTATCCTTTCATGAAGTAAAAAACAACATTTAACTAAAATTCATCTTCTCCAGGTTAAATTCACATATTTCACCAATTTGTTTCTTTGATTCTTTGAGTTTTTAAGGATGACCATTATTTTGTGTTTATTTTCAATATTTTGTATTATCATAGTAGCTTTGAAAAACTACTAAATAGAAATATTCTAATGTTCAGCCTGACTCTGAATGTACTTTTAAACATCCTCAAAGGATACATTTATACTAAAATACAAGTTCTCTTTATTATAAATAGACTATTCTTGAAGTTAACTTCAACATAGAAAAGATAATTATAGCCATACACATCTAATAAAGTACTGTATCTTCTGGTATTTGAAGAAGGTGGTTTGGTTCAAATTACACATAATTACAGGTTAAGAAAAATTAATAACTCTCACCTAGAACAGTATGACCTGTACAGTAAGCAGTGATGAATAAAAATGACTATTTTGATCTTACTAGTGAATTGCTCACTGTGTGATGCTATATATTATTTCATTATGAAAATCATATCTATATGATCAAGAGCAGTTAAAAAAAAAACAAATCTATTTCTCCCAAAGTGACACATTGTGAAAAGCAAACCCAAGCTTAACCTAAACAAGACTGATTAGCTTCAAAACCAAAAAAGAAAGTACACTGGATAAGTTAATGTATTCATTTAAAGAGCACCTTTAGTCTTTCTTCTTAACGAAATGGCCTTAATAATGTCAATAATAATTATCTGCCCTATAAAATGTGTATGTTATAAATGATTAACAGCAGCATAAACACAATCACAGCCCATTGTACTCACTGGGGCATGTATAGACACATATGCCAGGACCCCTTCTGCCACCAGCATCTGCTGACTTACTGCCATCTATGTATTCTGATGTTTTCTTTACTTCTAAAAATATAAATACTCATGACATTTCATCCTGGGCATCTGATCTTATGTTGTTCATCCTTAAGAGTACTTACATAGCTTTCCTAATTTTCCAAATATTTGTTCTGTGGTGTGTTCATGTTTGCTTTGAGATTCATCTACATTATTTTTGTGAATTATCTTCTGCTTTCAACTCCTAAAGGACCAAGTCTTTGCCACCATTTAGAGCTCCAAATTCTGCTAGTGTGCAACAAATTCACACTTACTAGTAAGAGCTTGAGCATATTCCTGACCTAAATTAATATTTTGGTTTTAAAGGAGATTCCACTCTTCAAGTTCACACAATTTAATAGAATGTCTCTTGTCCCTTCTCTGCCTCACTGACCTTTTGTCCTGTTGACCATTGCTCTACCTTACGTGAACTACTACATTAGTTTGTTAACTGGTTTCCCAGCTCTATTCTTCTTTCCAACAATATATTTTTTCATGTTTAAAGTATAAATAAGATCACGTTACCCCGCTCTTTAAAGCTTATTGATAGCCTTACACTGAAATTAAAATAGAACGTTGTGCCTTGACTCTCATAAGGTCCTACTGGCTCTGGCCCCTACTTGCCTCTGAGCACTCATTCTCAACATGGTGATTCTGCCCCTAGAGGGTAAAACTGGTTCCAGATGTGCAAAAATACCCTTAGCTGATACAAGGTTCTTGGCATACAATAGGTGCTTAATAAAGGCTGTTGAAGGACTAAATAAGCCTTGAATTAGGGAAAACTAGATTGATATATAAGAGATAGAATTGGATTAAGCATTGGCAGAACCTCCATGTTTTTTATAGCTGTTAAGAGACACATATTGATGAGAACTGATTATTGAAGGACCACAAAATATTATAATAGCTAAGATTCCCCCCATCTAGTACTAATTCCATAGTAATTCTTTCATCAATTTTTCTCCTTGGTGGGATATGAAAAAATGAAGGTTGAGAAACACTGCTGTACAGCATCATATCTCTTCTTCTAACCCGGTTTTCAGTGCTCCATCCATCCTGCTCCCATCTGTTCTCTCAGGCTGCCTTCCTCTCCGGGTCTTGGCATACTACTCCTGCCCCAGACCCTGCTTCCTTGCCCTGTCGTGTGACTGGATCCTTTTTATCCTTCAGATCTCAGCCTACATGTGTTCCTCTCGGAGATGCCCTTCATGACCACTGTCCTATATACAAACAACAACCTCTTTCTTTCACTGTCACAGTGTCCTGGCTGATTCCCTTCCAGCATGAATCCTAACTTGTAATTATTTATTAGTTTACTGTTCATGGTCCCACCCCCACTAGACTATAAGCCCTGTGGCAGAGGGACATGTCATTCCTTCTTAATATTGCATCATAATTGCCTCTTGTAACCTCTGTGGCATAAACGCTTGTTGAGTCGATCAACCATTGAACCTGGTTAGAGAAAATTAGATTGAGTTCTAAAAAATGAAACAAATCATGAATAGACATAGCCAGTTTTTATTTAGCAATTGTTAAGTGCCAGATATTATACTAAGCCTTTTGCATAATGAGCTAAGAGGAAAAATATAAAATTACTTTAAAAGAGAAACTATCACACATGTCAGCAAGACTTGATTGTGGATACCTGTATTTCCAAAGAGAAAATGTGATAATAAGTTGGACGTTTGTTTATTCATTTATGCAACAAATATTGGTTGAATGTCTACTCTGTGCCAGACCCTGTAGGAGATGTAATAGTGAAACACACACATGCCATGTATGAACAAACACATATACATGCCATGTGTGAAAATATGTAAGAAAAAAAGATATGTAACATTCATCCTCATAAAGTTCAGAAAATAAGGGCCAGAGGCACACTGACCAAGAATTTAGCATCTGTAATATTATTTTTAAAAACCGAGTGAGTCAATACACACAAAACGTTTGAAGTAGATCAATTAATGGTGATCTGTATTTTCTTCTTTACTTTTCTCTATTTTCCAAGTTTCTTATTAAAAATGAATGCTACTTTTATAACAAAAATGAGTTCAAACACACGTGTATGTGTATGTCAGTGTTTAGTATAAGAAAAAAAGGAAATAAATATATGTGCATATTTATAGCAATTCCCAGTTATAATGCACACAGTACCAAGAGATACTCTTAGATCCCTAATATCTATTATTTGCAACATTAATAATTCCAGAGAATGAGAAGGAATATGAGAGAAAGAATAATTTTATAGCCTATTTTCTCCCTTGTACTTATTGTTGATTTATGAAGTGTTCCTTGAGTAATAAAACAAAGGTTATAAGCCATTAATTTATTGTACTAATAAGAGCCAAGGGCGCTGATACAATTGTCTTAGAAAATGTAAAAATGTAGGGGGTGCTTAAAACTTTAACAGTTTCTTACTCTTACTTTTATTATCTTTTCTCCACTGTACTATTTTAAATTAATGAAATAATAAATCTTTCATCTAACTGATTTTATTTAATGGCATGGGAAAATGTTAATCTTGCAATTCACAGCTCTGTAAGAATGAATCCTTCAAAAGCAATATATTTTACATAGACACAATGAAATGTAAGCTATACCTTGAAAATTATATTAGAAGATTATAATTAATTATTGTAATTCTTTAGTGAATAAACACAAATAGAAAAAATAATTTCACTAAAGCTGGGGGTTTGTTTTTCGTGAGAACCCTTTGTTATTTTTTTCAGTCTCAGTGGCGCGCTCTCTCTCTTTCACACACACACACACACACACACACACAACACACACATGAGATTAAGTATTATATCATATTGATAGATGAGATAAAGTTTAACTAATTTTGCTTATTTCTTGTGCGTATAGTCGTGAATGAGTTACTGAAAGTCTATGTCTGATTCCTCAGCCTTAAAATGTTAGAGGATATGTAAAATCGCTCTAAGGTTATAATCTAAATTTCTCCTTCTACAATTTCCACTAGCAGATCTCATGAGCACCTGCTTCAAAGGGACCACACAGGACACTCTTCTTTGCTTGTCCACAAAGCTTCCGCAACACCAAAGTTCAAGAAATCTCTCTGACACGACAATGAAACGTATGGCTGTGAAAGCCTTCCTATATAGGAGCCGGCCTGCTCCCCAATCCTGACTTTTCCTGAGCTCTGTGAGTGTCTGTGTGCTGAAGCAGCACCCCTTGCATCACATGAACTGACTCTGACAGATTTGTTTCTCCATTCGTCATCCGTCCAGATGGCTTTAAATGAATATAGCATTCAAATAACTACACAGAAGAAAGCATCCTCTAACCAGTTGATTCATATAAAATGTGTGAAAATCAGATTATACCATTTATTTTTCCACTTAGAATTAGTTTCAAAAGTTTTCACTTTACATAAATGACATAACATGGCAAAACAAGCATGTTCCACATGGCCTTAAGTGCCTGCTAGTCACCTTTCTGTGGCTTGAGGAAATCAGGACAGAAAGTGTTTGATTAAATGTACATAGTTCTAGAGGGATTATTTTCAAAGTTACCTTAAAGTAGGACTGAACTAAAAATGTATATATTCAGATAAATAAAATATCTGATTAAAAAGAAACCAAATAGCAGAAAGTTGTTAACTAGTGGCTTAAATTAACTTGTTTTCAAACTATGACTTAATTCAACCTATTTAGATTTCTTTCCACAAATGAAGTAATCCACATATTCTTCGTTTCATAAAGAAAGATATATCCAGTGAGACAGAAATCAGTAAGGGAAGTTAGTCATGCAGAGTCTATTCAAATCATTTTAAGAACCTTCCATTCTTCTTTGAAAAACTTACTTAAATTATGCTTTGAAATAAGGACAAAGCTCTAACTAGTCCATCATAATTTTTACATATGTCATTTCATCCAACACATGAACAAGAAACCACCACCGAGTAGTAGTCCTGTCCAGGCACCACGGCATCCTAATTTTTCTTATATTTTCTGCAAAATACCACCACCTTATGTTAAAGCAGTGATACTGAATAAGTTAAGGGAATAATAGTAACATGAAGGAGTTTTCAAAAACTTGTGGTTACTAGTTTGAATCATGTAAAGAAGGATGAATATTCCTTTAAGAAGTTAAGGGCTGACAGTGTAAAATATACAATTGGTTATATATTACTTAAAAACAAAAAGACTTTAAAGTAAAACACAGTCAGTGTGATTTACGATTTTCTTCACAGATGCTTAAAATAATTTGACCCTATACAATATTCTTGAATTGTACTTATGCAGTGGTTACAAATATTCAAAATCATTTTTAATTACAGAAGTAATGCATGAATACATATATCATCTAAACATTGATATAAGCTAAAATTTCATTTAGCTGTCATCTCAAAATAATTGTTAGGTTTTTGTTGTGAATTATTCTAGATTTAAAAAATTCTTATGTATCTATGTATCCATATAAAATATATAGTCTGATTTTATAGGTTATTATTGATAAAGACTCATTTATTAGGCTAGCATATGTGCACTGAGCATCTACTGTGCATCTTTCTTTGTCCCCTATGCTGGAGACACAGCAGTATATGCACTGATACAAATCTTTCTGATGAAGCATACATGTTAGTGGAAGAGAGACAGCAACTTTGTAGAAGATGTGCAATCTGAAGAATAAGAATAAAACAGAAGAGGAAGCAAATGATGCAGGAAGGTAGGAGAAGCTATATGGCAGTGAGCAAAGACTGGCACGCAGCAAACTAAACGGATTTACCGAACGGTTTAATAAGACTTCTCAAACTGTCTTTGCTCAAGTAGTGAATTGGAAGCAAGTATCACCCTGACTTGCATCTCAACCGGCATCATCCAGGAATTGTCTGCCAGCCCTAGAATTTCTTTGGACAGCCTGAGTAGCACCTAGGTCTTTGCTCTCGGGACTAGAATTAATATTAAACGCTGTATAAAGTCAAACACTTCTTCACTTGAGTCCAGTTCTTCTTCCTCTCTGTCTTCTCCTCCTTTTCTTTCTCTCCCTTTTCTCCCTTTCCCTTTTCTTCTTCTTTTTCTCCTTTTCTTTCAGAGATGCAGTTAGGAAATAGAGTCCAAAAGTGCTGTGCTATTTAAAGGTCATTTGGCTGACAGTTTGGGTAAGAAAGATTCTGATCAGAATCCGGGAAGCAGTCAGCTTGTTTTTCCTTCATCTACTGGGTAAATTATAAACACACACAAAAAAGATTCTAACTACAAGAAGCAATCTGCTGAGAATAATAAAAGAATATATAAGTGACTTTGATCAAAGCTCAAACTGTGATGTATAGTCTATGCCTTTCAAGTTCTGTTATCTGAATAAAGGACTTTAGATGGTTACATTAAAAGATATAGATCGAGTTAAATGCAGTGGAAAGAACAGAGCATAGCAAGACCTAGATGCTCGTCTCAGCAAAGTGGCCTTTCCGCTGAAACTAAATATTAACTATGCCTAATATTTTGATCAGTATGCTGATCTCTAAGGCTCTATTTCCTCATATTTAAAATGAGGTTATTACTGTTCATCCTGCCTACTTTCTTCTTCCTGCATAGAGCTGTTATTAGACTTAAGTCAAATAGAACAAAAAATTCTGAATAGCTTTACCACTTTCTTTAGAAGAATCATCTTTTATGAAATATTAAAATCCCCATCGCCTCATATACTGACTCCAAACCCACAATTATGTAAAGAATAAATAGCTCACATGGATCAATAAAAAACACACCAGCACTGAAGGTCAGATATCTATAACCTCACCGAGAAAAGGAAATGCTGGTGTTCACCACCACTTATGCAATCGCTACAATGTACAAAAATGTGAGAACTATGTATTTAGAATCCTGTACTCAGAGGCTTTATTGCACAGAGTCTGATTAATGTCAAGGTGAAGTGAAGAAATCTCATAAAATCTTTAAGACCTAACAGAATGATGATAAAAGGACCATAGTTATAGTTAAGAAAAGTGAATTTCTAGCTAATATTCAATACAAGTTCACACAGAAAAAGTGACTCCGGTCAATTCTAACATTACTTTTAAAATTATGGAAAAGAAAATCTATTAATTCATGCTAACCATTCAGAGCCAAAAAATGAACACTGACTGCTTAATAGAAATGTACATTGTAATTTAGCAATTTGGGAATCATGCTACAGATACAACAACCATCACTTAGAATGTAACTGTTGCTTTAAGCAGCTACTATTTAATCTTTGTCCTGATTAACCACTCAGAAGAGAGAGAGAGTAACTCTTCCTGAAGCTATCAACACATGTCAAACAAATGCTTTGCTTTTGAAACTAAGGAGTCTGACTTTCCAAGTCAAGAATAAATGATAAAAAAATTATTTTGCTTTCTGATTAGTATAAATGTGAAATGTGAATACGCTTTAGTTCTGTGAAGTCAATGATTTGTCTTGTAAAGTACATGAAACATTACATTTTGGAGAGATTGAAGAAAGCAGTCTTTTCTAACTATTCAAAAAAGCAGTCTTTCGCTGTTCGACATAAGTAAACAAGTTCAGAGAATGAATAAATTTCTTTCTTTCTTTTTTTTTTGTTCTGTTATTTTTGGCTCCTTTTTTTTTCGAGAGAGGGGAAATGAAGTAGTGCAATGAAATGGGGGCTCTCTCCTATTCTTTATTTTGATGCACTTTTACAAAGTCCCAATCTGTGTCTCAATTTACTCTCATCCCCAGCTGCAATTTCAAGTATCCTAGCACATGCAGAAATGTGGAAAGAATGATAGCTGCCAGCGTGCGCCAGTTTGTTCTCCAGTCCTCATGCACATCTGACCCCATACACTACACAAGTGTATCAGAACTGATGGCTAGTCAGGTGTTGTGGTTGCTGCCAGTTCTTTCTTAGGGGAATAATTGTTCCAGACTCCCTCACCTTTTATCTACAACACAAGCTTCTTTTTCAACATTAATTTATTTAAAAAGTCTTATCCATGAGTATTCTTTAACAGAAAAAATATAACAAGAAAATATTAGTGATACTTATTCATGAACCACTACTATCCAAATACTTACTTAAAAATTCCAGTAATGATTCAGTTGAAATGACTTAAGTTATCTACAAGCTTGATAAATAATTCTGCATGTGTCCCCCACATCTTATATCATTGACTTCAGAGTGATTGGTTGACATCATTCTGTGTTAGTAGTTCCTTCTTCCTCCTTTTTTTATTCAATCTTTTGGCATGGATGTGCATCCATGACTACTACAGAGTGTGTAAGCTTCCTCCTTCAGACTGTTATTTAAAGTTCAACTCCATTATTAGTTTAAAAAAAAGAAAGGGGAAAAATATATAGAAAAAGATTGGGTGGCATAGACAATTAAACCATTACTCATCAATGCTAAAAGTCTATGTTCTTAGTTCTTTGTCATAGAGCAATGAGTATGCTAGTGTCAAGCCATTATTCTCAGCCTGTTTGTCTAGACTGGGACACTTTCAGACACATTCGGCAATGCTGAACCTTCTGTTCAAGTCATTTCTGAAGTACATACATACCTTGTTTTTGGTCTCATCAACTATCATCCATTTTCACTTGTAGACAATCTCCCTATCATTTTGAAAATGAGATACCTGTTTTCCACCAATGGTTACATTTTGCCAAAGCCATTAGCCACCACGTACTTTAACACTCTTAGTGGTGTTTAGCTAGAAACTTCCAGTAATTCCTGGTGGCTCAAACTTTATTCTGTTTCCCATTATTCCTCCAATATTACCTTCTCAATTCTTTTTACTTTTTAAATCTCCTTTTCCTAACACTGGTCATAAATGGCATACTGACGTTGTTTAAGGTATTAAACAAAATTCAGGACTGCGCCTTACTGTTTCTGGGGAGTACTTCCTGTGTTATTCTGTCTCATTACTTCCTCCTTTTGGAAGTCCAACTATCCATCCAGGAGGCCCCTGGATTCTGCCAACCAAAAAGATCACTGGACATAATTAAATGTTTCCAATTATGAAGATTTTGCCATTAAATGAGGGTGAAAGGACAGTGACATCTTTGGTGTGTGGTAAATGAGAAACAGGGCAGAGAAACAGAAAGAAAAGGAGCCTAAACTTGACGAGCCTGGAAAGTCTGGGTCTAAAAGACTCTTGTAAGATATCAGCTAGGAGCCAGCGAAACCAGCGTTCTGTCCCTGCAGTTTGGTTTCTCTGGCTTCTACTGCCTTATGGTACTTCAAAAAGCTTAACTGACAACGTTTGAATCTGCGACGTGGGCAAATTGAGCGGGGCTTGACAAACTTCTTGTCAGTACAGGAAAAAGAGCTTCTTGGCTTCCCTCAGTGTTTGCTGTGTGCTGCTGAAACCGGGAAATCAGAAAGACTGATGTGTTTCCAGGGAATACACTTAGTGTCTCGTCTTGCCAAACACATCAAGGCAATTTGTTTTTGCCAGTGAGACTCTGGTGGCTCCCCACAATGACTCAGCTCACTTATTTAAAAACCTAAACTGGTATGTTAGTAGCTTGTAGGTCACTAACCTGCCAGCCTTGTAATTTACACTGCTGGAGGACAAATCGACATCTCTCCTCAGCAGACAGTTTCTTCTTCTCACCGGGGAGCGTATCCACCAACGGCTTATACCTGTGTAAAGCAGCAGGGACACAGAGTGATGACTGAATTCATCAAGCAAATGATTATATTCAACAGATAAAATTTTCCCCTTTCTTTCTTTATTTCACGAGTCCCTTAAATATTCCATCCAGGATGTATTTAACAGGCAACTGAAATAACATTTATCTTTTATATGGAAAATGATTTTTTAAAAAGAGTCAAATATGTGTACAAGTCAAATATGTTTTTTCATCCTTTAACACTATCATGGAGTGATGCAAACCATTTATCAAAAGAAACTTTGAAGAGAAAAAAATTAATCTATTAGTTTTCATTTAAACATTAAGTGCTCTTAAAAAATATACATTTTAAGAAATTCCAGCATTCTTTATTCCCATTTGAGAGTGAATCTAGATGTAGTTAGAATCAATAATAAAGAAATATCAAAACATCCAAAATTCTTATTTAAGTGAGAGGCGAGTAGCTTCCTCCCCATCTATTACATAATTGAGTATTTTAAATCTTTTAGAGAGATGTTTTATTTTATTTTGCAAAATTCCTTCGAATTATTATCTTTCATTTCCTAGCTGAAATTCATGGCAATATAGTTTTCTACAGATTAAAAAAAAAAAAAAAAACTTTCAAAATTACATCACTCATTTGAAAAGTCTATGCAAAATTTCCCTTTGCGCTTAAGGTATTGAACCTAGCATATGACTAAAGCTGCAGTAGGAGGAGGGGGTGGGGAGAGATACAGAAGAACCGAGCAAAGATCTGTGCAACTGCATCCAGTTCAATTGTGTTTATGATTCTCATGTTGGGCTGCTCTGGGAACTTAATACCAAAAGTTAAATCACCTAAGTTTTCTGTAGAATATCTTGGTATTTCATCTAAAGTTTGCTGCAGCTAATTCAGCACCTTCTAAAATTGAGTTTTTTTGTTTCTGTAAGGCAACTAAGGAAGGAAGTACATTGCCTGCACATTTTTATTTACTGTCCTTCCTTGGAGCAAGCAGTGAGGGCACTGGACATGTCCCACTGACAGCCACATCGAATTTACATGCATTTCTTTATTTCTGCCGGTGCTGTAGAGAAATCAGGTGTACAGCATGTGGGGCAGTGCCGCAGCAACTATGGGTCTGGCATGTAACAAAGACTGAGAAAACATACCTATTTCACCTTTTGTGTAGTAGACATTTATTTCCTTTCTTATATTCTTAGCATTGTCACTGAAAATTCAGTATAGATGCTCCTCAACCTACAATAAGGTGTGTTCCAATAAATCCCATAGAAAATTGAAAATGCCTTAAATTGAACATTCATTTAATACACCTAACCTGCGAAATGTCATAGCTTAACCTAGCCTACCTTAAATATGCTCAGAACACTTACATTAGCCTACAGCTGGGCAAAGTCATCAAATACAAAGAATACGTTGTAGAGTTTAGATTGTCTACCCTTGCCATCATGTGGCTGACTGGGAGCTGTGGCTTGCCCAGCATCACAAGAGAAATATCAGGCCTATTGATAGCGTGGGACAAGATCAAAATTCAAATTCTTAAGTCAGTTTCTACTTAACGTGTATTGCTTTGGCACCATCATAAAGTCAAACAATTATAAGTCAGACCACAATAAGTCAGAGACCAACTGTATATTGTTTGTCTTAGATTGAGAATTGTCAGAATCTTCCTAAACAAGAGTCAGACAAAACAAATACATCAACATCGCAACAACTCTTCTTTCTCGTGTATAGATTTTTGCTTATGTGTTAAACTCAGGGTACAAGAGAGTGTAAAAATAGCAAGTAACAGAGACTGAACATGAAATCATAGTGCCAGAGGCACTCATCATTTTGATCACACTGAATGGATTGAAATGATCTGTGGATGACAGAAGTATTCAGTGATTTTTTTTTTTTTTTCCATTTAATAAGAGGCAAGAATGTGATTTCCTACCCAGCAGGCACTAAAGTTGGTATCTTTTTTTACTGGCCATATTGTGACTGCTGCAAAAGAAAAAATGTATTTCAAGGATAGGGCAGAGCAGAGTAAATGGGTCTAATGAAATACGTGTGTGTGGAGGATTGGGAACTGGAAGGAAAGTGTGCAGTGGGGCGGACGCCTACAAGTTTATAGGTATCCCCAATATCAGTGCATCAATGAGCAAACACGAATTTTGTTTTATGATGTTTAAGTGGTGCAAAGGTGACACAGGATATAATTGTATAATGTGTTAGAACAGGAATGAAACAGGATTGGGGATCTAAACACAGCTTCACGCTGCAACTGCGTGGCAAATGTGCTATGAGGCCCTTGGCAAGCCACTTAGTAACTCTCCCCTCTCTCATTACTGCATGTGTGTGTTTCCCGGGATGCAACATAAATTCTACATTGTATTATAAACACTAGTTTAACTCTGGTCTGTCCTCAAAGTATGTGAGCTTCCTTAGGCCATGGTGTCTGCTGGATAGCTTTTGTAAGGAGCAAGTACAAATAAATGATGAGAGGCCTAGACGTCGGGCCAGGGGTGGGAAGTAACATTTTTTAAGCACTGAAGGAGTACAAGGGGCTTTTCATATGTCATTTCACATACTTCTCACAGCTGTAGAAAGTCTGTATGATAATCTTTTGATAATGAGAAAGCTGATGATCACAGAAATTAAGTCATTTGCTCAAGTTCACACAGATGGTATGTGGGTTGAACTGAGTCCCCCCGAAAGATAAGTAAATGTGACCTTATCGGGAATTTCGGTCTTTGCAGATATAATCAAGTTAAGATGAAGTCATTAAGGGTAGGCTCTTATCCAGTATGACTGGTGTACTTATAGGAAGAGGAAAATGACATGTGACAACAGAGGCAGAGATTGGAGTTATGCAGCTGCAAGGCAAGGACACCATAGATTTAGGTTACCATAAGAAGCTAGAAGAGGCAAGGAAGGATTCTATACAAAGGGGCATGGCCCTGCTAACATATTGATTTGGGACTACCGGCCTCTAGAACTGTGAGGGAAGAAGTTTCTGTTCTTTATGCCACGTAGCTTATGGTTCTTTGTTCGGACACCCTGAGCATGCTTACAGAGATGGTAAACGTGGCTGAGCTAGAAATTGAACACAGAGCAATCTGATTCTAGAGGCAATCTCTCCATCACCATTGCTACGGTGTGGACAGAAACTAACAAGCCCCCAGCTGTTAGTTCTGGAATGGAAAAGGAAGAGATCGAGCATGAAAGACTGAAAAGGTAAAACCCAACAGTAGTCATCAGTACACAGGACATGCACAGATAAGAATTTGTGGCTCTCTGACCTCTGGGTGACTGGGCCTCTTCCATAACAGTAAACTAGAACACATAATGAAATACAGACTCATTCAAGTCCTCAGGAAAATCAATGCGTTTCTACCATTTAACCAGAGTTATACAATGAAATGAAATCATTCAAATTATCTTTTTATTCTCCTATAATTATCTCATTCTGGAACTTTGTTAATTATCGCTGAGAATTGAATTGACATAATTCAAGTATCTGAATACAGTATTAAGAAGTCAGAACAAAATTCTTACACTTGGTGCCTTTTTTCTTATTTTATATTGTTCTTTTGACACCTAAAATGGTATAATTCTGACATTTCAACTGAAAAGACAAAGATGTCACTTTAGGCAGGGTAAGGTACTCTTAGTGTAATTAAAAACAACTTGTCTTTTGGAATGAGACTGTCATCTAGGTGATGTCGCTGGTCTATCACTGTGCTAAAACATGATCTCACAGAGACTTCGATCTGAGGCCTAATGGTTATAATGAACATGCAACACTACATGGGGCCTGAGCACAAATGTGGCCAGAGATGGGACTTCTCAGCTCTCATTTCCCACTCCCCCCAGTGGGGGAGTGATCAAAATGAGGTCACTTCAATCCACTGAAGATTCCTGTATTCAGGCTGACACCTGCCCTGCGTCTGAGATAAACCACTGACTGAGAAATAAATATTAACTCTTCTAGCTAATTTACTCTTGTCTCATCCTGACTTGGAATGAGGAGAAAGATTGGGATCTAGTTCCATGTCTAGAATTGGGGTCCTGTGACTCTTTCATTGGGGCTCAATCAACCAACCAAGATTATACTGGGAATGTACTGAGCTTGCAGCAGGGAACAGAATAGACAAAAATACTTATATTTTCTGATGGAGACAGAGAGAAAGAAAATAAAGCAGAAAAAGTTTCACTGTGCGAAAACATCTAAGGATGAGGAAGGAAGCAGTAGCTCTCTGGGTAACAGCCACGCTGAGGATATAGCAGGTCCTGAAGCCCTGGATGGAGTAGCACCTGTCAGTTAGGGGAATATCAAGAAGCTGGGTGTAGCTGGGGCAGAGCGGGGGAGAGGAAATGTGGAGAAGGGTTCGCAAAGGTAAGCACAGCAAGGATGGGAATCATGCAGATGACTGTAAGGACTTGGGCTTTGATGAGAGTGGTGGGGAACAAGGGTTTGAGCAGACGAGCCCCAGCACTTGACATTAAAAGATCACCGAAGCTGCTAGGCTGAGAGTGGGCAGCAGTGGAGCAAGCAGAGAGCTAGGCAGACTATCTGCAGGCTCTTCCCACACACAGCCCAGGATGAAAGTAACAAAAGTGGTAGGGACTGGCTGAACTCTGTCGTAGCTGGAGGCAGACCTAATAGGATTTCTCGATGGGTTGATGTGGATGTGAAGGGGAGAGACGATGAAGCTAAAGTTTTTTGAACTCAGAGATTGAAGGATAGAGCTGATGTTTACTAAGAGGGAGAGCAGTGAATTCCCCGGATGAATGCTGCATAAACAAAAGGGAAAAGGAGGCATTCAAGCGGAACAGGGAGGTAGGTACCAAATGTCAGCCAACACCCCGAACCCGATTTAGTTCCTCAACTGGGTCAGTTTCTCCTCTGAACGTTTCAGTCCTGAAATCCTTTGAAATTCAATTCTATTCGACAAATACTTATTGAGCACCTATTATGAGTAGAATACTCTGCCAAAAAATGATGTATAGGTTACTAAAGTGTGTAGAGCAATGTCCCATTTTCACTGCATATGCTCAACATAAAACATGACTTTGGGCCCAAACTATATAACAGAAAGGATTTTTTTTTTATTTCAAGACCTTGTAAAACTTTCTTATTGTTGACATATGTTAATTATTTAGTTGGGAACAGCAAAATAATGTTTGGGGAGAAGCATTAACCTCTTCATCCCTGAGGATGAACTGGATAATCCATAGACAGAGGAAAATGAAATGTCGCAGGAGAGAAAGAGAAAGACAGCCCATGAGGGCAGGGCAAGGAGGAAGGACTAGGAGAGAAAGGCAGGAATGGGCCTGCACAATTTCAGAGCAGCTAAAGGAAAGCAGAGTTTGAAATGTAGTCGGCAGCACTAGATGTTGCAGAGAGGTTAATGTGTGTCAGTACAGAAAAGGGGCTGCTGGATTTGGTGACTGGTCAATCAAGGGCAATGTCAGAGACTCAGAAGAAACCAGATTACTATGGCATCAAGACATCAGCAGATGGAGGAGAAACATGAGTGCTGGGCTCTGGTGGTTCCAGACATAAAGAAAAGTGAAGGTCAATAGCATGAGGATGAAACAATCAACTAACATTTTGGGGGTGTTTTGTGTTTCAGTGGGAAGGAAGAACAAAGCTTATAAGCAATATTTGTAGAAATATACAAAGTCTGCATTCTAGTCATGCTTATTTTTGTATATTTAGATTTTACTCCAGATTATTTGGTTCATTCATTTCCAGCTCTGATGGCACAGGGATGCAGTTTCTTCTATAACCATTTCCTTCATCTTTTCCCACAGAGCACTGAGTGGTGTCTCTACCTGGTATGTATGCCACAAACGTAGCTGTCTGGCTATGTTTGAATAGGGACGCATTTCACTGGTTCTATGAACTTGCCTGGGTTGTTCATTTTACTCCTCATATTCATACTCTCATAGTAAACACAGCGCAGGTGCGGAAGAGTGATTTTCTAGCTGCTTGGGGCTAATTTCCAGCATTCAGAATGCTGAGTGGTGGGTTGAGCGTAACGGCTGCCTAGCAACAGCACTGACATATATCATGAAAATAGTGAGAGATATGAAGAAAAAAGAGCACAAATGGGCTTGAGAGAGAAATAAAACTTATTCCAATGTGGAAGGGAGGGGAATATATGAAAGGAAAATGAGACACAAAGAGAGAGGACTTGCAGAAGTGCTTTCAATGAAAGAGGGATACTTTTTCGTTTAAAGAGAAAGATGTAAAAGCAAAGAGATAAAGCTGTCAAAAATTGTCTAGTTCACACCAAAATCTTCCATGTTCTCTAAGTGTGCACATTCTTTCTCTTCTTCCCACAACTCTTAGGGTTTAAAAATCCCACCTGTCATTTTAGGTTTTGTCCAGGCTTTCACCCTCTGAACTGTCTGTTCTGAGTGGGTTGTCTCTACTCCCGTACCACCTTTCCATGTCCCCATTGCAGAATGAAACCCGCACCGCTCAGTGTACCACATGGAGCTTTTATCATGTGTATCCGCTCATCCTATCACATCTTCTACCATTTTCCAATAGGTCCTCTGCGTCAGGCCAATCAAACCACTTCCAAACTTTCCACATTTCTTTGCACGTTCCCGTCTCCTCTCTTCAGTACCCATGACCTACCCTTTCCTGTATGTTTACAGGAAGGACCGGAAAGGGACATAAACTGTATTTTGCAATGACTTTTGGGCTTTCTGGATTGTTCAGGCCTGGAATTTGGTCTTGAGTTTATTTTTACATTTATTGGGATCAACATTAAACTCATCAGTGTTCATCAGGATCCACATTCAACTCTACTAAGCGAAAAAGAAGTCTTTACATTTTTATTAGACAATTTCAGGCCTACTTCTTATGCCACTGGTTAAAACTGATTTCTCTTTCTAAATTATAGTGTAGACGCTGCTGTCCTCTTTAGAAACTTGGGTATGCCATTTGAAGACATAGTGGCACTTCCTATCCCCATGTTCTTCCCGGTTAGGAGCCCCCTAGGAGTGGAATCCTTGGGAAGGGCAGGGAGGGCAGTGCAGAAAAGCTGTCCCTTTGACATCACCCACAACCTGTTCTTTCGGGGGCTGGGTAGCTGGCATGGTTAGGGATGTCCCTAACTTCTACATGCAATTCTCTAGAGTTGAAAATAGACCAGGGAAGATATAAGGGAGGGTGAGAGAGAGGAAACAAGGAAGGGAGAAAAGAATAAAGGGAGGGAGGAAAACCAAGGAAGATTTATGAAGTGCCTATAAATTCCAGGTATGACGATAGGTTACTCCGTATCGTCACTGAATTCTCACAACAACCCCAGAATGGCATTTAAAGCAGTTATATGATGTGATAACTTCAAAGAGTTAGTTTATAGCAGAGCTGGGATCTTAATCCAAGCTGTAGAATTTCAAGTCTAACATGGCTGCCACTGAATTAACATGGGGGTGAGGTAAAAACAGATATCAGATATCTTCCCTTTTATTTTTGTGCTTAGAAGAATAAAGGTAACCGTCATACAGAATGAGGAATATTAATATGACAGGAAATGTAAAGAGCAAGACTCCATGCTATTCCCCTAAATTCCAAGTCTTCTAAATCAAGATTATTCTCTCTCTCTCTCTCTCTGTCTCTCTCTCTCTCCCCCTCATTATGATAGTGGTTGTTTTTGTTACTATTATTTTAATAACAACATCATGTTATTATTTTAATGCCATCATAGCCATTAACTCTTAAGAATCTCAAAGAGAATAAAGCTTACATAGAGGAAAATTCCCAAGATGATATTGCAGCTCTCATTTCGTGTGAATTCTAACTAGCCGAATCTGTGAACCGCCAGCATACTAAAGGTGATGGGTGTGAAGGACCACAATAGACATATGTCCACTTCCACCACAGCCACTTCCTTAAAAACATCTCCTTCCAAAGCCGATGGCAAGATCATGGCAGATGCCCTGGAGATGCAGCCTTAATCTTATGACATTCATTCATTCATATACTTTATGTCACTAAGCCCGGGGGCCTCTCTCCTCCCAGGCAACATGAGAGTTGAATAATAAAAAAGAACAGTAAATTATACCTCAGCTCCTGGGATTAGCCAGTACCACTCTGCAGATAAAAAATGAATTCAGAGCATCTGCTAAGAATTTATATGACAATCTTCTCAAGTTCTCTTACTTAAAGCCAGTTCCACCATTTCATTTTAATTGTGCAATGTAACAACATTCTATTTACTCAATAAATGGATAAAAGTAAAACACTAAGTTGAAATGTCCCAGCATAAAATATTTACTAGGTTTCATTTCCTGAGCAGCCTTTGCAGTGTGAAACATTTATTTTAGCCAGGTTTGTACTTGCTTTTAATACAGCCCAAGGATATTTTTCTACACAGAAACCCCATCCGTGCATGCATAACACTCCAGAGCCATCTACCATAGGAGACATTTAAAACTGTGCCCTCTTGGGGGACTGAAAACGTGACTCAGCTGAAATCATGATTGCAACCAAAGGAACCAATCTTGCTGCTTTCTGATCTCATTACACACACCCAGGAGGATGCTGAGCACAATCAGTGCGTACTTTCAGACCGATATGCTTTCATCCACGCTTTGTAGAATTTACTGGTTGAGCCATAATCTGTATTTTATCAGGTACAAGAACAGCTTGTTTAGTTACACTAAAAAGAACAGCTGTTCATTTGTTGTTGAAGCCTAAATAAGAGATCTCTTTAAGTTATATGGTTTAAGTAAAATTATCCCATTCCTAAAGCAATTTGCTCCTTAACCAAATATTCACCGGGGTCAGTGTGACCTCCGTTCTTTGAGTACAGACAGGAAACCAAGGCAGGTCAATTTATTTGTTGGAGATTGTTATTCCAGTGTTTTCTCTCCCTACTAAACAGAGAAGGCAATCCTCCTTGGAAATGGCTAAAAATTTTATGGAGGTTGGCAGCTAATGTCAGTTATTTTATTAATACGGCAAGTTTATGCCTATTTCAAATATTGAATTGAGTTAGTAACACGAATCTGTTGTTCATAATATCACTGTCATTACAGTCGGTTAGCAAATGATGAAGAAGAATGAAGTACAATCTCCAAAGGAACTGTCTGGCCCTGAAACTAGATCGCACTATTTCAACAGGAATGAAACTTTCTTTTGGACATCTAATTTTGAAAAAATTTATGAGGATGGTTGAATCAAGACTTAGGGTTTGGTATCTGAACTGAATTATGTTTGTTAATTTTGGAACTTATTATTTAAAAAACACTTTATTGAGGTATGATCGACAAATAAAAAACTGGACATACTTAATATATTCAACTGGATGAGTCTGGAAATAAGTGTACATCTGTGAAAACATCACCACAATCAATGCCATAAACATATCCATCACCTCCAAAAGTTACCTCCCACCCTCATTTTTATTTATTCTTTTTTAAAAAGATAAGATCAACCCTTTTAACAAAATTTTAAAATTACAACACAGTTTTGTTAATGCTAGGCACCACGCTGTACAGTAGGTCTCGAGGACGTACTCATCTTTTAGAACTGAAACTTTATGCCCTCTTCTCCCTCCCTCTGCCCCTGGTAACCACTATCCAATTCTCTACTTCTAGGAGTTTGACTATTTTAGATTCCACATATAAATGAGATCATATAGTATTTGTCTTTCTGTGTCTGGCTTAATTCACTTGGTACAATGTCCTCCAGGTCCATCCATGTGGTTGGCAAATGGCAGGATTTTCTTCATTTTTAAAGTTGTGGTATATGCTATATACCACATGGAAAATATTAATTTTAAACTGCAGTCAACCAATACTTGGAGCTAAAATGGTTATTCATATGGTGAGTCATTAAACATGAGCAGTAGTTAATTCTAACATCACCTGACTGAGTTATATCATCTTGAGCCAAGAAACACAAGAAACATGCACATTTATAAAAAGATGATCAAAATGGTAAATTTAATATAAAGAATGGAATTTCTATTTCTCTTCAATGAGACACTAAGTACAAATATGCTACTTCTGAAGATTAGAACAGTAATGCTTTTATAATACTGAGAGATAATTAACATTAAGAATTAGAATCCAGTACATTTATATTTTGAGTGAAAATAACATGTGCACCTAAGTTAGGATAAATATTTATTATGTATTTCTACTAGTTGAAAACATTGGCTGGATAGGTCCAAATGCTAAAAGATACATGATATTGGCGATATTTTGAAAATTTAAGTATATTATCACTCACTGCTGGCTAGATACTAGTATTTCTAATGAAAATTTTAACTTGAAGAAAAGCATGATTAAAATTAGCATTAACTAGAATCCTAAAGGAATGATAACATGCAAAGTGCTCTGTCTTTTACTGTCCATTAATATGCCACACACCTTTGACATAAGACACACTAATATGTTCTGGTCTCTACCATTTCTACTTCTTACATTACTTCGATAATTACTCATTAAGATTAACACATGTACAACACTTCAGTACAGAAAATAGTAGTAAATAAGACATCGTCTTGCATTTGGGTGTCCTCTGGATAATGGTGGACATTTTTCAATGAATCTTTGAGAATTTCATAATTCTATAGAGGTGTGATCTTTGCTTTTGACTAAGCTATGTTGCAGCTCTATAGGGATAGAACTTAAGCTGTAGAAAACTGATAACAATGGAAATAATTCCTGTTCAAAGCAACACAAACAACATTTGTCTTGGCAATACAAAATAATTTTTGTCAGAGAATCTAAATCTCTGTAAATCAAATTTTCATTTCAACTGTCTTTAACATATTATTAATTTCTTCTTTACATAAAGAGCTGAATAAAATTTTTGATATGTATTCGACATATATTTGTATGACCATCACACTTTTACTTTTTCAAAAATTATACTTAACCACAATATGGTATGGTAATAGAAAATTAGCAAAGATGGATTAGCATTCTAGCAATAATCAAATCCATTTTACTTCTTTATCCCAACATACTCTCCAACCTCTGAAATCCAGTTTCTATTTTTGTGCACACCACTTTATCAAAACATCATATGTCAGATAGTTAACATTTTAAATGTCAAATCCAATAACTGTATTTTGTGGCTTTTTCTTCCTACTATACTTTTCCGTTTTCATATAACTTGATCTTTTTCTGTAACACATGAATCCACTGAAATAGTCGTCTCCCTGGTTTCCATCTCATTCTTTATGTTACCCTGTCACCTGTCTCAAAATTTCTCCTTTAGAGACATAATTTCCTTCAACCTTCTACTATGTACTTTTCAGCATTTCCTTCTTGGCTTTCCTGGAGTTTCTTTCCTGAGCAATCTCAAACACATCAAAGTTATAACTATCAGTTATAAAATTATTAGCTTATATATATTTTTAAAATTTTTGTATGTAAAACACAATAATCACTTTCCTGAACTTTACACCAATATGCTGAACTGCCTCCTGGACAGCACAATTTGGATCTTCCAAGTATACCTCTAGACTGACACATTCTACTCTATGCCCATCTCCTACCCCTAAACCAACCCCGCCCCCACCGCCACCCCATACTTTCCCATTTGGTCCTGTTCCATGGGATCTACTGCCTGTCTACCTCCCTACCTGGAAACCTGGGAGTCTGTGAAAACTGGTTCAATATCATGCTTTGATCATTTTATGTCCTAACATCTTTAAAGATTATGTTCTTTTTTTTTTTTTTATCTCAATTAAGGTCTCTCCATAAAGCCTCAACCACATATTTCTTGATTACTGTAATCAATAGTCTTCTAAATATACCTGACTTGCCCTAAGTAGTTAATTTTTCACACAGTTTTGCTTAACATCCTTCAGGGACTCCCCATCTTCCATATATAGTACCAGTCTTTCACGGACTATAAGATCCTTCATGATACAGTCCTTGACTTGTCTTTTCCTAGTTATATACTTCTCGGCCATTAAAATTATACACTCTTGCCATTTTGAAATTTATTGGACTCACCATTCTCCCTCACTGTTATGCTTCTGTACATACGTGTGTGGACGATCATTCTTTGATTTCTTTTCTGGAAACCTACATTGCTTGGTCTAAATACTGTCTGTATCCCCATACTGCCACTTTTCATTTTCCCTATCTTCTCAGGCAGAGAATATTCTATATATTCCATAAATTTAATCCTTAAAGTATCCTGCAGTATGCAGTGTGTTGAAAACATTCAACGAGCTCTCGTTGAGTGAGATAAAGAAAGAGAAAATAGGAGAAATGAGAGGAGATGAGAGAAAACAAATTTTTAACAATTATTTAATTATTTTATATACTGATATAATTCAATCTATGATGTTGATATATAAGTATATTTCTTTATAAAGCAAAGATAATCAAATAAGATTATTTAATATTTTAATAATAACTCAGAGAAAATTATTTTGCTGGTGACCATCCCCTCACAAAAACATATAAAAACTAATGATTGTACCATCACATAGCATATTAGCCATCAAGTAAAAGCACAGAAATTCATAGCCATTCATTTTTAATTTTCATTTTTGACTTATATTAAGGGGCATGGGCCATTTTTGACTGACTAGCACCTGGTCAACATCTCTGAGGTCAAAGTCATTGTCAGGTTTCTCGATGATCCTTTCTATAGCAGTGAAGAGGTGTTGGTTATTAGAACCATCAGTCTCAAGCAAAGAGAATAGATGTGGTCAGCATTGTCTTTTCTTCTCCAGGTTGCTGTGCCCCGCCAATTGTTACCTAATAGCACTCTTTCACTCTTATTCACCTGGATTGTTTAAAAAGTAAAGTACTCATTTTTCTTCAGATATGCCTTCTATACTTTCAAACTGGGTGACATTGAAAAAAGGCTGTAGCTGATTTTTAAAACCATTTATAAACCATCAAAAAACCAGGACTGCTGAGTAGATCAGCTTCAGTGAAAATGACAAATTGGATCAATTTTAAACCTATGTTTATATGTAACGTGTAATATATGTGTTGCTATACAAAGATGTATCCTGCAGATGACCATAGATCTATATTATGGAGGGAGAAAGAGATGCAAGCTATGACTTCCCAAGAGTTCAAACCCCAAACACTCCATCTCTTCTACAGACTGTTGCAAATATTTGGTGTGATTCTGGTGCCCTTGAAAACCCTCTCATTCTGTCATAATTGCCATCTGCCAAGTGTGATATCTGTACATTCTAGAGGTTTACCAAGAACCTGCCCTTATAAAACATTTAAGCAAAGTGTCTTGCTCACTTACACTATTGGAAGTGTTGCTAATCAGCATTAAGTGGTGTCTCTCCTTACAGTATTCCTTGGAGGCCATGGAGTTCTTGACTCTTGATCTTTTTTCTTCTTGTCTGTCTTATTATACCTTTCAAAAATTCTTAACTATCTTTTATGCCTCAATTTTTCATACACAATTTTTCTTCTATGTGGCATCCTCAGTGAGTCATTCCCTAACTTAGAGATATAGTGGACAGTTTGCATTCTTATTTCTGGTTTTCTCTACGGCAGAAACTCTTTTTGTCATTTTCTGCAGGTTTCACTCTCTCTTGGCTGTTCTGACACTGCACTCATTGGTTTTCATCTACAACTCCAGTTTTTAATACTAGTTATAACCTAGTGACATTCCAATATGCATCTTCCACCATACTTCTCTCATATTCAATAGTTTATCAGCCCTCTTATTTTAGCATAGTATAAATACTTGAACCCACCACATCTAAAATTGAACTCATTCTCTTCCCTCTGACACCTGCGCCTCCTCCACTATTATTTCTGAGTTAAGTGTACCTAGCACTGACCTGAGGCACAATACTGAAACCCAAACTAACCTCTGGAAGTCATCTCCAATTTTCATGTCTGAACTCATGTGTCTATAATCACTGAGTAATGCAATTTTCACATTTAAAATATCTCTTTTTCCACGTCTGCCCTTTCAGTCCATTCAAATTCCCACTGTTTCAACTTTGGCTATGATCAGGTTCACTTAATACCAAACTCCACTTAGCTGCTAGAAGTAGTTCTTAACCAGAGGTGATTTTGCCCTCTTAGGAGACATTTGGCAAGGTTTGGAGACATTTTTGGTTATCATGATGGGGAAGGTGGAGTGCTTCCAGAATCTAGTGGATAGAGCCCAGGTCTGCTGCTAAATACTCTACAACATGTAGGTCAGCCCACCCTGACAAAGAATTAGCTGACCCCAAGTGTCAAATCTCAAGGTTGAGAAACTCCATGCTAGAGAGATCTAGTTCAGAAGTCAGCAAGCCATTTCTGTAAAGAGCCAGATAGAAAATATTTTAGGTTTTGTGGGCCATACGTTGGTGTCACAACTATTCAATTTTGCCTTTGACTGGGAAAGTGGCCATAGGCAATATGCAAACAAATGAGTATGCTGTGGGCCAATGAAACGTTATTTAATAAGCCGGCTGCTGACTAGATTTGGTCCAAGGGTAAGTTTGCTGACTCCCGAGCTAGCTTAAAAAAAAAAATAAGGCCACATTATTACACTAATTTAAATGTTTAATCCCTCTTAGCTACAAGATAAATCCCAAGTTTTGTACCCCATAATACACAGGTCTTGCCTTTCTCTCTGCTTCCATTTTCTTTGCTTGTTCTCAGGCTACTGCAGTGAGAATGTCCTCCTTTGTACACCTTTTCATGCTTCTCACCTCCTTCCTTTTATGCATATTAGCTGTAACTACCTTATTATTCTTAGTCCCATTCTAAGTCTGGAATTCTTCCATCACCCCCCTTCAATGGGCTTATTTCTCATCATAACTCACGACTCCTAGGGAATCCTTATGAGCACTTTCATCTGGTAGATAACAGGCTTTACTTCTAGGATCCAGTGACACACCACAGAACTATCTTATGTATCTGTTTGTCCCATTTAACTGGGTGATACTTCAGACTTGGACAAGACATATTTATCTTTGTATCCTCAACACTTTGAATGGCCTCAAGTAGTTTGTAAGAACTCAACATTAATTCCAACGAGTAACTTTTATAGAGATGTCTTTTAGCTATCAAACTTTTAGATCTTTAGAGAATGGGTAAGATTTAGCACAAGAAATAATGGTTAGAGGGAAGTAAAGTATGGGCATAAGATAACATTATATTTTGTTAGATTTTATTTGTGACTGCTAATTTTCTTAATTTCAAATATTTTGGTGAATGATGCTAAGAAAGTGTATCTGCATCTTCATATAAAGACTTTATATTTCTAACCAAATGAATAAATAACATGAGAATCCTGAGAAGAGAATGTACAAGACTTACATATATGGCCTATATCTTTCAAGGCCTGTCTTAATCAGGTTTTTTGTTTCTTTGAAACAGATTATTGTTAGAAATGCTAATATAATGTTACATAATATAGTTATATATGCATACATATATGTGTGTGTGTGTATGTGCGTGCATATATAATCCTTGACTACTGAAATAGAATGGTAATACTACATAGTAATGACCAAAGGTATTTGCTTAAATCTCCATTTCTGAGCCTTATTCCTGCACTGATAAAGGTAAGAGGCTATAGCCATATTTTCAGGTAACGGTTTTTGTAAAGCTTTAAAGGTAACATATGAGAAATTTAAGTGAAAGGTAATTTTTTAAAGTATATCTTCCTATTCTCTTTACTTATTAAATTTTGAAATACCTTAATTTTTTTTTAAATGTCTCAGGGTTTCCCTGGGTTAAATCACTGGAAAAATCATCAATAAGAGAATGGCACATTTCTTACTAACTGTAAAAATTCTACTGTGGTCAAAGCAAGTGGCACATTTTTCTTGAGCCAAAGCAGTTTTGTGTGTTTGTGTGCAGAGCAGGGAACAGAAATTTCATAAGTCTGTTCAGAACCCGGTGCATAAATTGCATTTCTGACCATTTTGGTCATAGAAGCTTCCAACCCATTAATTCCCTAAGAATAAGAATGAAAGTCATCAGCTTCCTGGACAATTTCTAACATGCTTAATTTTAGCTTAATTAAAATCTCATGCACATTCAAACAAATATAGTATTCGCCTCCACTTCCTATCCCAATCTCTTGTCTAGCATCATCATTTTATAAAATACCAGCTGCTCTATGTTAATTTTTATAGGGATACAAGTCTGTTTAGAAAAAGTTGGTATACATAATCTGAATAATCAAACAGAAAAGTGTAATTTTTTAAAAAAAATCTTAAAAAAAAATACAAGATTTCAAATAATGCCATCATTTTAGGAAGTTCTTTGTTGTGATAATAAATTATAAATGCTCACAGGAACAATTTAATAGATAAAGTACCCATCTAGTAGGAAACCAATATAAAGAGTAAGTAAGTTCATAGATTTCTGTTTCCAGTCAAGATGAAAGAATAACCACTGGTTTTACCCTCCATCCACAAACAACTTAAAACCGAAAAAAATACGTAAAGCAATGGACACCAGACAAGGAAGGTCAGTGATCCCTAAGAGACAGGAAATAAATGAGTTAAGACCTAAGGCTGCCTAGGTTACTTCATGGTGGTGGTGGGCGGGGGGGGATGGTGGTACTAAGCTGTGGTCCAAAAAGGGATCCTGAGTAAAACGTTAGGGTTTCCCTGAGTTGAGTGACGGCACTGGGAGATGAGGTATGCCTAGGCAGTTTGAGTTCGTAGATCAGAGAATCAGCGAAGAGAGAACTGCACCTAAAGAAGATTGCAGAGATCTTCAGAGTTTTCCCCTCAAGTTTCCAGCAGAACACTGAACAGGACATGAATGTACATAAATTATCTAAGTCCCTGAAAGGAAGCACCCAAACGGATGAGAGGAAATCAACCCCAGAGCAAAGACAAGAAGGAAGCAGGGCTGTTCCCAACACCCAGAGTGAAAAAAATTCCAAAATTCACGGGACACTGGATAGAGTACTCAATCGTTTTGCGTCAGTAGTATGAAATAAGTAGCCTTTGACTACATACTGCTCTGGTTCTACCTAACAAAGCTTAAAAGCAAACCTCAAAATAAAAAACTATTTCCAAACAACTTGTTTCCTAGACCAAATTCAAGAATATTCATAAGAATATACAAATATGTACCACTTGAAAAAGTAAAATTCATAATCTCTATCATAATATCCATTCAAAAGTTACCAGGCATGCAAAGTGGAACAATACAATCTAAAATAAAGAGAAAAATTAATCAATCAATATTGACCCAGAAATGGCAGATAATGAGATTAATAGACTGATACTAAAAGAAAGAGAAAAAATATATTAAAAACATGAAGGATTTTTAAAAGATCTACATTGAACTTCTAGAGATGAAAACTACAATAATTAGAAAAAGATACATTGGATTGGATTAAGTGTAGGTTAGATATTGCAAGAAAAGTTCAGTGAATCTCAATAGCAATAGAAACTATCCCAAATGAAACAAACAAAAAAAGACTGAAAAAGATGAAAAAGATGTGCACTGATCAGTGATGAGCATCAGTTATCTGTAGGACAACTGAAAGTACCTAATATATACATAATTGTAGTTCCTAAATGAGAAAAAGTAGAAGATAGAAAATATATTTGAAGTTACGGTCAAAATTTTTCCAAATTTGATAAACTCATAGATCTAAGAAACTCATAGATCCAAGAAGCTTGATGAATCCTTAGCATAAAACACACACACGCACAAAAAACCCAAGGTACACAAATTACTCTAAAACAATGAAAAGAAAAAGAAAGAAAGAAAATGCTAAAGGCACACAGAAACAAAAACTGTGAACAGAAGAACCAAACTAGGAATGACAGTCAATTTCTTCTTTAAAATACCAAAAGAAAAATACATCAACCTAAAATACCTCACCTCATAAAAATACCTTTAAAATATTTTTAACAAAATAAAAATAAAAGTGAGAATGTACACCATCAAGAGTGAATCTTAAAGTAAACTACAGACTTTAGGTGATGATGACGTGTCAACGAAGGTTCATCGGTGATGAAAAATGTGCCCCTCTGATAGGGAACGTTGATGATGGGGAAGGCTGTGCATGCGTGGGGGCAGGCAGTATATGGGAACTCTCTTTACCTTTCAACCATTTTGCTGTGAACCTAAATGTGCTCTAAAGAATAGTCTATAAAAATCAAACAGGAACAAAAAAAGGTGAAATAAATAAAAGATCCACACACGCACAGCATGGAGGTGAGTCATGGCTTTATAAATAGGTTTATTGTGTCACTTTTCAGAGCTCTTCCTCCTTCCCAATCTCACTGGAAGTGTCTCATTCCCTTCCCTGTCCTCCAGCCTGAAGTCTGGGGCTTTATTCCCCTTCTCCACTGTGGACTTCCATGACTGCACTGCATTGAGGGTAAGCTTCTGAGGTTAGACATTAAAGTGAAAAAATCAGTAGACATTTACCCCTCTTTGGACCACTACTGTTCTGATTAGGGAGGAAAGGATCCATTCCTCAGAATGGTTGATGCCTGTGGGCCTTCTGCCACAGGACTGCTTGAGATGAGACAGGAGAGAATGGAGAAAATTTTAAAAAGTGTACTTCCACATGCTTTGAGATTTATGTTTAATGTCCTGCCGCTTGAGCCTGAAGTAGAAGACTTCTAGAACAGTTTCTGTTTACACCAATACCGACTTCTGGGTTTAGAGCTGCCTGGATTCTAGGCCAAGAGACACTAGAAAAAAATGATCCATTAGATTGATGGTGCCGCTTAAACAAATAAAAGGAAATTTACACTAAATGTTTCCATCCAAAAAAAAGAAAGATTTCATAACTCTAATCTAAACTTCCACCTTAGGACTGGAAAAAGAAGAGCTAAATGAACCTAAATCAAGCAGAAGGAAAGAAATAATAAAGATAAGAACTGAAATCAATGAAATTGATTTGAATAATTCATTAATCCAGACTCCATTTATAATAGTAGAATTTAAAATATTTAGACATAAATTAATAAGAAATGTTCAAAATCTATAAGGGGAAGTTTTTTTTAAGTTCCTGAAATTTAAATATGTACACCTGAGCAAAATGACATATACACTATGTGTTCTTGGCAGAAAAATTCAACATCGTAAAAATTTCAATCTCCTTAAATTAAAAAAAAAGAAAACAATAGAAGTAATCAAAATCAAAACCTAATTCTTTCTCTGAATAAATAAATAGAATTGATAAAAGTCTAGCAAGACACCTCTATGAGAAGCAACAACTACAGGTACCTATGAGTTCTATTTTACTATGTGTCAAAGATGCACCATTGTTTTATGTACCAATTATAATTATAGATATCTCTTATGTATCAATTTATGTGTCAATTATAATTGTAGACCACACTGAATCTTGATAAGATCCTAATTTTTTTTTTTTTAAAAGGTCTAGCAAGACTGATAAGAAAAAAAAAAAAGACAGAAGACATAATTATCAGTATCAGGAACAAAAGAGAGGATCTAATCAAAGACCATACAGATATTAAAAGGATAATAATGGAATGCTACAAGCAACTCTACATTAATAAATTTGTCAACTTAGATGAAACAGAATAATTCTTTGAAAACCACAAAATTACTAAAATAAAATCAAGATGAAATAGGCAACATAAATATCCCTAGAACTGTTAAAGAAATTGGATTTATACTTAAAATCCCCCCAGAATAAGAAATCTCCATACCCTAATGGTGTCCCTAGCAAATTCTACCAAACATTTAAAGAAAAATTAACACCAATTCTATACAATCTTTTCTACAATACAGAAGACAGGACATAGTTTTGGAGAAAATGTTTGCCAACCAAATAACAAATACATGTGTCTTCATAATCTATAAAGAGCTCTAAAACACAATCAATCCAATGAAAAATTAGGCAAGAAAATCCACCTAACAAAGACTTTTGAATAGCAAATAAGCCCATGGAAATATGCTCAACATCATTAAGCATTAGAGAAACACAAAGTAAAATCACAATTAGGTACTAGCACACATCTATTAGAATGTAGAAAATGAAAAAGTCTGATCAAAGTAAGTGTTAGAGATGATGCAACTAGAACTCCTATACCCTGTTGGAGGATATACAAATTGGACAACCATTTCAGAAAACAATTTGGTTGTTTTTAAAAAATCAAACATACTTTAACCATAAGCCTTAGCCATTCCACTCCTACGTTTATATCTCTTCACTCCCAAATGAAGACATGTCCACACAAAGACTTGTACATAGTGTTCATAGTGGCTCTATTTGTAACAATAAAAAACTGGGAACAACCCAAATGTTTACTCAATAAGTTGAGTAAACATATAAAAGGAATAATAGTCAATAAACTACTGATACACACAATTGTATAGACGATGTCAAAATTACTATGTTAAGTGAAAGAAGTCAGAAAAGAGTCTACTCTTCAATTCCATTTATAAAATATTTTAGAAAATGCAGCTAACTTATAGTAAACAAAAGTATATCAATGCTTGTTTCAGGATGAAGTAGGGATAGGTAAGAAGGGGAGACTACAAAAGGGTAAGAGGTATCTTTATGGGATGGTGGATATGGTCACCATTTTGATTTGTAGAATTGTTTCTGGGATGTAGGTTTATGTTAAAATTTGTCATTTTTAAAAACCAAAAAACAGGTGCAGTTTATTGCATGCCAATTATATTTTATTAAAACTGTTAAAAAGACTTTAGAAGTAAATTTACATTCACAAAAAGAATTCAGAGAAACTTAACAAAAAATCTGTCCCACATGCCTATAATAGAAACCAAAATTCTCGCTCCTTCTGATGTTTAGTTTGCATGTTAAGTAAACACCAGAGAAGTATCTTCTCTTGGTGGAAAAAAGCTAGGAAGATGGAGTCAGATGAAGTGAATTTAAGATTTTAATGGAAATCACATGTAGCACACATAACTGCTAGATTATAAGAGTACATGATGCATGTTTTGACAGTGTCTGGTCAACAGCAAAAACTGTTAAGTATCAGTAGTTTGTATTTGATGTGTTGCAGTTTTTAAATTAGGTTTTTGGGGTAACATTGTTTAATACAATTATATAATTTTTAGATGATGTATTATATTTTTGATGTTACAGTTATATATATATTTAATGGATAAGGATTATTCTCAGTAGGTTATACTGAAGAGTAGGAAAAAATCTATTATTTGGTCAACGTGTTTGCAGGCTTTTCAGTAAAATATGATCATAATACATACTTTAGTCAGTGTCCTAATGGTCAATTCACATCCTAAATGACCACATTTCTATATATGCCTACAGTTATCAGTTCATGAAAGTATATGAAAATATGTATCTGTATCTTAAAATATATATTTCTATATATTTTTTCCAGGCTTAAGTAGATACCCTTCATCTCTGAAAAATGGGACAGAGATTAAAATGTACATTAAATGAAAGAATTTAACTTTTTTCTTGGTATTTTTGAGTACAGATCAACAAATTTGCTCTCCATAGTATGATACAAGGATGTTCCATTCTTCTACCCAATACTTTTAACATTTAGCAATCATTAGTGTAATAAGAAATTATAAAATGGCAAGATAGTTTATAAAAATAATAGATTTGAATACCCAAGTCTAAAAGAATTGCAAAAGCACTTGATTAGCTCGTATAGCTAAGAATTCCTTGTACATAGTAGATAGTCCAGAAATTTCTGAGGAAAGAAAGGAAAGAAGATGAGAATAAAGAAAATAAGGAAAGAGGAAAGAAAAGAGAGGAGAATGTTTACAACTGTGGTTCAAAAAATGCTATGGCATTGTTGAGAGGTAAGCATTTTTGTCAATCCTTAATGTTTATTGTTTATCTAAAATTTAAATTTAACTGGGTATCTTGTATCTTATCTGGCAACCTAACCTATTGCTCAGCACCCTACTCAGCCACTTATAATTAAAACAAACAAACAAACAAACAAACAAAACAAAAAAACTTAGTGAGTCTACTGAGCTGCTATGTTTGAGAGGCATCAATTTAAAGAATTTGGTCTGAAGAATACATGCATGCGTGGTGTGTGTGTTTAATGACACAGATTTTATGAACATTAGCAAAAACATAAGGAGAAGAGCATTCCCTGGAAAATGGCCAGTGATAATTTGAGTTTTTATTTGTTATTTCCTAAGAACAACAACATAATTATTGGGCACTAACCTTTTACCAAGCCCTGTGTTAGGTGTTGGGCGCATATTCTGAAAAAGAAGACTGGTTCACATCACTAAGGTTGCATCTAGATAAAACTGTGAGAAGATAACATGGTATAGTTTTATTCCAATAAAGATCTTTTCTATTCCAATAATAAAGCACCGAATAGGAAAAGAAATATTACATTTCTAAGGTACATTATAGCATGATACGTAGAAATTAACTGTTCTCTGTGAACATGCACTATGAGAGTATTTACTAAGGGAGTCTAACTGTATTGTGAAGCTACTGAGACTGTGAAAGAAGAAACATGACTGGGACACAGAAGCTTCTGTGGGATGAGACTTTCCATCAAATGCCATAAATAAGGGTACTGGGCTAGGCATTGGAGGGGAATGTATGTTCTATTATCAGAAGGTATATTCTTTATTTGGAGTAATGATTAAAACACAATTAATAATTAGAAGTCAGCATATAAAAACACCTAAATAAATAGTACTGAACTGTTTAGTTCAAGTGTGGGGTGATGATTATAGCATCCATGTTGGTCTTGACAGTGGGTATACTGGGCATAGAAAATGAATTATCCTGTATCTATACCTGCTCCAATACACCTTCCATTGGGACAGAACCAAATTTTTTAATAGCCCATATGATGACTCTTTTTAAAACTTCTCTTCCTGATAATTCTATAAAAGTCAACCTTAAAATGATGTGTAGGTCATAGCTAATGGAAAATGTGTAGCTATTAACTTCCTTGTTTTATTATCTTGTTAAATAATCATTGCTTTACTATATCTAATGTATAAATAATTACTTCCAATTCTTAGCTTTTCAGAGACCTAACAGAAGTATTTTCAAAAAAAGAAGGACATGATTTTGATGAATGCCATATTTGGTATTCTAGTTCTTGAATGGGACTCTGATTTTTAGTGTTATGATGATCAGAGCTAGAAAAATGTCAGATTGCCCCTATCTCTAACCATCTGTCAGTTGTTGAGATTGCTCAAGTCATTCGTATTAAAGTATTTTCCTCTTGAGTCCCTCACCATGTGCATTCATAATTTTCAGGCCACTCTAGGATTTATCTTTCTGCAAATCTCATCATTTTGAATATATTCAAAATTCCTTCCTAATATAAGTTATTCCATTTTTGACAGCTGTGGAAAGGTAGTTGAGATCCAGTGAAGAAATCTGTTGGGAATTTTTTTGGTCATAAATGGAGAGAGGTTTGTAAGAATATTAATTTAAAGTTTTAAAATACATTGTCATATTTTTAGAAATAAGAATTTTTTTAAAAAAACTATGGATTTACTAATAATAAAACAAATTACTTTTATTCTAAAATTGAATTCTGCTAAATATAGACAGCTTCATTTCATATAATACAAATATTTACTTGTTAAGTTGCGACAAGAGTAAGTTCTCAAGTTTAAGTAATAGGGTCTTACAATTATGTAGTTGTGGAAGAAGATTCAATTGAGTATACTGTGAAAATACTATAAAGTGGGTCAGTTCTAACTGTAAATCACCCTTACTTAAAATAGCTTCTCCTCTAAACACAGATTATCAATACAGTGTCTATTGTGATTTGATGTTTTTATTGCTAAAAATATTTCTACTGCAAAATTTCCTTCTACCTTTGCTATATCACAGAGGGTGCTTTTAGTTAAAGCATTTTAAAGAACAAAGAAAAAATATTAAATGATGCCAATTTTTAATCAATACAGGAGTATTAATCTATGCATTATTGTATCGTTATCACGTGGCTAGAAATTTCAGAGAATGACTCAGTGATTTGGGGAGAGTAAAAATATTTCAAACTGTGACAAAGGCAAGACAGGGATCATTCTCTCCCATTGCAGTCTAAATGGCTGCCTAAAATATTTAGGCAAAATAAAACCCCAAAGCTTAAGCTGGTTATATAATAACACCTACTATTTTGGCCCACTAATGCATCTCATATAGGATATCAATGAATGCTATATCTTGGACACAAAATTTAGAGCTCGACTATAAAACTATACAGAAAACTAAAACATTATTCATTCATGTCTTAGTTCAGTGAACAAATATTTGTTGGCCACCTATTATGTGCATATAGTAGAAGTTCTTTCTTAATAGAGCTTTGAGTCTATTAGGAAGGACAGAGATTAAAGAATCCTGTTAGAAATGGTATGAGACACACAAGAAGACATGTACAAGGTAGAGATAGCTGGGGGTACCAATGTCCTGGTTTGCCAGGGATAGTCCCAGTTTATACTCAATTTCCTGTCAAAATTATTTTTAGTGCCCAATTTCATTATAAAACATGTCCTAGTTTGGTCAATATACTACATGTCTTCAGCAACATTAAATATTAGATTATAAAATAGTTCTATCTATAATAAACTTCTCTAGAGACTAGACAGTCTTAAGTTTAGTGTATATAAAGTTAGTGTCTAAGTAACCTTATGCCTCCTATTTACTCACTGAATTCTCAATGTGAAGATAATGAGACTTGACACTGAGTTGACACACCATGCGAGGCCTGAACTAGCCACGTCCATATAGTAGTCTATGACTACTATAGAATGAATGTTTGTGTTCCCTAAAATTCATACATTAAAGTCCTAATCCCCAATGTGACTGTGTTAGGAAATAGATCCCTTTAAAGGCGACAATTGAAGTTAAAAGAGGTCATAAAGGCTGGGTCCTAATTCAAGGTCTTTTTAAGAAGAGATACCAGAGAGTGCCCTGTCTGTCTGTCAGTCTCTCAGTCTTGTCTGTCTCGCTCTCTCATTCTCACTCTTGCTCTCACTCTCTCACTCTCACCACAGTGCACAGAGAGAAGGTGGAGAACAGCTCAAGAGGGGAGCTCTCACCAAACATCAACCCTGATGGCCATGGCCTCTTGATCTTAGACTTCTAATATCTAGAACTGTGAGAAAATAAATGTCTGTTGTTTAAGTCCCCAGTTTATAGTATTGTGTTATGGCAGCCCAAATAGATTAATATAACGCCAGCTCAGACAGACTGTGACAATGAAGGGTTCAGCTCAACCAAGATGTCTGGAACCTCGTTACCTAAGACTGAGTCAAGTAATATAATAAAAGAAAATTAAAAAATCTGATTTAGGAGAAATAACTTAACTTATGCGTATGAAATGTTGTACATTTAACTCCAAAAGACCAGATAATCAGTTATGGGATTTCAATTCCTTTGAAATTGAGTATCTCTGGACTTTGTTTACAAGATGCATTAATCTTTAACTTTTCATGTCTCATTGAGAACTTAAAAAAGATTTACAGTCGAATTTGGGGAATATCTAAGCTACTTTGATTTTGTTGAGTTGTTCCTTTGTTTTATTTTAATATTATCATTTATTCTATTTGCAAAATAACTGATGGTCTCTGTTAGACAATGTGTCCAAGGACGGGTTGGGATGGGAAATAGAATGCATTCACAACCTTGTATACAGAGTGGCCTTGAGATCAATTAAAGTAATTCACTGTTGGCCCACTTCAGAATCTTCGGGTACAAAATACGTGTTGCTTATTAGTGGTCAGAGAGAAACACAGAAGAACAGTGGGGTGTTCATGAGGATGAGAGAAGGAATGTTCTGAAAGACTATACCCTCAGGTGTATGACCACATCCCTAGCTGTGTACAGACTTTCTGGATGGATCCAATGGTTCTAGTATACAAGACACTGCAGAGGGTTAACCAAGGAAACTTCCTCTTATTTTCTGTTGTTGCCTTAGATGCGGTGGTAGGGTGACACTCTGAACCACTTCATAAGGGAAGGTGAAATGAGTGACTAATCTCATGGGTAATTTTGGTTAGAAAAAAAAACTCAGAGCATTCTCCTCTGCTTGTGAACAAACTGCTTGCAAAGAAATTGTTTTTCTTGGGTTCTCCGAGCTCCAAGCCTTACCTGAACAGCCTTCTTCATGGGGAGATCCACCTGAGTCCAAGTTGTCTATAACTGGGGGGTAAGTCTGCCTAATTCTTAGGTCTTATTAGCAGGCACTTCTGCCTCTTTCACCAAGCAGTATCCTTTAATCTAGACTTGATGTGCAAGAAAGGTGACATTTTGATCTCTCCTTGCCTTATTCTTTTGTCTTCTCACTTTGGTCAAAAATTAGATAAAGAATAAGATGATATTAATTAGGTCCTCTCAAAGATCTCAATGATGACCTGAGGTTCATTGTAGACTCATGAATTATCAAGATTATTCAGATATAATTAAAACTATCACATACTAATAGTCACATTAAATAACATTATTGTTTTATAAACAGAATTAAATCATTTATAAATAATGAAACAAGCAACTTAAAGGTAATTATTTAAAACTAGTTTGGTCCTGAAAACAAGGTCATTTTGTGATTATGTTTTTACCTGACATAACTTATAATTAAAAACATTAAGATACATCACTGGAGGGAAGTGAAGAAGCCCAGATAAATCAAATGTTAAATAATAAGTTTTGGGATCTGGGATTGAATTTTTCATTTACTTTCAAAATTGTATTAAAAATACAATGCAACTGACAGAATATTGAATTCATGAAAACAGTTTTTTGTCTATCTTCCTGTAATAGCAATAATCACCCTGATTTCATTTGTTTCATGTTGAATGCTGACTCAGATGGAATTATATATTCATGTCAAATCATTTAGACTGGTCAATTTGAGTATTGCTTCCAAGGTGGTTAGAAAGTTATTAATGCCATTTTGTTTTCATTTTTTACATTATTTTAAATGAAAATGTGTAGTTCTCCATTTTCAAGGCTCACTTTTCTTACTCATCTTCAAGCTAATTTTTCAGAGATCATGACTGATCCATCCACATTCCATCACCCAGCTGCATTGTCACCAAGGTATAAATTTTCAAGATGGTTGTTGAGTATGGGAACAACTTGCAGTCTATGAAACTCCATAAAATTAACTGGATTGGTTTTTTTTTTTTTTTTTAGGAAACAGAGAAAAGATAATACAAAATGAAGGACCCACCAATGAGTTTTAGAAATCTCCAGAAATATATTTTTCCCACTGATGTCATAGTGCTCTTCCGGCATTTCTGTCCTATGGCCTGTGGATGCTAATTACAGTCAAGCATAAAGAAATAGTACTTCATAGTGGAAAAAGTAAAAAACAAAACAAAACAACTACTTTGGAATGGGACCAATATCAGTACAAATATTGCATTGTGGAGGAGTTAAAACGTCCTCAGGGACAAGGTGTGAGACTTTGGACTAGTACCTAACTCATTGGGACCTTAATTTCCCAACTATAACACAGGAATCCCACTAAAAATACAACTCATGGGAGTGTTATCAGGATTAAATGAAATAATACTCATGATGAGTTTAGTGCAGTGCCTAGTGCCTGGTTAGCACTGATACATGCTATTTAAGGCAAATTTAAATCAAAGCCCTAGCAATTATTAATTACATAATAACTAATATTTGTATAATGAGAGTAGTTACCTATGAAGATTCTGATGAATAGAATAATCAGTATAAAATGCAGATTTAGAGTTTGACCCACAGTGGGTTCACCATGATATCCAATGATGATAATGCTCGTGATATT
>NW_006434373.1:3740775-3776571 GCF_000325575.1 Pteropus alecto
TGCTGCTGACAATTCTCAAGTAATAATGACATTTTGATTCAGTAAAAGACTTGTATAATGTAAGAATTAATGAATAAATAATAAAGAAATGAATGCTGAATGAATGAATAGATGCCGTCATGGGAGATCATATAGCTTATTAGAGTAAAAATTAGGATTTAAACCAGATTATGAAGTATAAAAGCAAAAACATCACAGTCATCTTTCATTCTTCATCCTTTTTCCTATGAAATTTGTTTTCCTGACTCGATCATAAAGAGGGTGAATGAGACTAGATAAGAAATTAGCTACCCTTGGATTAAAATTACCACCTTCCAGTATATAAAAAAAATTACCACCTTCCAGTATATAAAAAAAATTACCACCTTTTTTAGTATACTAAAAAAATATTTAGTATACTAAAATACTGGCTGACACATTCTTTTATATACTGTCTGTAGCTGCTTTCTGCTATGAAGGAGAGTTGAGTAGTTGTATCAGAGACCTTATGGCCTGCAAGCCTACAATAATTACTACTTAGCCTTTTATAGAAAAAGTTTGCAGATCCTCAGAGTAGATGATGGGGAGATTTTTGATACATGATCCACTGATCAGTGTAAAAAAAATTCCTTTTAAAATATACTTAATTATGTTTAAGTTGAAATGACCTCTGGAATCTTTTATACCTCTCTCTCCTATTTTATATTCCATTGAAAAGTAAGAAGGCTTTTTTTCCTCCCAAACATCATTAAAACCTTAGACAATCAGCCAATCTTGCACAAAGTTTTTTAGCAGCAAGAATACAGTTAGATTTGGCAAAATTACCCTGAAGAAAATTTCTCCTTTGCCAATTAAAGCTTTTAGAATATTTAGTAGCTCCTGAACTTATTAATTCACATTTCTATTAAAGCTGTTTTGACAGTAACTGGCATCACTTTCATGTAACAAGGAAAACTTTTAGAAGATTCCAACCCATATCTGTAACTGATGATTCTGCTTCATTGGGCAGCCGCTGCCCATTAGTTTAATCCAATAAACTGAAGTGTGTCTTCTTTCATTCCTCTCCCCACACCCAATTTAATCATGGCTGTGTTCTTTCACAGCTTGACCTTTCAGCAACAACTGTGTCATTTAAACAAGCTAAATGATTCAGACTATTTCTAACAGGGATCTCATCCAGCAACAATCTCAAAACACAGATCGTGCTCCCTCATCATGCCAAACATAATAGCAATCCTTGTGGTGCTTTTACTGGACAAGTCCTTCTGTCTTTTCTAAATAAAGTCACCTCATTAAAGGGTCAGGCTCTCCCCGTAGTGATGTTGTCCTACTCTCCGCTGCCAACCATAAACAAGCTTGTAGATGAATGATGGACATGACCCTGAGAAGCTTGCCACCCAAGATCCAGAGTTATATTCCAAATGAGTTCTTTCTTAAATATGGAAGAGGCAGAAAATTTACAGGGTTAGCACCCTGCGTAGAGATACATATGACTAAAATCTGGCACGGATCATAATTGAAAATCTCTATTAATTATAATGTTATAAGCATACAGGGTATTAAATATAGCTTTGAAAAAGATGGTGTGGTACCACACAAGGTACACTGCATGGTACCATACCTTTAAGGACTTCTCAAAACCATTTCTTCAGCACTGACTCATATGATTCTTTCCCCAAAATTCTATTAGTTGTAAAAAAACACATGATGGTATCATATTATTCAACACATCAAACTCATATACACTAACTGAGAAAAAATAATGTGGTTACAAGTCATGAAAATAATAGCAATTCCTATGTATAGGTATGAAAATTTTTTTATTGCTCCCAATTACTTTCATGTTCTCCCTTTAAGAGGATATGGTAGCTTGTTTCAAAGTTGGCCACTGTCAATTGCTTCTTTCCCATTGAAAAGATCCAGGCTGGTTTGCAACCATTTTGACCAATAATATACAGGGTCAGTGATGCTATACTAGTCCTAGGTCCAGCCTTTAGGTTTCCTTTCTGGCCCTTTGGAACCATAAGCCACCAGGTAAGAAGTCCAGACTATCCTTCTGGAGGGAGAGGCCATAAGGCGGGCGGCGGTGGGGCGGGGGTGAGGGGGCATTGAGGCACCAGACACATGAGTGAAGAAGCCATTTTGTATATTCAATCCATTGAGCCTTCAGCTAACCAATCTCTTCTGCTATATGGCTGTGACTGTTAGAAAGACCTCTGGCAAGAATGCCCAACTAGTTAACTCACAGAACAGGGCGAAATAATAAATTGTCATTGTATGCCACTAAGTTTTGGGGTGGTCTGATATACAACAACAGATAACAGAGCCAGAAGTATACACATTTCCACTCTTTGTTAGGTATTTTGTAGTACCTCCCATTATTAGGACAATCCTCCACTTTATTGATATTCTCCTTGGCCAAGTAACTGCCTTTACCTATGGATATAAGGGGGTGCCATAGGCCACAGCTCAGCAGAAGTCATAAAAGCCATTCATCCATTTCTCTTTTCCCTCTTTCATAGAAAGGTCATGTTCTAGATCTGGGCTATCCCTTCGCCCTGGGCTTATCGTGAAAAATAGCCCCAGCACAGAGCTAATTTCAGCTTACGTGTGCTACCTCTAAACCACAATCAAATGTAATATAAGAGATAAATAAATCTTTGCTGTTGCAAGTCACTGACTTGAGATTTCTTGTTCTACAGAACATATTGGTGAAAGTTGTCTTTATAACGCCATCAGAAAAATCCCACAAACTTAAGCATCTAACCAACATTAAAGAAAGTCATTGAGAAGGAAGAATATATTAGATCTTTTCTGTTTATTTCACAGAGTATGGATTCAGATGCTCTGCTAGAGGCTAGACATTTAATAATAAGGGATGTCACTCATCCAAGGAGCCTATGGTCTAGTGCAGAGGTAGCTATTTTTTCTGTAAAGGACCAGAGCATAAATATTTTAGGCATTGTACACCAAGAGGTAAAATTGAGGATATCCTGTGACAATTTAAAAATGTAAAAAATCAAAACAAAACACTTTTAGCTCTCAGGTCATACAAAAGTAGGTGGCAGGCCAGAGTGGCCTGTGGGCTATTGTTTGTTAACCTCTGGTCTAGTGGTTGAGATTGGCACATAAATAGATACTTCCAGTGTGATCTAATGAACATACGTGTGTTTCGCAAGGCCTTTTTGAAGCTTAGAGAGTACACAAACCAATTGAAGATTTTATGAAAGATTTTCCAAAGAAGAGGATGCATGGGTGAATCTTGAATATCAAGTAAATGTCATAGAGTAAATGGAGAAAAAGGTAGAAAGGATGATACGATTGCATGAACAAAACATAGTTTCTGAAACCACATGACATATACAGGTAAACTATATTTTCTTCCATTAGCACATGAGTATCAGCATAAATAAAGTACCGAAAACTTTACAGCATAACTTGTCCAGCTTTGCTATCTATTAACACCATATAACCACATACCTACAAACACAGTTATCTTAGCCAGCTCAGGCTGTCCTAACAAAACACCATAGCCTGGGTGGCTTAAATAACAGAATTTCCTTTCTCACAGTTCTAGAGGCTGGTAAGTCCAAGGTCAAGGTGCTAGCTATTTAGTTTCTACTGGGGGCTCTCTGCCTAGCTTGCAAACAGCTGCTTTCTCATTACACCCTCATCTAAGGGAGAAAGAAAATGCATTCTATGGTGTCTCTTCTTATAAGGACATTAATCCTATTGGATCAAGACCCCATTTTTATGACGTCATTTAACATTAATTACCTCCTTATAGGTGCCATCTCCTAATACAGTCACATTGGAAGTTAGGGCTTCAACATATAAATGAGGGGGCACAATTCAGTCCATAGCAATAGGTAATCCTATTATGTTATCATGATTTTTAAATAATAATTTAGTTCTGCTGCTCCTTCCCTCGTTCTTCATATATCCAAACTTGTGAAGTCTCTTGCCACGAGAGACAGAACCTTACATCTTTATCATCCCTCTTGGAAGCTATTGATGCTATCAGAAAAAATTCAACAAGCATACTTCTACACTTACTCAAAACAAGATCCTCTCAACTAACACAAGTCTCTAGTTTCAATTAGGAAGACTCAGAATGATGAAGTTATTAAAGCCAGGATACCAGGGAGCAAATTTGCAATGTCATCACGTCTGCTTACAGATTCCATGGCCATGTTCATTATCCACATTTATCATCATGTTGGATTTCACAAACAATAAATGCTGTTCAGATAAGAAGGTGCTTGCTTCGAAACTGAATATCTTTTTCCTATTTGTCCAGTTTTTCTTGTAACCACATTATTTTTTCATATACCAAACAAAGTCATTTGTTTTGACAGGACTTTATTCTCTAACAGTTAAGACAAGGTGGTATGAATAGAAATAAATATTTTACATAGGAACAATACATTCTGTTATCTGATATTTTGGCAATCTAAATTTTCTATTAAATTGCACCTTTAGGCTTTGTTTATATAATGCTTGATTGCCTGGGGGTGGATTTCAAAGTTCTGATGAGCTTTCTGAATAAATATTAAATTGTTATTTCTTGATGTGACAGCATGTGGATTGTGTTTTATTCAAGCTCTATAGAAAGTGATGATCTCTCTATGGATCAGCATTTTTGTGATAATATTCCAGACTGGTATCCTTAATTTAAGAGAGTTAAAATGACAAATTTCTATTGAAATAAATTAATAATTTTATTTCTATTGCTATGTCATTGCAAATAAGGGTGATAAGTAGAAATTTCCTTTAAATAAGAGGCGGGTGAAAGGAATGCAAACATTTACCAAAAAGTATCAATCACCACCTCCATTACTCTTTTAAACAAATAAAGTATGGCTCTGGTCTGTTATGCAGAAACATTACTGAAAATTGAATAATCATTCATTTACAATGCTAGGTTTATTCTAAAAACATCAATTAAACGCCTATAATGCACAAGGACTGTGACTGAAAAAGAGATGATCCCTGTCTAGAAGTCATAGTATAGCAAAATATGCATACACATGAAAAACTATACTTAATTTTAAAAAATAGTAATTGTATATACTATTTTAGTCGAGATAAGTCAAGGTAGAGTAGATATGTTAAACTGGATTTGAAGAAAATAAAAAGATAATAAGAATTTTCTAATCATTATGATATATAACATTTCACACACACACACACATACACACACACACATTCTCCACCTTTTTCTTGAAGGATAAGGCAATTCAAATAACTGCTTGTTAGAGTAGAGGTCAGGAAGATTCATGCAGCTACCAAAGATTACACTAGTGAAACACTAAGAATTAACACAAAGCTTCTTTGATTCCATGATTCCAGGACACTCTAACGAAATTTAAAAATGGAAGAAAATGCATTAAAAATGCACTTAAAAAATCATTCATAGGGTGAGATTAATCTTATTTTATATTCAATATAAGAATCCATTAACGGTGCTTCTTAAACTCCAAGTGCATACAGATCACTTGGGAATCTCGACAAATTTGCATTTTTTAATTCAGCAGTTCAATAAATGACTGAAATTTTGCTTTCTCAACAAATTTACTTTGATCGTCAAGGCATTCACATACTTTCAACCCTTGGCTGGGGAAAAACAAAATAAAACAAAACAAAGACATTGTGCCCAAGTGACTAGGTATTCAAGGCCAGTGGTTCTCAAAGGGTTGTCCACATATCAGCAATGTGAACATCACCTACCTGGGAACTCATTAGAAATGCTAATTAACTGGCCTCACCTAGACCTATTGAGTTAGAAATTCTGGGAGGGCGGCACTGGAATCTGTATTTTAACAAGCCTACAGTGATTCTGATACGGAATAATATTAGAAAACCACCGTTCTTGGCAATGCTTAGGAAAGGAGTCACTACTGATGACCAAACTACAATTTATTAAGGCCTGTCATCCTCTGAGACTAGTAGATGTCACCTTAACCCAAACCACAAGACAAACCAGGGGGTCTTTGTAACTCATTCCCTACTGATTGTCATTCAGAAGGTCTGGGATGTATTTGGGATCTATTATTTTAAACTTGTATAGAGGCAGGTTTTAAATTCATTAATTCAGAGACTACTTGTACTTAACACGAGTGGGAGGGATGACTTTTAGTGCCCAAACTACTATGTATGGAAAATACATTACAGTTCTTCCCTATAAATAGGAGACAATGTGTCTATTACCTTGTTCATAAACATCTTTTAAGTTTTAAAACACAAATATTATGTCATTCTGAAATATATATTCTTCAAGTTAAACATACTCATTCCTCAAATAATTTACCTTGACATGTGGCTGATTTTATCTTCTCTTTTGAAGATATTTTATCAGTCTTTCTAAAACAGACTGCTCAAGAAAATGCATGATTTTTATTTTCTTCTTTATGTTTTTGTGAAATTTACCAAAATACACAATAAAGAAAAGCTACTTCTTCTGGAAAAACATGTGTTAAAAAAAATTGAACATAGAATTTTAGTCATAAATATTATGCCCTTTGCTCTGAACTAAACATTTCCAACTAATTAATTTAAAATTTTTGGTTTGTTTTATTTTAGTTTAGCAGCTTCACACTAGTGGCTCAAATTGAACTTCTGGTAAGAGAAAGTCAAAATCTCTTTTCTTAAATGAATGGTCTGTCAAAAAGATTTTTTCACACTATAGTTGTACAGCTAATTTTTAACCATAAATGCTAGATTTTATTCTTGTTACATCAATATTACTATTTTATAGCAATATTATTTTAAAACTTCATTTTTCAAATATATAATTAAAAGATAGATCCTGATTTTATTTTTGTCCACCCTCTTTAATTTTTTGATTCCCTAAAAACAGACATTCTCATTCTTTTCACCATTGGCTGTGTTCCAATGAAAATTCATTTACAAAATAGGTGGTAGGATGGATTTGGCCATGAGTAGTTTGTTAACCTCTAACTTAAAAAAAATTTTTTTTGTTTGTAGACATAAAGGAGAAAATAATCATATAGATATGTTCCTCTTTTAAATAATAACTTTCATGCAAACATTATATGCAACAATTTTATAAATGTGTAAATCCAAGAAAATCCACAAATTTAAGAGAATGTGAAAATGATTTCCAAGTTATCAAAATTTAGTAACTGTTTCATTAGTTTTGTCAATGCATTTCACTGTTTCCCAGAGTGAAATTTTGTTTGCATAAGACAGAAGAATATAAACAATAAAAGCAATGCTAGAGAAAAGAAAAAAAATCAGAAGATGCTTGCTACAGTATCGTCAGTATGCTACACTGAGCAGTGGAAGCAATGTTTTAAGAACAGAATTTACCTTGACAGGAAATCTGAGAAGGAAAGGCGAACAGGGTATCCATATCGAATGATCTTCACCATTTCCAGCACCCCAATATATTGTAGCTGAGCAGACACATAAAAATTATCAAAAGTATCTGGCAGCTTTGAGTTATTGGGCTTGATGCAATGAATAAAGTGTGGAGAGCACTTCTGAAGTTTTCCAATAATATCCGTTAGAGATTTCTAAGGAGAGAAGTAAAACCAAACTGATTTTCCAAAAAAGACACTGACTGAAAATATAAAGCAGTTTTTAAATAAAAATCTTTAGCTTCAATCCATTACTTTTTAAATTGATTATGCATTCACTCACTCTGTGTGTGTGTGTATGTGCACGTGCACGCACGCGCGCGCGCGTGTGTGTGTGTGTTTACTTTTTCTGAAAGTACTCAGGGGTCAAAAATGGAGAAAATTCTATGTAAACCCTCAACAGTTGGTATAATCAAAATTTAAGTTTCAAAATCTGAAAACAACACTAACCCTGAGTTGCGAAGCAATCGTCAGCGGACCTCCTCTTTCTAGTCTTTGTAGAAATGTAGAAGATCCTTTCTTTTTTAATAACTGAAATGAAAACAAAAATAAATAAATAAAGGGTGAGTAAATTTAGTTACTAAATTCCATTTAAAAGAAAAAAATTAACCCCTGCATTTATGTAAATTCATTTACAGGCACATACAGTTTTAAAACAGACTATAAAAATCAGTACCACTACATAAGTTGGAAAAATGGGGAGCTACATGAAAAATAACCATTACTGCCAACCTCTCAAGTACATGGCTGTCGCTATCCAGCAACCAGTTTAATTTGATCTGAACACAGATCTAGACTCATGTGGTGGTGCAGTAAACTCATTCTGGCATTATTACTGGTTGAATTATTGTCTACATTTATCATGAAACAGCTTACTCTGGGGCAAAAGAGTATATTTTATGTTATAAAGATCGGATGTTTTAACAAGCATTGGTTTGTTCCTTTAAGATTGATTACAATTAGTTTCTTACCCATTTTTTCTTTCTCTTCCTATTTTTGCTCCTTTTTAAAAAACTGCTAAAAGGGGTTAATAAATTACTTGTCTGTGAAAAATGACAATAGACTGTTTTCTTCAGTAAGTAATTATGTACAGCTCTTAAAAGAATAAAAAATCACATGTAGCAAAGATTAAATGATAATAGAGATAAAGATGTCAGTGGAAATAAAGCTGGCGGGTAAAGAAATAAAGGTTAGAAGGTAATCAATTAAATTTCACAAGGGGTTAAAAGGAACCTTAGCTACTAATGTACTATTACATTTGAAAAAATCGCACAGACTTATATCAACATATCTATTGATTCAAAATCATATGCCTTAAAATAAAAAGATCTTGATAGAAAAAAACATTCTGATGATACACTCTCTTCAATTTGGTGTTATTGCTTCCATGACAATAGTTCATTTCCTTCCATTAAGATGAACTGTCAAACTGAAAAGATTAATTGCAACTGACAAGGGACTGTAAAATTAAGGGACTATAAAATAAAGCGACTGGTCCAGGATCAACCTTTTCCTACAAACACAAAGCCATGTGTGATGGTCAGTTAAAGAGTGGGTAGAATCCTACCCTGCTGGTCACAGTGGTGGATGTGCAGGGATGAGAGCAGTTTGAAGAGAAGTGAGAAATGGAACACTTAAGGAATAATCATAATAAATAAATCTCCATCCCTTGAAATTGAACACTCAATTTCCCTTTCTGGGTGAAGGAGTTACTATGAATTATTTCCCTTTTGCAGTCCTTTAGGGAAAAGACTAATGGCATCTATGTCTGGTAATGTTTAATAATTAAGGTTAAAAATTATAGTTTAGAGGTGTGTAGTGATTTCTTACTCTTGATTTCCAGGATGAGTGAGAAAGGAAGGGCCAGAGGTTCAGCGAAACCCTCAGGGATAGAGATCTTTCTCACCCTTTGTCTTTTTTATGTAAAAGATGCCATTTTGTATTCAGTGAGACTGCATTCCTGTGATCATACAGTGCTAAACAGCTATATCAAAGGATCCCTGAATCTAGGGTCTTCAGACTAAACGCACACATTTACCCCCCCACACACACTTATTTCTAATGTTACACACATTTCTGCCACTCTTCTAAAATAGAACTGATTTTAATTATGCTTTTATTTTTATTGGTAAACTAAAATGCATTTTAGTAAGCTACAACTGAGTATGTAAAAATGATTGTCCTGGACACTTTCCCAATCATATTTCTCATCTTTTATGATTTTGGTAGATGCAAGCAAAACAAACTGGGCTACAATAAGGCACTGAATTTTTAAACTTAAAATATTTCAATTTGAAAGAACTCTTTACTAAATTTTTAGGTTTATTTCACAAACAGAACTGTTAGGTTGTAAGTGTAACCACACTTGTGTGGGACGAATATACATTATAAAATAGTATAATAAAAAATAAGTTAACACTCTACAAACAAAACAAAACAAAACAAAAACAAAGCAAAAACCTTCTAGCACCTGAAAAATACACTACATCTGTAAGAAACTACAATTTATTCTTTAGAGATCGAAAACTTCTAAAGTGATTAATGTCAACAAAATAGGGTAGTTAAGTTAATTCCTTCTAAGCCTACTATCCCTGAAGTTACTTCCTATTCATCTCAAAGACAGTCATAGAGATGAAACATAAATAGGATGTTGTACAGACAACCAATACCATTATTAATACTGCATTAGCTACTGAATTTTCACTAGAAGATATTTTACTATATTGTTCCCTCTCATGGTTATACTTTAGGTAGGCAAACTTTTCTTTTAAAAAACTTTTCTAATTAAAAAAAATTAAAATGTCAATTTATTTCCATTGGCATTTCGAATTGTGTTTTTAAAAAGAAGCAAATGTTCTAAACAAACTTAAAAACAAACAAACAAGAATCACAAAAATTCCTACCTTACTAAGTTCTAGATAATTCCTGTTTTCTCCGATAAATGAAGAAGCTGTTATTTTCTTACTGAGCAGGGCAGATTTATGTCCTCTGAATTTAAAAGGATGCAAAGACAGAAGGGATCCTGTTTGTGACAGTTTCGACTGGAACAAATGATTGATCACGACATTTTCACTAGCTAGAAAATAAATAAATGAATATCATAAGTGGCATTAAAAGCATTATTTACATTAAACTTATTCCTCATCCAAATGCCTTAACACTAAAACATTCTGAGTGAAAGATATAATTGAGAATCCTATCCTTCCTTTTGCCCCTATTTTATTTTCCCTACTATTAATCATTCCACTTGATGACTTTTGACCTTCCTTGCCCTTGGCCAGGAGTCTTGATCCTCTGCCTGAGCACTCGGCCCTTTGCTATCTAATTAAGTGTCACTTACTACTCTCCTAGCTGTTGGAACAGAGTCTTACCTGCTCAGACTTAAGGGGCTTCAGTGCACTTGACCAAATCATGAAGATACGGATTCCGTCAGTAACTCCCCATTCCAGGAAAATAACTACCCAGAAACACATTTCCCCAAGATCTAATCTGTCTCAGGTTATACGTAGAGACCCTGTCTCATTTGGTTCTATCAGTTGTTAGGTGAAAAAAGTGCCTCTTTTTCTGATCCCGTTAAGTTGCAAAGGTAAAAGCAAGCTGACATATATTAGACGTTAGGTTATACAAGTTCTGGGCCCACACTCCTTTCTTGACACCTCAGAAAGAAACTGGAGCCATGATGAATGGATTTTTGATAACAAATTTAAATAGCATAGTGAAAATTATATATGGTGTTTAAGGATCTAAAGGGCATTTTTCTTGTGTCACCTAGATCTAGATGCAGACAGTTTTTAAGCCTTACTATCTTTTTCTATAAAATGATTATGGTCATATCTACTTTGAGGATTACTACAAGATTAAAATGTGAATATACATAACTCATTTAAGATCATGCTTAGCCCATCAGACAGTTAGCAATGTTTAGTAGTAAAGCAGTTTAGTTTCTACCTTTTCCACATCCAAATTATTTTGCTTGCCCAATCTAATACATTTATTAGCAATGCACTCAATGCAAAGTCATGACATTAATAAATCAATGGGGAACTAGGGAGGCGTGTCACAGAAGGGAGACACAATGATGGAATACAAGAAGGCAAAAAGGAGCCCTGTGGTGTTGGACTGAAATTATAGGTATCAGCGTAAATTCATGACACTTAATACATAGCTACATATCTACACATTATCTATTTCTAGATCTTAAATTTTGTAGTTCTGAAAGGGCCAAAAAGCCATGACACCCTAGTACAAATGAGCTCACCCAGCCCCTAGACCTTAGTGTTTAATAATACTACTCTCCTGAAAATAAATCAAGGCTTCTTGGACACATGGATGGTTCTAGATCTGAGGCAAAGTAAATAATTCCAGAACATCTTGGAAAGCCAAAATGCAAGGAAGCGCTAAAAGAGATCATGAGAACCTGACAAAAGGACACAGAAGCTAGCTTTAAGGAGTCTCACTAGCCACGTCTTGGGCAATTCCAGCATCAAAATAATGATAGTAATGTATTATGAGTCATTGAATAAAATAAGGGTATCGAATGTATGGTAACAGAATAAACTAAACTTTTGGTGGTGAGCATCCCATAAAATATAGATACCAAATTATAATGTTGTGCATTTGAAATTTATATGGTGTTATCAATCAATATATTATATCAATAAATTTTTAAAAAGAGACAGGTTAAAAAAAAACAAGAAGAATTCATGAGTATATACTGATAATTAGTTAGAAAGAGGAGTTCTTACAGTAGATTATTACTAATAATGGAAGAATGGGGTTAGAAAATCACATTTTGCAACCATAAGAGAAATAATTAATTCACATAAGAATCATTCATTTATGCAAAACTTAACAGGTAAAATTTTTGTGAGGAAGAGAATATTTACATTGTCTCAAAGTACTTCCTTATAAATTACTTATCAAAGAAAAACAGCAACTTCTGATTAGAAAAATCTGAAGGATGCCACCTTAAAAAAATGATCAAAATTAAATGCTAAAGTTTTATAGGGACTCTGATTTAGACATTCTTATCGTTATCGATGTTAAATATTTTGACAATTTACTGGTGTTAGATAATATCCTTGATTTTAAAATATATACCTAACTATTTAGCTATAAAGACACATATGACTTATTCTCAAATGGTTCAGAAAATATATGTAAAAGAGAGAGAGAGAGAGAGAGAGAGGGAGAGAGAGAGGGAGAGAGAGAGAGAGAGAAGGAAGCAAGAAAGGAAAGAAGGAGGGAAGAAAGGAAGCGAGGAGAGAGTAAGAGAAGAAGAACAGGAGAGGAAAAAAATGAAAAAAATGAATCTCGGATCAGAGCATGTGAGAGTTCTTTGTACTAATTTTGTAACTTTAAAATTATTTCAAAATAAATTTAAACAATAAATATATGTTACCATGGGCCATTTAAATATCTAAAATTACATTTATAGCAAGTCTATGTATGTATGGAAGCGCAGATAAATATTGCAGTATGTTATTTGTATAATTGGGGCAAAAAAGCCTTTCACAATCTATCAACACTAGACATAAATATGGACCAAAACATGTAATTGACCAGTTTGTCTCTTTCTCTGAGTCACATGGCCAGTAGTACTAGTATTAGCCTACTGACATAGAAAGATACCATTGTGCATTGGGATGCTAACATTAGAGTCCTGACCACAAGCTGACCAAATGAGAGGTGAGAAGAGATTTCTCAGGACATAAAAAGAGAAATTCTGCCATCATTTTGAGTCTTAGAACCTGATAAAGAAAGCTCTGGTGAAGAGACAGTTTTAGCCTTTCTTTCCTATTACAAAGGGTCATTTACTTCAGGCCATTTTCTTCGTATCACTCTATATAGTACAGAATGAAATGGGAAGTATTCCTCACTGGAGTCTAAAAACATGACATTGGGTATCTTTCTGTCAGTAAAATGGGATAAGCTAATGTAAACGCCTATGGTTTATAAGCAGGTATGCAGAAACACTAGAGACAAAAAGACCGAATAATCATTAACAGCATTATTGACAGTAATTGCAAATTTCCCTATTCTTATAAGTAGACTTTATTTCTAATCTCAGGCACAAATGAGAGCACTTGCTGCATGTCTGCAAGAGCTGTACCTCCGAGCTACCTGCCTGTACTTGGTCAGGTATCTCATAGACATAGCTATATTTGTATGGATCTTACAACAGACCCTACCTCCTTCCTCAACTGGGAGCTTTTTTATGATATGATGATTGAATTAGATGCTGTATTCGAAGAATATTTCCAAATTATACTTGGAAATATAAATGATTACTATCTATAAATTACACTTTTTAATAACTATTTATGGCATCAAAACATTCCAGATTCATAAAATACTATCACAACCATGCATCTTTTGTTTATATGATAGAATGGGTGAGCAACTATTGTCCATGGGCCAAGTCAGTTCCACTGCCTGTTTTTGTAAATAAAGTTTCATTGGAACACAGCCATGTCCATTTGTATTATCTAGGGCTGCTTTCTCCTTGTAACAGCAGAGCTCAGTCACTGCAACAGAGATCTGATGGCTCACAAATCCTGAAGTATTTATTCTGTGGCCCTCTACAGAAAATGTGTGCCATGTCCTGCATAAACATATAATGAATGGCACACTAAATTCTGTCTTGTTGCTCAATGTGCTTATAGCCTAAAGTGTTTAGACTAAAACAAGGTTCACTTGTTTTTCTCTTGGAATTTGTTAGCAAGTGTACACAAAAGAATGACTTTAAAATATAGGAAGTCTATTAAAATAAGCACAATTGCACTATCACTAGCTATCATATTCTCATTCTAAATGTGTATTCTATCACCATAAATTACAAAAATAACAAAAAAGGCGTTATATCAACTTGAAAACACGCTATATATTATTTTAATAAAATACATAGCTTTAATGGAAGTACATTATAAATGAAAGTTCAAATAGTTGAAAACTAGAAGCAAGATCTTTCCAGTGATAATCAATAAGATCAATTATTTCAATTCTTTCTGTCTATGTAATACTTTTGTCATTAGTCTCAGCCTTTAAGAAAACTGACAAAAATCCAAAATTCTGAGAGGCGAGCAATATAATTTCTGGTTAAAAACAATATATTGAAACTGTGCTGCTTGATTTAAGGTAAATATGTTCCTCAAACCCGAAGTTATGCAGATGTCTTATTTCCAACTCAAAGGCATCAAACCATTTCCTTAAAAGCTATCATATGCTTGTTTCCCCAGGAAAGATAAATGACTCTATCTCATTTAGAGCAACTTAAAGCATAAAAGATAATATGTTTTAATTCATTGAAAAGGTTATTAAGAAAATGTAAATCACTGCAGAACTGCTATTAACAAAATAATTACTAGAGATATAGAATTATATATATATATATATATCGGCATATATAATTATACTATATATAAATGTATATAGTTTTATAAAAAGTATAGAATTATAGTTATATATATAACTAAGATTCACTAAGTAGATGGAAGCTATAAATTGATGTCGATATATACATATACGCATATATATGTGTATATATAAATTTGTATACTCATCCTACTTTGTGAGCATTAGTTCTTTATATGAAATACATAAGAATAAAATACCACCCTTAGGTGTGCTCCGGAGTCATCTTAAGTAATGGCACTCACCCTGCTGTGGCCTAAATAACTTTGGAAGTCATATTCATCTTCATTAGTCTTCACAGAAGAGCTTTTTTATATTCATAACACTAGAGAGTTAAAGGTGCTTTATATTTCTATCTACTAAAAGCTTAGTTAAATTATGGTTTCTACGAGGCTCCAAATTAAATTGTAACCAATATATAGTGTGGAAAGATCCATTCTTTATTATACTGGGCATTATAATGTAAAAGATATTTCAATTATTCTTTAGCTGGTGGCATATTTTATAGGACAATGTTCAGAGAAATAATGTGTGGCATTTTAACCATAGGAGGGGAAAACTTACTTTTCATTACAAATAGAAGATTCTGTGAAAGGGAATCTTTATTTTTTTCAATTGCTCCAACAATTTCATACATTACCTATAAGAAAAGAAAATAGCATGATTATTAATGATGAAACACGACCACAAAAATAATTTCTTTTAAAGGAACCTGACTCAGGGGAAGTTTTAAATTATTCATAAGAGAAGCGTCTTTAGGTCTTAGAGTTCACGTTACATGCAAGTCCAACGCTTTCACCTGCGTGCTCTCATTCTGCACATTAAACAAGAGACATCTCTCCTGTTCTAATTGGATCTCCTCTGATCGTGAGTTTAGTGATTCATATTCACGTAGTTTTTATTCTTAAGAACTCTAACCTGCTCAGAAAACTCACTAAACCAAGTAGAAAGACTTCATGACACCTTGGGAAAGAAGTGTGATTTCGGTTTGATAAATTTAATGGTCTCTATTAAAAAGGGTTCTTTTAGATCATCAAAACCATTAATCTGAAGTCTTTAAAATGAAGAAAACATGAGAAACAATTAATTCTGGATTATTCAAAGGACAATTTTCTTCACCATACTTTACTTATGAATACACTTAAACGACTTCATTGTCTGCTTTTATGGGTATTCCAGTCTGGCCTGGGAGATCTCATATTTGAAAAGAGACATGGTTTTATTGCCTCTCCCTATCTCAGCTAAGAGTGAACTTCAGTGTGATCCTGAGTAGTCAGATCAGTCATAAGACTTATCATTTTCAAAGGCTGCTTCTGCTTCTTGGGGAAACACGTTGGGCAGGGTATCACGGTCAGGTGTAACAAGCTGCCCTTTGCTCTGGGTGGGTTAAGATTGAACCAAGGGAGGCCGCTGACCAATGAATACCATATCTTCACATCACATCCCCCATGAGGGTGTATGGGTGGTTAGACCAAATAGGCAATAATCATCCACTCCTTTGGGAATTTTAAACAGACATCCCAGAGACAACTATCTTATCTGCAGCAAGAGGGGACTAGACAGAGAAAGAATCCATGAGAAAGAGGGTATGTGGCTAGAAAAAGGCCAGATATCCTCCAAGGAGCCTTGCTTCCCAAATAGCTTTTAAATTCCAGTGCCTGACCAAGTCATCCTTACAATAAAATCTTATTGAGGTTTTATTCTTATTGTCGAGAGAGCCTAAATGGCACAGAATTCCCAAGACATCCTGCGGATTCTCAGATTTTTCCAATATGAATTTGGATCAGAAGACTGGTTGACCTGAGGCAATGCCAAAAAAACTAAACAACTTTCAGAGACTCTTAAATCATTACCTAATTATCCAGTTTGCTCTTGCACCAGAACATGGTTTATCAATATTAAAATGTAAGCTATATATTTTGTCACATATTATATGTTGTTGAATATGAACAATTTTTATGTTATCTAGAGTAGTAGTTCTCAACCAGGGTGATGGTGACCCCAGGGGACAACTTGTCAATGACTGGAGACATCTGTTTTTGTCACAGCTGAGGGGCTGGGTGGATAGGGATGCTACTAAACATCCTACAGTGTACTGCACAGCTCGCAATGGAGAATTACCTGCCCCAAATGTCCATAGTACTGGGGTAGAGAAATCTTAATCTGGAGATTTGTCTTCTCTATGCCTTCCTAAATTAGGGACAACAGTGCCAAGTGAAACCACAGAAGTCAGAACACTTCCTTCTAAGCTACTTTGAATCTATGTGAATTTTGGCAAGTCATTTAATGTCCCAGAGCTGATCCTACAGTGAAGAGTTCTCTATATGGCTTCAATTTATAATTCTATTATAATTCTAATCTGTTCTTTTCATGGGAATCTGATGATTCTGAATTACACACACACACACACACACACACACACCCCTTTGGACTACTTGATTTTCTCTAAATACCTTCTTGTCTGTCTTTGCTCCTGTTATGGTCCTGCTTTGTGATGGCCATTCCTAACTCCTGCAGTAAAATTCCTACTGGACCTTGATGGCAGGGATTTGGGTATGTTCAGCTTTGTCTCCCTGCAGCATCTAGCCAAATTTCTTGTCCATTAGACACATTCAGTAAATATTTGGTGAAATGAACAAAAAGATTTTGTTATCTTGTGGCCCAATACAGCGTAACATTGTGCTATTCTTTTAAATTGAAGATTATGCTGATGAGTCTTTCATTATACAAACCCTGTGCTTCAGAAAGTTCTCATAAATGGCACCCTGATTGTACTTGGATATACAGAGAAAAAGCTGAAGGTCGACCATTAAAACTAAAGTTCAGAACTTCGCATTTGGTGACTCCATCTGGCCAAGTTATCTAGAAAAAGATGTTTAACACACACATACAAGTGCAAACATTCAATGAGGGCAGTTTGATGCTTGTAGGAAGTATAAAGTTTAGCAAAACAATTTTACTTTGTATAAAACTTAAAAATCATGAAGCAGGTGATCTTAAATTTTTTGTGATAACAGACAAACTACTTTAGTTCTTTGAGTCTTTCTTCATGTGTTAAATAATATTTTGCAAGGGTCGTATAAGTTTTAGAGCTTCTGGCCCTATTCATAAGATATGGACGACATCAGTATTGACAGGATTTGAGTTGAAAGTTCAACACAAGTATTAGACAGTACCCAAAATAGCTTACTTTATTATATAATAATATAATAAATAATATAATAATGCAAATGACTGAGAATGTGTTACATGAAATTGGCATTAGTGGAATGTCAACACATGGTTCTAAATAATGTTTTTTCCCTCCTGGTCCCAAATATGGAATCAAGTATTTCCTCAAAGAGTCTTTGCATATTTTAGTGAAAAACTGAAATTAGAGACCACCATCTGACCATAGAGGTGCAAAATAGCATATTATTATCAGGTTAGTCAATGTTTCTAGGACTTTTCAATGGGCAGAGCTGAGAAATACGTGCCCACTATACACACATATGAAATGTTGTTGTTTTTTCATTTTAAAGATAAAATACAATCTGACTCCAAATTTGGTCTTTTAACCATGATAATTTCTTCAATCCAATGAAGTTTCACACTGGCTTTGTTAAACGTAATTTAAAAATCTAAATAAATAATATGTTTCTATATAACCTGTACTCATCACCTTTAAATATTTTTTTAATTAAAGTTTTAATTTTGAGACAATTGCAGATTCACAAACAGTTGTCAGAAATAATAGAGATAGATCCTGTGGACCATTTACCCAGTTCTCTCCGATGATAACATCCTATAAAATTATCACAACCAGGATACTGACATTAATGCAGTAAAGGTTCAGCTACTCACATCACCACATGGATTCTCCATGTTGCCCATTTATGGGCATACTCAGCTCCCCCAAACCAGTTAAACACATAGGCATGAACCTATTTCTGGGTTCTTTAATCTGTTTCATCGATCTATCTTTTCACCTCTGTCTTGATTACTAAAGTTTTACAATGAGACTTTAAGTAAACTATTTCCTCTCACATTATTATTCTTTATAAAAATTGTTTTAGTTAAAACAATTTATATATATGTTTATATATATAAAATATACATATATTTTAGAATACTGTCTGTGTCTCTATATCTAAAGAAAATTTCACTGATTTTGATAGGCATTACATTAAACCTGTGTACCAATTTAGGGAGAACTATTACTATATCGATAATTAGTAAATTGATTATTCGTTTTGCTAACGTTACATGTATCTCCTTTTATTTAGATCTTTGATTTTTTTAATCAGCATTTTGTGGTTTTCAGCACACAGATCTCTACATATTTTGTTAGATTTACACCTATTTGTATTTTTATGAGATTATAAATGTTATTGTATTTTTAATTTAGTGCTCATTACTAGTGTATAGAAACTCAAGTGATTACTATACGTTTATGTTGTATCTTGTGACTCTGATGAGCTCATTTTTTAGCTCTCTGAGGTTTTTTTTTTTTTTTCTGGTAGATTTCTTGATAGTTTACACATAGACTATCATGTCATCTACAAATACAGATTTATTTCTTCCTTTCCAACATGTCTGCTTTTTATTTCAGTTCTTGCCTTCTATCACTATGCCTTCTAACACTATGCCTTCTAGCACTATGTTTAGTAATAGCAGTGACAGCAGATATCCTTGCCTTGTTTCTGATCTTAGGAGTAAAACATTGTCTTTCACCATGGAATATAACATTAACTATAGAATCTTTGTAGATGCTCTTTATCAAATTGAGGATGTCCCCTCTATTCTTACTTTTTCTAAATGTTTTTGTCATGAATGAATGTTGAAAATCATCAAACATTCTTTTTTGCATCAACTGATATGATAATGTGAATTTTTTTCTTCTTTAGCCTGTTAATATAATAGATTACCTTGATTAATTTTCAAATATTGAACCAGCTTTGTACCCCCAGAAAAAAATGAATTATTCAGTGAATAATTCTTTTAATATATTATTAAGTTATATTTGCTGATATTTAAAGTAACTTTGCATCTGTATTCATGAGGGATATTGATCTTAGTTTTCTTTCTTTCGTTTGTGTGTATACTATGCTTGTCTGCTTTTGATATCAGGGTAATAATAGCTTCATAAAATTAATTAGAAAGTGTTCTCTCTTCTATTTTTTAGAAAAGATTGTATAAAGTTAATGTTAATTTTCCTTTAAGTATTTGGTAGAATTCTCCCTTGAAACCACTCGGGACTGGAGCTTTCTTTTCAGGGAGAGTTAAATTACAAATTCATTTCCCTGATGGTTATTGGGCTATTTAAATTATCTAGTTCCTATTGGATAAACTGAGGTAATCTGAGTTTTTTTTTTTAGAAATTGATTCATTTCATCCAAATTGTTAAATTTATATATTAACAACTGGTCGTAGTTTTTCCTTTAGATCTTTTTGATATCTGCAGGATCTGTAGTCTATGGTGATGTTTCCTGTTTCATTCTTGATATTAGTAATTTCTATCTTTTCTCTTTTTTCTTTATCATTCTTTTAGATGCTTGAGATTTTTATGGCTCGTTTTTTTTTTAAAGAACCAGCTCTTTCTTTTATTCATTTTCTCTGTTTTTCACTGTATTGATTTCTCTTCATTATTGCTTTCTGTTTGTTTTCTTTGCTCTCTTTTTTCTAGGTTCTTGAGGTGAGAGATGAGATTGTAATTTGAGACATTATTTTTAATATATGCATTTTAGTGCTACAAATTTTCCTCTCAGTGCTGTTTTAGCTATTTCTCACAGATTCGATATGTTGTGTTTTCATTTTTATTCAGTTGACCATATTTTTTTGAATTCCCTTACTTCTTTTTTCATTCATGGTTTATATAGAAGGGTATTGTTCAGTGTCCAAGTATTTGGAGCAAAAGTCCTGCTCTCCCACTAGACCTCCTCTGACATCTCCTCCCGCCTCTAACCCCTACCTCCCGGCCCCCCCACTCCCACCTCCTCACAGCACTGCTCCAGAATTTTTTTACATTATTGCGAAAACAACTGACTTAGGTGACTCCTTAAGAAGGACTCATGGAGTCACCTAAGTCATCTAATTTGAAGCTGATAAATGGACTGCCTACCCAAAAAGAAGACTCTCACTCCAAAATGCATTTATTATTTTACGACGGAATTGCTTCCAAATAAAGCAAGTCTGTCTGAAAGCGTAAGCACGTTATATTCATCAGCCCACTACACCTCAGCATCAAGACCCACCTTACTGAGACCAGTGGCCTCTAGGAGGTAGAGGAGGCAACAACTACACAGAACAGAAATTATGGTAGATGCAGAATTTAGTGGGGCAAGGCCACTGGATTCCTGAGCAATTCAAAGAGAAATGAACCTCAAAGCCTACTTAAATAGACAAGAGGAATTTCTATGAAAGGAAAACCACCAAAGAGGAACTCAGTCTATCTTAGAAATTACCTTTAGCTTTGTGAGTTTGCAATGTCACTAGAATAGATAAAGTTTTGTCCTCTCAGCTGTGCCGCTTTGGAGGGACATAACGGGTGCTGTTGCAGCATTTGGAAGCAGGTTTTAGGCAGAGGTCTTTCTAGGTCATTCAGGACAGCCGTTCTGCTCTCAGCCCTACCCTTCCTTTTCTTGCTGTTTTGTTAGTTGGGAGATGAAAGGAGAAAAACTTGAAAGTTGCAAAAGATAGAGGCCAGGTTAAATGCTTTCTTTTCCCCTCTGTCTTTACATTATTGAAATTCAGATTTTATTTTTTTGCCTCTTGAAGACTGGAAGATAGGGTTCATGTTTTAAGTTACAGTGTCCCCCATGCATATAATAAAAAAATTTCTATGCATATAACCCAATATAAATCTTTAAGGAAATTGTCATGTATTCAAAGATTTCCTTTGGAATAATTTTGTTCAATAAAATTACTCCAAAGGAAATTTAGCATTTGCTTATATTTCGGCAGTTAGCAATATTCATCTAAATGCTCCAGTGTGAATGCCAAATGAGGGGTGCAATATAAACTAGGGAGCATGGCAGTATGCTGCTTTTTTGGAATTACTTGCTGTAACACTCCAGTACTGCAATAAATATAATTAAAAGATAAATTATGTTAGCTATATATAAAAAAGGGAATATAAAACTTTCACCATGGCTATGAATCACAATTCAGCAAGGTACCTCATTTCCTGGGTCCACAAAGAAAAGTTACGAAATACCAAACCACATGCATTTTCTTTCTGTGTGAAGGCTGTCAGGCTCATGCTTGGCTAATCACCAAGGAAACTAAAATCCGAAGGTGGGAGAGCTCCACGGAAACAGCTCTATCCCCCATCATTGCTTTTAATTCCCTGAATGGAAAGCGAGAGCAGTTGGCTTATTCAACCTCGATAAAGAAGGTGCTGTGGTGTGCCAGAGCTGGGACTTAGTGTGTTCTTCATGTCTGCTGTCTGTCTCTGTCCGGGTGTCTGGCACACAACAGGAGGTTTGTAGGAGATGGCGGAATGCGTTTCAAACTGAGCACCTATGCTAGGGTTAATAACACCGTCAGCGTTTCTGAAAATGTGCTTCACAGATTACCTATAGGAGAACATGTTCAGTGCATGTTTATTAAGTACTGAAAATTATTATTAAGCACAGCTCCGGGTACTAGTGACTGACAATGGTCTGCGAACTCTGTCCTCTTATGTGATGCTGACAGGTTTAAAGAAACCCAGGGACAAGGTTTACAGAGAATAACTGTTTTCTTGGTATTTTAGATGTAGAACAACTATTAGAGAAGATACTGGAATATTTTTAAATTGCTAATAAGTTTAAAATGAGACTACACTGTAATTATACTCAGGCTAAACTTTTTTCTTAGGAGACTTAGCATTTTGTAAAAAGCTACAGAGAAAAAAATTTCAAATACTTTTATCTAAGACCACAGCAGTAGAAGCCAGTATTTTTCAAACACCCCTGATTATTGTGGTGCCCTTTAAGAGCTATACACAGTGCTGGAAGTTTGGAGAAGATGAAATGAATAAAAGTCTGCTAAAGTAAAAAAGGCAGTGGACCAAGAATTATGAAAAGGGTACTTAGTATAGATCCCACCTATCAGCCTAAAAAAGCACTTATGGGACAAATGCTGTAATAATTAACTGTGGGAGCATGAGTAGCTTCTCTGAACCTCAGTTTCTTATTTATCCAATTTAATGCTGAATTGGGGCCAGTTCACACTAAAGTTTAATACTTTATTACCATAGCCCACCAATAAAAAAATATTTTTAGAGATGAGAACAAGCTATATACAGACACAGTAAATGGGCATGGGTGGATACCATCTATGTAGATTTTCAAATTGCCTTTCATCTAGCTAACAGCAAACATTAATAAATATAATCTTCATTGAAACGGGGCTAAAAGACTGTATTTGGAAATAATCAAAGAAAACATTTAGAATTGATCTTTTAAAAATATTTTATAAAATATAATACATGCACATTTATAAAATTTGTAAAATATTAAAAATAATAAAATTTACCTCTAATTGCTTTTCTCAAAGATAGCTTATTTCCTCCTTCCTTCCTTCCTTTTTTGCTTGCTATCTATCTATCTATCTATCTATCTATCTATCTATCTATCTATCATCTATCATCTATCATCTATCACATCTATTTCTGTCTAAGCACACACTTTCAAAAGAGTTGGACTCTGTTGCACATTGTGCTTGGCAATGCCTGTCCCTTTTACATACTCCACTTGCTCTCTGATGAATCCCTGCCCTTGTCTATTCCACGGTCTTTAACCTAGCCCTCTGGCTAGGGCTGCCGCTGAGGCGCTGGCGTAAGACTGGTGGGCAGGATGAGGGTAGAAGCTTTGGTAATTCCCTTCCTCCCAGCAAATGCTGAATTCCTTCTCAGACTCCATTTTCATCCTACAGCGCACTCTTCATGGTCCCAGTTCTTCCATGGCAGGCTACCCTGGATCTGGCTCCCAATAGCTGTCCTTAGCTCTTGATCCTGTGATACTATCTCCTCTTTTTCTCTCCCCAGCCTCACAGAAGGTGGCTGCTCCCACTGGGGACACATCTCTAGGTCACTTCACTGTCCCGTCTATCTCCTCAACTTTTCCTATAAAACCTATTCCCTATAATCTTTTCTTCTTGAAAATTTGGCATTGTTTCTTTTTTTAGACTAGCTCCTGACCAACCTCCCGACTTCCCAAAAGAAGTAACCTCTCAATTATTTCTTTTGTCTATTCCTGCCTTGGTGCTGACAGCTCAGATGCTTCTGCCTGCTCTGCAGCTCACAAAAGGACCGGGATAGATATCATGTTCATCACTGTTCAAAACACCTGAGGAGAGATAACAAAGCTCTTGAAGGTCTAAAAGAAAGCAAAGAGAATGACGCAGGGACTAAAAGTGGCTGATGGATGAAGACAGGCAGAGTGATAAGAACTATTCATTCTAGAAAGACTGAGTGTGGAAGGAGATACCATCTAAGCCCATGAAATGAATCATGTGAAGAGAGCAGAACAGATCTCAGCACACTTGCTGGGATGCACAGCCTTAAAAGTTAGAGAAAGAAGAAATGGAAACAATAGAGCACTGCTCTCTGGGCTAGAAGCATAAATATTACAACTATTCAATTCTTAATTCAGGCCAGAATCAGGAAACAAACAGAAAGTGCCTGAGTGGCAAATTCATAGTGTTATAGTCTTAGGAAAGCTTTTTGTGGCATCATTTACATTTGCTCCTTTGACTTCATATGGCTTAATTTTCCTTCTTTCTTACTCTTATCCAGCAAAGATTATTTATAGTTTCCAGTTAATAACACTACATTAGAATGAGATGGTTTTCTACAGCATGCACACTCTTTATGAGGCAATATGTAAGAATAAACCAAATTGCTAATTCTATTATCGCATAATTAATGTATTTCTGATATGGAACTTTATATTGCCATGTGGTTAAAATGCTAAAAGTTAAAGTTTCTGTGACTTTAACTTTTAGTTAGTCTGTGTGGAATGAACAACAGAAAGCAGAACTGGGGGATGAGGGCAGCCAAGAGAATCAGCATCACTTAGGTCATGGGAAGGGCGTCAAAGGTTCCCAGGGGAGGAGTGTCTTAGAGACGCACAAAAGCACTCAACATTGAAAAGCATAGGGTGAGTGAAACCATATTGTGACAATAACAGACAAGTTAGCACAAGAAAACAGGATGTCCTAGGCCACTGTACAGTGCTTCTTCTGTGGCTGACGCATGAGGGGACTTAACTTTTAGTCACATTTGCAGTTCTGACATTATAGAGGACTAGAAGTTCTTAATACTGAATTGAGTCTGTGAGTTCCTATAAAAGCAAATAAAGAACTTTCTATTCCTGGAAAAATCTCACTGGAGTTGCCTGAGGTTTTATCTGGTTACAAGGAAAAGACTGTCCCTGCTGAATATATTTTAAAAAGTAGTGTCAGCTGAAAATAAAACTGAATCGTGATTACATCCCCCAAGTTCTGCACGTTCACCTACCAGGTACATGAAGAACAAGAGTATTAAAATGATCTGGAAGATCTGATTTCTTAAGAAGAAAGCAAATTTTATTCTTTTACCAAGGAGAGGTAAGCTAGAAGGTAAAAAATGTTTAGAAGAATGGTTTATGAACACTTGATTAAAAAAAAAAATAGCAGCCACTGGTGCCACTAGGTTAGGTCTATTATTAACAACTTGAATCAGAATAATCACATTTAATTTTGAACAGTATTATCAGAGAAGTGCCAAGATAAATGAAATAAAGGCAGTTAGTATACATTTAAGTAAAAACGTTCATTCATTCCTTTACTGATGATTACTACTTATTCTCTCAGTTAGTGTTAGGAGATGATTAAAGTGAGACTATTAACCTGGAGAGAGTGAGGAGAGTAATATCAATAGGGTACCGGGGATAAGAACGGGAGCTTTCAGATTCAAGAGATAAATAGAGGAGAGAGTGGTTCGTGTTTAACAACTGGGTTTCTGAGTTGTAAAGTAGGACAAATATGGAATATTGGTTTTATATATTTATTTACATTTTGAAGTGAGTTGGGAAGAGGAGAGTTTGGGAAGTGGCTAAAACGTTTAGTTAGCTTCTGAATCTGTTGAATTTAAGATGCCACCCAAGAAGAGATATTAAAAAGTAGATATACAGGTACAAAAACCACAGGAGAAATAGACTGGAGATTTGGGAGTCATCGCATAGATAAAACTGAATCATGACCATAAGTAGACTCCTAGGAGAAGACATAAAATGCGACCCTGAGAAACTTAAGTAAACGTGCTTATTAGTCAAATTTATAATCCATCTCTCCATCATGTTATTTACATGATGCAAAATATAATCTCTTGAGAAGAAGTGGTTGGGATTATCAGGTGATAAAAATGCAAAGCTTTGAAATACATTCTAGAGTACACTACATCACATCAGAATGTATATAAAGATGGGATTTTGGCAAGAGGAATAAAATAACGTTTTTGGCAAATATGAATATATCCAATAATTTTTCATGCTCAGTTCCACCTTTCTGTCTGAGATTTGTGGAAGAGTCTCAATTTCATGCATAGTAGTAAATCGATCTCTCTATAGTATCAATATTAACAAGCAGAGGCTTCTATTTTTTACTTTTCCATTAAGTGATTCTATTTAATAGTTTTGCTTGTTTTCATTCTGATTCATTAAGTTAATAAATATTAATAAAAAATAAGTTATTAGGAACTCATTATTGTTAAGAGTCTTTATCTAGATATATAGAATATAAACATAAACATTGCTTGAAACTGAAACATCTGGAATTTATAAAAATGCTTCAATGGTTCCTTTTAAAGAAAACAAACAAACAAACAAACAAAAAGATATCTAGACGATCTAAAGTTCCTTATTTATAACTTTGTGTTAGCACATGAAAATAACAGAACGTATTAAATCTTAAAAGAAAGAAAAAGATTCCCTAAATGAGATTCTGTATTTTCTCTTTCTAACTAAACCCTAGGTAAGGAAACATTTCTCAAGTCTCCTACAAAAACCTATGCCAAAGGTGAAAATGTTTTAAGCACAGAGCACCAGGAGCCTAGTAAAGTTAATTTTTACTTTTCTAAAAGTCTGCCCAAGAGGTGAACAAATACAGATGTAAATTAAGCTCTTTCGTGTGGATCAAAATACCTTTGTCAAATAACCTTTAATACTATCGTTTTTGGCTTAGACCAGACAGATTTCATTGTTATGTCTGGGGATTCTGCCTGGAGAAAAGAAAGAGAGAAATAAATGGAAGCCTCCCTATTGATTAGTCCAGCTCTTATTTCTTTTGATTTAAAGGTTCACTTTCAGAGTCCTCTTGGGCACATATTGTCTCCCACAGATCTCTGGGGGTGAAGGGCAGCTGACAAGCTATGGATGTGTTCCTGACAAAGGTAGAATCGGGAAATCAAACAGGTCAAGATTTCCCTTGCATACATGCTGTGTAAATATGTCTAAGGACAAAGAGGTTGGCTTTCATCTGTATGTCACCTAGAATCTACTGCAGTACCAATGAGATAAAGATCTCTACTTTTCAGAGAGCTGGATAACAGCATAAGTCTAAACCAAATACATTTCAAACTTAATTTATTCAACAATAGGGGCAGATCCTTTTCAAGAAGGAAAAAGAATCGGGTATTTTATAGACTGACCACAAATCGGTAACATCATTCTTTTCCCCACATCCTTTCTATCAGCAACATTTTAGTAATATGGTTCCCATAAAGACCTGCAGTAAGCAGTGACATGAACACCAATGATCCGAGATTACAACTGTATCACAGAGATGTGTTTTAGGGAGACAAAAAGGGAATCCTGATGAACACAATCAAAATCTACCCGCGGAAAAACACATCTATAAGCACATTATATAAAGGGGCAGTTCTGTCATAAAATTACATCCCAGAATATGTATATAAGTTTCAGACAATGCTTTAATTTCCTTAGGGCAAGAAATACTGAAAAGATCTTTTAAAATCTACAGTAAAATTGCACACACCTGTATGCTCCGTTAAAATATGAGTGAGTCATAAAGCTAAATGGTAAAGAACATAATTTTTTACAAGAATCTTTTTAATCAAGGTAAAAGTTCTTATCACTAAAACACTCTGTGTATTCAGTGAAAAACAGAATGTCACATTAACAAAAGTTAAAACATTTATCTAAATGTTTTCTCTTTTAATATTATATTCCCCAGAGAGAAATATCTCAATTTTCTGTGCTTATCTTCCACTGAAGTTTTTCGAGTGTGATAGGAAGAGCAAGGAAATATCATAATGGCGGTGGTTACATCTTCCTTATCATCTGGTGAAGTGGTATTAATAACATTGTGAAAAATAAAAATAAATATTCTAAGATGACTTATACAACATTATACAGTAAAATCATACTTATAAGATATAAGAATTAATAAATATATATTTTTAACTAATCAAAGACATTTTACCACTAACTTAATTTGAACAAGTTAATTAGGTCCCTAAAATTCTTGTGTGAGAATATAGCCATTTGATTAGATCCACGAAATATTTTTTGGTCTTCAATATCTGTGATGCGTGAGTTCAAAATTTTGCTGAATATGGTGGTATTCCTGAATTGAAAGCTATTGTTAGGGAAATACGACTCACATATTTGAGGCTACATCTCAAAATAAACATATTTGCATTTATTACTTGCTTACTTAGCCTTTAGAACAAGGTTACGAGGTTCATAGTATATTCTCCTTAATTACAAACTTCCTGGGTGTGTCAGCTGAGAGTCGGTGTCCTCCTCAAAGTCCTAGCAATGGAACCCCAGTGTGTCCCAGTGCATCTTCTCTTTCCACTACACCGAAAAGGTTCTATGACTACAGACATTAGACACTTTAAGAATTTTACCACATATGATGGTGGAGAGAAAAAAGCATTGAGACTTGAGGAAACTGAGTCATGGAATTTTGACCTACTGGGCTACAGTGAGTTGAACAGTGTACCCTCAAAATTCATGCCCATCCAGAAGCACAGAATGCAACCTTATTTGGAAATAAGATATTTTCAGAAATAATTAGTTAAAATGAGGTCATACTGGATAGAGTGGGCCTTAAATCCAATGATTGGTGTCCTTAAAGAAGATGAGAGGACACACATAGAAGGAAGGTCATGTGAAGATGGAGGCAGAGATTGGGATGCTGTGTCTAACTAAGCCAAGGAACGCTGATTGCTGCAACCACCAGAAGCTAGGAGTGGCTTGGAACAGATTTCTGTCAGAGTCTGCAGAAGGAATCAACCCTGCTGACACTTGATTTTGGACTCTGGCCTCCAGAACTATGAGAGAATAAATTTCTGCTGTTTAACACCGCCCCCCTGCCCCGCCCCCAGTGTATGGGCCTTTGTTATGGTACTCTCAGGAGACTCATAAATAACTACAATCTTTGGTGATTCACTAAACTTCACCAAGGCTTACTTAACTGAAAAACTGACATAGTAACATTTATACACAAGGCTGTGGTGAAAATGCCTCAGTACTTTGTAAATTAGAAAATGCAGCAAAACATCAGGCATTATTATTGATCAGAGAAGGCAGAGATCAGTGAAATTTGAATTAGGCCAAGACTTTGATCCTTGGAAAGATGGATAAAATTACGACAGAAAGAGGGTGTTCCAGTTATGAGAAAATACATGAGAAAAATAGAAACGGAGAAATGTAGGGATCACTTTCAAATTAATTAAGTGTGGTAAAGAAATTCTACAATGTTATGAGTTAAAACTCCTCTTCTCATCTGTAAATGCTAAACCAATGAACACTTGTATTAGTTTCCTAGGACTGTTTACCAAATGACCACAAACTAGGCGCCTCAACACACGACAAATTTATTATCTCACAGCTGTGGAGGCCAGAACTCTGAAATCAAGCATCCTCGCTCTCCCGGAGGCTATAGGAGATGCTCCTTCCTTGCATTGTCCAGTTTCTGGTAGCTCCAGACATTCTTGGCCTATGGCTGTATCACTCTAATATCTGCCTCTATGGTCACAAAGCCTCCTTTTCTCTCTCAAATCTCTCTCTGCCTTACTCTTATAACGGACTTATAGTTCCCCCAGATAATCCAGGATGATCTCATCTCAGGATCCTTAAGTTAATTATACATGCAAAGATCCTTTTTCTGAATGAGATCCCATTCACAGGTTTAGAGATGAGCACATGGATGTATTTTTTTGGCGGGGAGAGGGGGACACCATTTAAACCAGTACAGAGAAAAGGAAGATAAAACAGATACATTATCTTAAGTGAGAACAATATCACCAACTTGATTTATGTAAACCATCAAGGCCAATCATAATATGAAACATTTATCTAAGATGCAAAGGTAATCACATCATGCTAAAACTAAAAGATCACCATAAACAACTTTCAGACAAAAAGACCTAACAAGCATACATCGAAGGTCAGATACATGTTATATAAATATAATACAGCTTTTAATTTTGATTTCTCTTTCCATTAATTTAATTTTTATTACTTCATTTTGCTTTACTATCTCTTATTCTATTCCCTTTTCTTATATTAAAATTTAAGAACTTCAAAATACTATTTCCCATTAAAGTTAGTTCAGAATCACCTTAATGGAAATTAAAATTTCCTAAGAGCCCAGGTCTTTTGCCAAATAATAATTCTTATTTCCTCTGAGATTCTTAATTTTAGAAGCCAATAAAATTAGACACACTTCTGGATTTAATGCTTATCTATCATTTAAATCACCAGAAGAAGTTTAATAGCAATTCCTAAAACAGGTAATTCCCTATATGATTTAAAATTTGCTAAAACAAATAACAATAACAAAACATGACTCACAGTCATCTTTAATTCAGATTCATGCTCATTAATGAGACCCTGTTAATATTTCATGCACAGCCTCTTCCCATTTACTTGAAAATATTTCTGTAATGGAGATTAGAAAATATACCATGCTCCTATGAGTAATGAAAAATTCAAATGTGTTTAGGAAAGCTCTTCTGTTATAAAGCAAATAATGTTGCTTAAACGTTTCTAAAAGGACCTCTGAGCCTCTGCTCCAAACAAGGTTTAGAAGCATGGGAGGGTCCCACAGTCAGAGAAGGATGGCGAAGCCATCCTGATGGGGCTGGATGTCAATATCATCACCAGCAGTAATGATTATTCCTTCCTACGAGATGCAGTGAGCTTTTACTAACAAAACCAGGTAAACTTGTCACAGTGTGTAAGTGGAGATGAGAGAGACTCTCTAACTCATCCATCTGGCCAAAGAAGAACCTGCAAAGCAGCCCAAGAACCCCAGAGCTATGGGACTCGCCTTTGGGATCAACTTTATCACTAAAGAGCTATTCAGGAATATTCACCCTACTGTCCAAAATAGACTCCGCATGCTGATTTTAATCCAATTAGCTCCTTGCTACATCTCTTGATTTATAAAATGCAGAATGTGCTGCTTTTCTTGAAAATGCAATAGCTCAAAATTTAAGTACATGTACCTACATCTGATGACTAGAATGGCATATGGCTTGACATATTGTCACAAATTACATATAATCTATACTGTAATATGTGAATGAGTCCTTAGGGAGTCCTTGGGCTAAGACTCATTAGTACATCTCAGTGAATTGAAAGATTTTTTTTATAAAACTACAAAACTGACTCCAATTATGGAAAATCCTGCCTAAAATATAAAGGTGCTTTTATAGGAAAATTCATGAATCCACGGGGTTTTGGCTCTATGGTAACTAATCAAATGTTTTTCTCTGCTTTGCTTTATTGCTAATAGAACTCAGTTAAATACATTCATTAAAACTATTCACTGTTCTTTCCCCAAGTTTGTATAAAACAATTGAAATGGAAACTTCATTAAGTGCTTAGAGAACAATTTTAAAAGCAAACATAAACTACCAAAACTTGGTCTCATTCAATTTAATACAATTAACATTTACTGTATATCTAATACCTTTCTAAAATACAATAAAAACAGACTTATAAGATTGGTCAGGTATATACTGACTTCAGATATCTCCCATGAAACTTATAGAAAAATAATTTTCCAAAATCATTAGTTATACTTTATTGTATTTTTTTTGAATAAATCCTATAGATTCAATAAATGCTAATATAGAAAATCATAAATTTAAAAATCTGAATATAGGACTAAAATATTGTGACTGTTACCAAGAACTTTGAAAGCTAAATGGAAGAATTAGGAAAGCTCACCAAGAGCAATGTGTCATTAGAGACCAAGGCTAAGGTCACCCACACACACTCTTCAGATTCCTAATTCCTATGTATAAATGTGAAGTTGGACAGTGAAGAATGCAGATAAAAAAATAGTTCATTAAAAAAATGATTCATTTGAAATATGGTGTTGGAGAAGAGCTCTACAGATACCCTGGAAAGAAAGACGAATGAGTGGGTCTTAGAGCAAATTAAGCCTGAAACATTGCTGGAGGCAAAAATGACAAAATTAAAACTGTCCTGTCTCGGGCACATCATGAGAAGGCAGGGTTCTTTGGAAAAGACAAATACTGCTGAGAAAAATAGAAGGCAGAAAGGAAAGAGGAAGACCAAATACGAGATGTATTGATCCCCTAAAGGAAGGCATGAATAGGCGTGAGTCTACAGAAGCTGAGTAGGTGCTGAGGACAGGACACTGGACATCGCTCATTCATAGAGTCACCAAGAGTTAGAGCTGACTCGATAGCATGTAACACACACACACAAATCTCTCAAACATAAAAGAATAAACTCTGAGAAAGTTATTAACTGTTGTACATAAAATCTTCCACTGACTTCCTCTCCACATCCACTAAATACTCAAGCCATCATATAACATCTTTCTACTATAACTTCTCACAAAGATGCCCCTTGTCCTGTCTCATCCCAGAGCATTTCCTGTTGACCCCTCCTCCTCCTTCTTTTCTCTAGGTTTCTTTGATTCTTCTCTTTCCTGCTAACTGTTTTTCTCCATCTTCTCCATGTTCTTTCTGGATGCAATGATCAAAATACACATTTCCAAAAATATAACTGTTTCTAAAAAACAACCAACCTCTTTCATCCCAGTGTCATGTATTGTTAGCAACCTATTGGGAATTCTATTAAAACCTCAAATTTGAAACATCTAAAACTGAATACCTTTCCTTCTAAACTGCCTCATTCTCTAGGATTTCCTCTCTTAAATGGCATAACACGACCATCCAGCAGGATGAAAAACTGCAGTGTCATTTCAAGTTACGTCTCCTCCCTTGCTCCGTACACCCAGTCAGTCTCCATCTTCAGTCTCGCTTCCTGATGAAGGCCTCTGATGCGGTCCACTGTCATCGCTCAAATGCAGCCCTTGCTTGAGTTTCCATAGCCCCCTTTCCTTTTTTTGCAATTCATCTAGATTATGCTTCTCTTACTTCATCCCCTACCTTGTCTAAAAACATCTGATGCATTAACGCTGTCAAGAGAACAAAGTCCTGAGTAGTATATGCATATTTATTCCTGGCTTGGCCAAAAACAGCATTTTTACACTTTTCTCCTATCATTTTCTACAGACTTACTAAACTTTTTGTACCATTTCCCAACTACAGTGTGGGTAGATATGGCATAATGGTACACAGCCTTCATCCTAGTTGCCTTCCTGTACTGAAGACATTGAAAAGTGGAAAAATTACCCTTCCCAGACTCTTTTGCAGCTAGCGTCTGATTGCTGTGTAGCTCCCACCAGTCTGGCACTATTGCACAAGACTTAGAAGGCAGAAGCGATGGAGGCCATGTGTCTGCTGTTTTGGCTGTTTTACCTGGTAAGTGTGCCATGAAGACGTTTTGTTTTTCTCTAGCAGTGGAGGTCTCTAGGCCCCATCACTGACCTCTTCTATGTTGTGTGATAGGGTATGAATATTTTACTGGTGTAGTTGGTAGCACTAAATAAGAGTCAGTACCTGTATCAGCAGCTTCTCAATATGGCTGGAGGCTTCCTGAACAAAGACAAAGCCATAACTACATTGGGAGCCTTATCATGTGGTGTGGTTTTAATTAAGGTCATTTATGAAAGTTCAACTTAAAATCTCCCAACAATTATTTTCCTGTATTAAGGTTGTTTCCTGCTTGAACAGCTAGAATGAATTGTATCCTATGCAGTGGAGTCCTGAGGGTTACATGTGCCACTCATTTTCAAAGTCCATGTCTTTACTGGGATGCCCCTCCCTCTGACCCTTAGTGAGTGTTAACTCACCCTTGAAGGCCTGAGTCATATTCTACCTCCTCTAGAAAACATTTCTACATTTTTTTTTGAAGTCAAATAATTGTTTCCTTCTCTGTAGTAATATGGAACATTGTTAATATTACTACCATTATTATAAACACATTATAATTATTTGTCAATTTATCTTTTCCTTATTTGACCACAAGACAAGGAATAGATTTAACTCACCTTTGAGCTTCTAGCGCTCTGAGTTTGACGTAGAGATTCAATAAACAATAAGTAAAATGAACTGTAATATATTGAGTGTGAGAGAGCGAGTAGAGATTTCACCCTCTAATATATAATTTGTACTGAGTGCCAAATGGGGGAAACTACCCGAAGGCTATAATTTCAAAAGTGGAAGACATTAACTATAGATGGGAGATGGACTGAAGATTAATGGGACATAGTTTTAAGTATTAAAAGAAGGACATGGATAAAATTTGACCTCATGAAGAAGATAAGAAGGATATTTCAAGCTTGAGCATGAGGAAGTTTAAGGGGAGACAGGGGATGCCCAGAAACAGTGAGTGGATTAGAAAAAGTAACCTGAACAGAGGTTTTGTAGAGGGGAGGTGTGACTGCTGAGTCATGAGAAAAAAAAGATAGGCATCGGCTTGAAGAAGCCTGAGAGGAGCTAAGCCTAAGGAGTGTGAATTTTTTTAGACAGGTAAGAAGGGTTCATTAAAGATTCTAAAGAAAGAAGAATGTTTGACAAAGCTGGTTAGGGAATCTATAGAGATCTGAGAGTAGCTTGCTTCTTAGGTTGCATACTTTAAGATAAAAATTTAATACTAAAAACTCAGACATCCAATGTTTGTTTGGATTATAAAAATATCCTAAAGTTCACAGCAGAGCTCTCTGTATTAAATCCAGGTTTTTTTTTTTTCTCATACTAAGTTATAATTCTCAAAACATTATGAGAAGTGTTATACTGCACGCTTCATCTCCCACTTTCTAGATACAAGTTCTTATCAGGCTAAAGAAAATAGCTTAGAAAAGTAAAATCGTGTCAGTTGTTCACCCAACTTTTGTTTATTAAAATAATAAACTCCAAAATATCAAAAACTTTAAAGCTTATCCTTAAGACCTTTGGTCCATTGGTACATGTGATAATCACGGTTAACTTCTGACTCACCCTTCCCGCGTAGTGCATGACCGTGAACGCTGTGCCTTGACCTTTGAGTGCAACGTTTCCATTCCCGTCCCTCATGGGGGAATACACTGCATTTGTATTTGAGGATTCTAGGAGACTTTGGAGCTTTTTGGGAAGACTTGGTTCCACTGACCAAATCATTTGACTTTCTTCATCCAATAAAGAGAGAAATCCAGATGGCGTCTGAAAGTTAAGAGAAAAGAATTATTTTCTTCTACTACTCAATTAATTATTTTTGTTATTATTCCTGGATGCTTATTTATATTTTCATTATTTCATAAACAGCTCACAGAAAATAAATATCTTTACGTTTAAGACTCATCTATTTTTGCTTACTGCTGTATGCCCACCATCTAGCCAAAACCCCGATGTAAGGTAGTTCCTCAACAATTTTAACTAATTAGAGGAATGAATAAATAAACAAAAGAGTGTATTTTAATGTCTTTAAAACACTGGCATTATTAAAATGTATAGTCTCATCTCAATAAGAAAATAAAACTTCTGACTACCGAAAACATAATTTTTCTTAACCTATTACTCAATAAAACACTTTATACTTGTGGTGGAACAAGTAACTTATCAAAAAACAAAACCTATGATGATGTTAAATCTTAAAAATTGTGATAAAATTTTACTCATTACTCA
>NW_006434373.1:3776641-3781037 GCF_000325575.1 Pteropus alecto
GAAGTAATTTTGATATTCGTATATTTAAACTTAGAAAAATAGAAAGTTTGAAGCTATAACCTGTAAAACTCAAATTAGATGTTTGATAATGTACTGCTGCCAAACAAGGTAAAGTCATATATCAGCAGTCCCCAACCTTTTTGGCACCAGGGATCATTGCACCTATGAGATTCTAATGCCTGATGATCTGAGGTGGAGCTGAGGCAGTGATGCTAGCTGGGAGTGGCTGCAAATAGAGATGAAGCTTCGCTCACTCACCTGTTGCTCACCTCCTTTTGTGTAGCCCGGTTCCTAACAGGCCACGGACTGGTACTAATCTGCGGACCGGGGGTTGGGGACCCCTGGTATAGTAGGCAACAATTTAAAATTAATGTCATGTGAAAAAAAAAATGCTCCTTAAAGAACTTCCCTACCTCTGATTCTGTGCTCCTTCAGACACAGAACACCATTCTGTTCATGTGGTTTACACATCAGCTGAAAAACTTTACTGAATGCTGTGCTGCTTATCTTATCTTTCCTAGAAATATTTTCTATTGACATGTTTTAAAATAACATACTTTATATTATTTATTTACATTGTTCAATCATATAGCTTAATTCTTCACACTGTCTCAGTGTGCTTTTTGAAGTATGACTCATAAAAATAATTTTCAGGAAGTGAAGAGATCGATATTGACCTCTTACAGCAGTTTGTAGTTGATTTGAGGTCCTCAAACGATACCACCACAGGCCTTTCAGGGTGTCATTTATTTGGACAATAAAAAGTCATTTCTTTGTGTCATAAATATTTTAGTTGTTTTAAGCCTTTCAAAGTCTCCTGCTCTTAGTAAAGAAAATTCAAACACAGTCTACCATTGTCTGAGGGCTGCAAATGTTATGACCATCCTGGTGCCACCCATAGAGAACAAAGGCTGAAAGTACCACCCATGGGAAGGACCGCTGCTCGGTGGAGTCACGCACACCAGAGGGTGCCTTTTGGAGATATCTGGCAACCGATGGCCTCCCCAGGAAGGAAAAGGAAGAACGAATGACATGGAAAATGGCATGTGAAGGAACTGGAAATGCCTTCTAAAAACAAGTTCACTCGCCTCAGCACATTATCTGGAACACCTGGAGAGACATTTCTGACCAACACAAAAATGTTTTTCAATAAGAAAAAAGTTCACTACAGGAAGTGTTAACTAGCAGATAGTTTTGCATGATGCAGCACAAGAACCTCAGTGTGGCCAGGGATCCCATAAAGAGTCCCCACTAAGAGCCCAGAGATGGAAAAAGAAAAGAGGTATACAAAGTGGATGGGGAGAGGCCCTAAAAGAAAACAAGTCAGTGTAAGAGGTTTGCTGAGGGCTGATCCTGTCTGGGATGTTTACAAAACAGAAATTCTTTACTTTAATTTATAGTAACCTATTTACTGAAGAGTAAGTAAAATGTTGCTATTATAATACCAGAGGCTGTTCCTTCGCCTGCTGATTTGAGCATAGTGTCGTGGCACTTCTCTATAAGCTCTTACACTTACATTCATCCACATACAAACATATACACAAGCACATACAGATACGCAGTGGAAGAATAAAAGGGGTATATAAAGGTTGTATGAAAGTGGTCCACTTTGGATGTGAGAATTTTTGTTTGATAAAGGCTTTAGTAAATGTTTTGGTAAATCAAAGACAAGGCCCCATTCAGTATAAAGGAAGGGATTGATTCAAAAAATGTTAAACCACTTTGCTCCAAAAGCAAGATGGTATTTTACAAGGATGGGGTTGTTGGGTACCAACAAGGTTTCTTTTTAAAGCATTATGATTTGTATTGTCTCCACAAATTTTAAGGTTCCTATGTACTGTATTTTTCTGGATGTTTGACGGAAAGTCATGAAAGAATAGAGATAATCAAATTTACAGATTGGAAAATTTGCTGAAGTTTCTGAAGAAAACAGAACATGGAAAAATAAGTCATAAAAGGGGATTGATGACCTTCAATTCCTTCAGAAGTGAAAGCTTAGGAAAGATTGAATTGTTATACTGTATGCGAAAGGTTATCATATGCAGTTTCACTATAATGACAAAAAAGAGTGATATTGAGAGTGCAACGAAATGTATCAGATGCTTGAAGAATTTGGTAAGAATCTAGATTGATCTTCCTGTCCTGCTTCCTTCAGAGGCATAAGACAAATATATGTTCATTGAAATATAAATACGTCTTATATAAAAAAAATACAAATATTTGTGTGTAGTGGAGGACCGTGAGTTGCTAGGAAGGAAAAATAAGCTTGTTTTGTATTATATGTAGAGTATATGCCTACCCGGTATACAGACATACATATTTCACCTTATTCTTGGTATGCCTTTTTATTTCATTTTTATAGGTATCCAAGAGAATTAGCAACCAGAAATGTCCACTCTCATTTCCAACTCATTTTGATAATGGTCCTAATATTAAAATGATCATTCTAAAGATGAAGTCTCAAGGATGATATGATAGCAAAGATATGGAAATATCATCATTCTGCTGACCACTGTTTAGCAGTCAAGAATACAGCAGCAAGCAAGAATGAGGATGGGCTGCCTGAAAGTTTCCATATACAGTTAAGTATATACTGCGGTCAGTTTGAAGACTTTTTTTTTAAATCTTAAATAAAAAAATCATGTACTATATTTGTCATGATGAGGAAGGGCTTTCTGGAGGAAGAGGGCTTCTTCTGTAATTTAAAAAAGAATGTTGACAAGTTGGTAGCAAGAACAAGAGTATTTTATAATATCATAAAAATGCATAAAATTTATATGTCTATATTTATAAAATAATGGGTAGAAAAAATTAAATACTATTCTCTCCAATAGATGAATGTTATCAGTTTTACACAAGGTTCAAGGGTTTTAGACATATTACAGGTAAATCTACATGATGTCTTCCTATATTATAGATAAAGGTTGCCATTTATATGATAGATTTTTGTTTATGTAATAAGAGATATTGATGCGAAGATTTTTGCATTGTAAGGTAGAAATGGAGATAATTATAAATACTCAAAGACACTCTAAGATTATATGTATGCATATATATTTTTTCTGCCAATTTTTCCATATTGAAATTTAGAAACTTTAAAGATAAAAAAGATTCTCTTGAATTTATTTTATGATCTTGTTAGTCTTAGATATTATTTTATAAAATATTTGTTTTGTACACTGGACATTTGTAACTATGTCAAAGGAGAGCTTTAGCAACAAAATCAATGCTGAATATTTTTATAACCAAATAATTTAATATTTTCTGTCCTTTAATGAATTGGTAATTCTTCAAATGCCGTTTTAGAAAAAGCTGTGTTTCCCATCCAAAGATTATAGATACATTGCAGTTTCATGTAGAAAGATCTCTCAAAAATAAGGACCCTTGAAAGAAAATTATTTGTCTCTAGCATATTTAAAGGCATGCATTCTGTAACGTAATTATATTATATGAATACCTGGAAAAAAAAATCCAGTACTCCAGTCTGGTTACCAGGAGAATAAGCTGTTTCCATGGTAACTCCCTCTTGTACACATTCTGTTTGCTCGTGTAGAAAAAGCACTTCATTGATATAGTGGTGCATCTTCTCATTGGTCATGTTGACACAAAGCTATTGTGGGGGAAAAGAAAACAATTCAAGATATATGGCCATGCATATCTAGGACACAGTTTTAGACTGATGAAATATTGACTCAAGAACATTTAACACCAATTAGTCTTTCAAGATAAAGCATTACAGTATTGCCTGAGATGCCAAAGTCAAGAGTTTCACATAGCATTGTTGACTTCTGATTATTCAGTTTAAAGTATGCGGAAATAAAAGAAGTATAATTACATTAACTTAACATTTTTGGATCTAAAATATATTTGAATGTTTAAAAATTATTTCCCAAAGGAAATATTAGGTCTCTAGTCAACAAGCAAAGATAAAACTGGGTTGATCATGAGATCCTAAAGAAAGAAGAAGCATTTCTTGCCTCCTCGTTTCTGTTGCATATCCATGATAGGCAAGAGGACAAGATTTCTTTGAGAAAGAATAACCAGTCTAAACATTCTATTGGAGAAACTATTTCTTTTATCTGATTTTTTTTACATTCCTCTAATTGTCAATTTTTTTTTCTATTTCCTCAAAACATTCTCATCAGAATATAAATATGTTATTTCTTAATCTCAAAGTTTTACTTTCTTAATCCTAAATATTATCTTGTAGGGGTAATGGGGGAGAGGGGAGGTAGGTGGGGTAAAATGAGTCAAATATGTGGTGATAGTAAGAAATCTAACTATGGGAGGTGAATACCCAGTGTAAATATATATATACATATATATATTTATACACACACACACACATACACACCTTACAGTTAAAGTGTACAGCTGAAACTTACTGGATTTTGTT
>NW_006434373.1:3781062-3782058 GCF_000325575.1 Pteropus alecto
TCTTAAAATATTTAAAAAATAAAATTAACCCAAATGTAATCAAAATAAAATCTTACTTCCCCTCTAGGCTACTCTCCTAGTTTTCTGCTTTCTTTTATAACAAAATATCTGAAAAGAGTTGTCTTATTATCTTAAAGTCTTCTCTTCCCTACTACTAAAACCACCTTGATAAAATTTTATCCCCACGATACCACCCAAATTGCTTGTGTGGAAGTCACCAGTGATGTATGCATTTCTAAATCCAATGTTCAATTCTCAATGCTCATTCTCTTGACCTTTCAGAGACATCTGATAGTGGATTCCTCTGATTCTCTGGTGTTGTCTCAGCTGTCTTCCAGGACATCACGCTCTCTTGGCCTCCTACGTCACTGGCTACTCCTCTGTCACCTTCTCTAACTCCATCATGGAGTGGTCCAGGGCTCAATCAGTCTCACAGAATATTACCTTCTCCCATCTTCACCCTAACAACTATATTATACTAGGTAAAATTTTAAAATCACTCAGAAATATTTAGAATTCGGTAACTCACTGAAAATAACTAAAGATGAATAATTTATAAAATAAAAATAACCAATAAAATGTTTTTAAAAGGAAATCAGATATCATTTGCAAAAGGAACAATATCCAGAGTTATATTTAATGTGGAATGTGCTGCATTTATAAAGAAAATGCCAAAGCTTTTGTATATCGCACAAGTCTAGAACGGTCACTGGAGAAAAAAAGACCCTGGGTTCCTCTTTTCTATATACCCATAATCTTCTCCAAGTCTGGTGTCTTGATAACACCTGCTAAGCAGGAGCTCCCCCTCGACATTCCTGTCCCTCTGCTGGGAGCTTACTGCTTCCTTCTAGGACATATAAGAGCATACTTTATGTTCTAGTTTTCAATCAGTAAGTCAAGTCACTTTCTCAAATGAGCAACACCAGGAATGTTTTAATTCTCCATATGGTGTCTTTGCCTGCCCATAAGGGTGTCGCTATTAATGAACTAAGAATA
>NW_006434373.1:3782138-3813585 GCF_000325575.1 Pteropus alecto
TCAAGGAAAAAAATAAACACATTGGAGTGCAGGACAACGGTCAGAAAAGAGATAGACTTTGTCCTGAAACTGGGATGGTTTGCTGTTAAGTTCTGTTCTTGCCAGCACCAGAATTTTGTTGGTAGGTATAGAAAGCTCAAGTGTCTTCAGAAACAGGGTTATTGGAGAATGGCAGGACTGCAGGCAGAGGGCTCCCTTGGCAGGAGATGGACAACTGAAAATTGGAAGCTCTTATGACCTAACCTTGTCATGTTATTTCAATGATGAATGTACATCAATATTTCATTATTAATATGATAGGTGGATAATAATTGATATAGTAGGAATATACCAAATAAAATATTTAAATAATAACCATATGAAAAATAAGACCTAAATAGTATATATTGACACCCAAAGAATAACAAAAATAATTCTAAGCACCAGGTCAGAAAATGATGGTCCAGGACTATTGCCCTTGTTGCCAATATTTTTCTTGCATCTCTGCTTCACAATAAAAAATGGTTTTTGTAAATTCAAGAGTGATGTCAATAGACTATATAAGCCTCCCCATTGCATTCTACTACAAAATAAGATCTAAATTAAAAATAAAATACAAACCATGAAACATTTCTGCTGTCTTGGAGGTTATTTTAAAATCTAAAAAAAATTGCGAGAATTTGCTTAAACTTAGAATTACTCTTTGCATCATCACTTTCCTCCCACCCCTCCATTCATGATACCTGGAATTACTTTGATTTTCTTCCTTCTATCTGATTTGGCCAGTAGTTAACTAGCTCTTTTCCTTTCTGCCCCTCGACAACTAGATCTCATGATATATACACAAACCTGGAAGTTCTTTATATTTAAAGTTAAATTTTCCTTAAACGTGTACTTCCACTGATCAGTTCCCTGAATATAAAAATATTAAAACTATAGTCACTTAAGTTGAGAATATACCATATATTGCATGTAACTTTATATACTTGGTTATTAAGGCAAAAACAATTGATTATGAATATAGACCAATAAATTCTGCACATTATAGCTGGCAAAGGGAGGGATGAAATTCAGTATTTAATATGAAAATATTTATGTCCATCATATGAAAAATATTTACTTCCTCATGACTGATACAGTCTAGCAAATTCATCTCCTTATATTGTTCCATCAGAATTAAGTGATATCAATAGATCAATAACTGTGTTTATCTCCAAGAATGATTCTAGAAAGACAAATCATTTTCTATAAAACCGTGTACCGTCTGTGCACAGTAGTATCCCCATTGTGAAAGAAAAACATTTAATTGTCACTTTCATTTTAATCAAAAATGAAAAACAAAGTTTTGAGCAGTATTAAGAGAAAAAAGTGGAAATTTAAAAAATTTGTTCACTTTGCTTAAAAAATAATATTTTGAGGTTTTCTTTCCCCCAATTAATGTGTTAAACTCCTTTAATGATAAAGTAATTTTGTTACTAAAGATTAATAAAGATTGTTAAATGTGGGGTAAAATATTTACAGAAAATGAATGACTCCATTATGAAATGAAACCATTGGGGAAGACTATTTTGATTATATGATATATACTATAATTTTTTATACTCTTGATATTAAAAAGTACATTGAATTATTAAGACAACACAAATAGATTCTATATCTCAGCAGTTTGATTTAAAAGTGGTTATGGAAGGTGTACCTAAATATAAGATATTTTAGGAAACAGCTCCAGAAATAAGTGTCAAAGTCATGAAAAATAGTGTGATGTCTATTACTATATGAAACAATAAAAGAAAGTCTGATAAAGGATTCCAAAATAAGAATATCAGTGGCTGATTCTCTATTGTACAAGAAATATCCAAATTATATGACACTTATTTTTCCTCTAATTTTGAGATTCTCTCATTGAAAATACTTAGATGTGGAAGTCTCAAACATACTGTGTATAATTCTCTTAACCATTTTGCATTCAAGAGACCTAGCTCTGTAGCTACAAAAATTACTTTTGATGACAATCTGACTAAATCTTCTTGCTCTTGACTGTCTTATAATTCAGCATCTCTGTATATATACCCAGTGTAGTGTTTTGACTGATTTGAGCATTTTTATAATAAAAAAATATTTTAATGCTTTTATACTAATATTTTACTGAACTGAATTTTGGCTTTACAGAATTGATCCACTGTTTTAGTCAAAATGGTGATAACAAGTATGAAATGTGAACAAAGCCACAATAAATTAGAAAGATCTGGAAGGGGTCAGAGTATCAATATTCTTTTTTTTTTTCTTTCTTTTTTTTTTCCTCTGGGAAGGTCTAATGCAGTCTACCCACCTTTGCCTAACAGACAAGGGCTTTGGCCTGTGCTTGTGGATAGAGCATCTCAAGCTGTTACTCTCCCCATCAAAGTGATTCCTAAAACATAAGGCTTCTCTACTGAGCCCACATTTTTAAGCTGCAGCATCGGATGGTACTTTGTGATATGAGGTGATCCTCACAATATATATGAGCCTTTTATTGTATGTCATGTTCTTTGTATTCTAGAGTGGAAAAAAAGTAATTTATTAAAATCCCATAGGGAAAATTCCAGCTTGCTGTGTAAAACTGAGTAGCCCGTGGAGTGATTTTTGACTCGTAGCTTTAATTACAGTGGTGCTTTCTGAAAGGGAAGATGTATTTGTAATTCTGACAAAGGAGGGCGATGCTGGGTGGTAAAGGGGATCACTGGGAGCATACGCAGTTCAAAATAGAATGTTTTTCAAACTCATTTCGCAGTAATGTATACATTAAATTTTTTTACCAAAACGGTTTGCTTTTCCCTATATTAAATTGTTGAAAGTACTCACTGTTTGACCCAAAGTTAAAACATAAAAGAAGGGCTGTAACATAAACTTTAAAACTATCAGTAAACGTAGCTTGGGGACTAACACAAACATATCATCCTTTGTCAGATACCAAGTTGAAAAGTGGAAAAATGTATCCCACTATCCAAATGGTGGCCAATAGATGGGAAGAACCTGTTTATTCTTGATTTATTTTCACTGAACTGTGTTGTGTGTGCACATGTCGGTGTGTGTTAAATACAGAGAACGATACAGTGAAAGAGTTTCATAGGCAAATTAGTTTATGTATCTAGAAGCATAAATCTGTATCAATAATTCAGAATATCATTGACTTCAAAGCAAAACCATCATTACTTTTACTTTTCAACTCCATCCATTAGAATCATGTTTGGGTTTCATTAAATTTTCAGGTATTACTCAGAGTAGACTTGAATGTGGGTGAAAGGTAAGTATTCATAGATGATAATGAACAATTATTAAGTACTGCTTAATTAGCACATACTCTTCTCTGATTAAAATACATGCTTTGTACATAAAGTGCTGTTGCTAACCGGTTTAATAATAAAAATTACACACCCTTTGAAAACATTTTTTAGTAACAGAACATTATTGCTTATCCAGATGGCCTATCATTTGTATTAATGACAAACTTAATTTCTTGAGTAAATTTTCACCAACTGTTCTCCCTTTATTACTCAGTGAAATATATCTGAAGCAAAAATATAATAGAGCATGACATATACATCACAGAATTAAAGTAAGAGATTAATTAAAGCTGACGCCAGTTAAAGGCAGAGCCCCAGGCGTTAGACAGTGATTTGCAATCTGACTGCACCTTGGAATTAACTGGGGGCTTTTTAAAAAAGGCCGATGTCTGGGCCTGACCCCAAACCAATTAAATCGGAGTGGAGCCCGGGCATTGATATATTTCAAAAGATTTCCAGGTGATTCTAATATGGTTGAACACACTGAGATGATGGAACAGAGCATACACAATCTATTAACTGATTTGCTCATTAATTTGTATTTATACACACATATATATGCATACATATATATATATATCACATATATATGTGAGAGAGCAGTATTACATTAGATTTCGGATATTCAGTATTTCTCAAATATGTTCAGCAAAATACTAATAGTGTGAGGTGTCAATTACTATTGTCTGAAAAACAATAAAGCTGAAACCTATTGGAGAAACATACAGCTAAACTAATGAGCTTCTCTGCAGGACTTCTCTGGGCCTTTACTGTGCCAAGCATACTGTGAATCTCCAACTTACATTTTCAAAGAATTCCTTAGGGCTTATGAGATTACTATATGTTCATTCTCCAACAAATCAATTATTCCCAATTTTGGCTCATTATCTATAAAATGGTAGGTGCAGGGTTTGGTGAGACAGTATCTCTTTCATCTGTTTCATCTTTAAGATTCTATAATTTATTTTGCTTTCTTTGAATTTCCTATTGTAGTCTTCCTTTCCTATGCCTTTGTTTCAGAAAAGTCAGTTATTTGAAATAGTATATTATGGAAAATTTTAAATATATTCAACAGTGAAGAGAATAATATAATGAACCTCCATCTGCCATCAACCAACTTCAACTTATGGCCAATTCTGCTTTATCCATTTCCCTATTACCCTCAAAACTAAACTCATTTGAAGCAATTATCAGATGTTGTATCATTAATTGGCAAATACCTTGGTATAATTCTCTAAGATATAAAGACTTAAAAAATACATTCACAGTATTTTCATCACACATAATTTCCATCAACAAAATTTCTTAATTTCACCGGAATCCAAATTTCACATTACATAATTAACTCATAATTTTTATACTTAGTTAAAGAAATTAGGATCCACATAGTGTCCAAATATTTAACTGATTTATGTATCTTTTATATCTCTTTCAATCTACAGGTCACCCTCCCTCTTTCACATTTTACCCTTGCATTTTACATATTGAAGAAATCAGGTCATTTGTCCTATACAGATTTCCACATTCTGGATCCTGCATGGCTTATTTTAGCATGTTCCTCTGTCCTTAGTTCCTATTAATTAGTAGTTAGTTCAAGCAACTTCATTATATTCATGTGCTTAACTTTTCTTCCTCCTTCCCTCTCTTTCTCCTTTCCTTCCTTTCTTCCTTCCTCTCCTTTCTTTCTTGGCAAGAACATTTGATAAGCATCTTGTGTATGTTGTCACTCTTCTCATAACCTAAGCAGTGATTGACACTCATTGCCTACCATAATTTATTAGGAGCTGCAAAATTGAGTTGCTCTGATTTTGTCATCCATACTTCATTTATTTGTAGTGGAACTGCATCAAGTTATATTTACAAATTATATTTACACATTAGAATCAGCATTTTTATAATATTAAGTCTTTCTGTCTAAAAATGAAATCTGTCTTTCCATTTAAGTATAATCATGTGACTTTCAGGAGCAATTTACTGATTTCCTCGCTCAGGCTATTTATTTATTTTTGACAATATTGTCTTCTTTTCCATTCTGTCTTATTAAAAGGTATTTTAAAAATATATAAAAGTCATTGGTTTTACATTCTGATTATGTGCTACCTTATCTGTCATTGTAGTAATGTTTTCATTCATTCTTTTCAGTTTCTAAATATATCATCATCTCTGGAAGTATCTTCTTTTCACCTTCTGCCATAAATTACTTTCTCTTTTCTAGCATCATTGGCATTTCAGTGTGTAAGAAGATACCCTTGTCTTGTTTGTTATCTTTCTAATTATCAAGCATTATAAACTTGGAACTCACTGACTGTAATGCTGGAGAGTCAACTGAAAAGCTTTCCTTTCAATGATTTAGAAGATATTTTACAGTGCTGGAGATCAACTTCACATAATAAAAGGGAGTTTATGAAGTTTAGGTACTATATAACATAGGATGAGTTGAAAATAATTATTTAATTAGCCAAGGTAGTAGATTTAGAGCCTCACGATATGTACTACAGTCTCAAATTATTTAGTATGCCACTCTCCATTGAATCATCAAACTACTGCTGAATTTTTTTTGTGTGTATAATATTTTTACTATAAGTATAGTATTTGTTATTATATGAAATAGCTCTGAATAGAAATGATTTATTAATAGTCAAAGAAAATGGAATTTGCATTTCCTATGAGCTGAAACAAATTCTCATCTAAAGAATCACAAGCATCCATTTAATCTTCTAGAGCTAAATCAGAGTACAAAGGTTGGAGATGCTGATGTTTTGGAGTGCTTCATGATAGTTCCTCTAATTTGTCCCTTTTCTAAACATTTGTCAAGCTTCTTATGAGAAACGATTATTAATAAATACATATATTTATTCCTCAGCAAAGAGAACCACTAGGAAATACGCTATGAAGATTATTTCTTACAAGTTTATTCTTGAAATTTCAATTGAAATCACTTTTGTTAAGTTTGTATTATATAAAAATGATGCACCAAACAAAATTTCAACCCTGTAGGAGTTCACATTCTAATGAATAGGTGATAGATGGGTCAAAAAGCTCAAACAGAATAAAATAAATACTTATAAAGGCACTAATATTCTTCTGGGTTTGATTCTGAATAAAATATTGGTTTCTTAAACATTTCTTTGAAAGTTTCCGATGGAATAAAAAATGAAAAAGTTTGCATTCTACTAACAACTCAAGAATCTAGAACGTATTATTCAAATCAATGGCCTTTAAAAAGTCCCTATGCACATTTATGAATATGCTAAAGCCACTGTAAAATCAGCTTCATTACAAAGAAAATAATTTTATTCTTCTAAATGGCTCTTAGTTACTGTTGTGCACAATAGCTAAGAAAGTCTGCTAAGAAAAAGATATATATTTTTAAAAAATAAAAAGTAGGGGAGGGAGGGAGCAATTGGGGGGATCGTTTTATGAGCTATATAGATGTCTAACCAATGCACTGTATACTTGAAACTAATTTAAAAAAATAAATTTAAAAAACATAAAAACATTTATTTTTAAATAATTTGTCTAAGAACTGGTCTTAGATTTTACCCATAAATGTCTAAAACTAGTTTTTGATTTTTAATAGACTCATTCTTAAGATTTGAAAAAATGCTATTCCTTGTTACATAAAAATCTTAGACCGTGAGTATATTCCAAAACATATCATTAAAATATTTAGCAGAAAGGAAAAATGATAAGGGATACACATAATTGTAGTAACATAAAAAACAGCTTTAATGAGAAAATAATATAAATGTTAGTACTGATCAATTGTCAAGACAGACTTGATAGATAATTGTGTTGAGGTGTGAGGCAGAGCATGGAGAGCATGGTCTCTGGTAAAGGCCTTGACCCCTTTCCATCTGTGATTTTTACATGTTACTTACCAAGTGATGGAGAAACCAGGGAGTCTCATTACAGACATAGAAGTGTATATGTTTTCTAAGGCAAAAATGTAAGGAATCAATATGGCTGCCAGATACCATTCAAACATTTGTTTTGAGAAATACATCACAAGAGACAGCCTGCAGACTGCATATACTGTTACACATTTTTTTTAACTCTTTTAACTGAGTTCTTTTAACAGTTCTTCATGTTCATCACTATTTTAACTGAGTTCACTCTTTTAACTGAGTTCTTCATATTCATCACTATTTTTCTTATAATAAGCAATAAATAACTAAAACCACAAAGTCCTCCTTTTTCCATTATTCCATGTATACAAAAGTATAGAAGAGAAAATTATCTATGTATAGTCTCTTTGGTCTTATTTCATACGAGACTTCTTGTAAAGTTCTGTAAAAACATGACTCATGATGATTCACCCTGGATTAGGTGAGTCAGCATGATTTGGGATGTACTCACAGGATGCCGTATTGCTTAAAAAAATAGCTATATTTTAAAAGTTTTTTAAGTGTTCCAATTTATAACAGTGGCTACCCACCATTTTAGTGAACTAGAAAACAATACCAGAACCTCTGTAATAGTAATCCCATTTAATGGTACAAGGCTGTAAGTCTATTATAGTCCTGATTTTACAGATAAGAAAATCAAAACTAATTATAAACTCTTCATCCTGGCCAAGAGAGTTCTGCTAGTAAAAGTCACAGAACTAGGTTTCAAACTAATTCTATTTAATTCTTTATCCAGTGCCCTAAATCACTACATCATCTACTTAAAATATAGCTGAACAAGTTATGTAATTATTAACAGGTGTGGAGTTGTAATTCTTCAAAAATGTAGTGCACCTTGACTTTCTGCCTTTCCACCTATACCTTTTTTGTGGGTTTATTTTTCTTTCTCTGCTTGGTAAGGCACATTCTACTTCTGCTCTCTTCTTTAACACTTAATTTTTAGGTATGCCTTGATTCGATTTGATTAAATAATTTGATTAAACGATTCATCTAGTACTATTAGATACATAAAGAATTTAGTGCTTTTCAAAGTGCCCTAAATTGCAAATGAATTAAAAATAATCAATGCTTCTTTAATCTATTTTTATGAGTTTCCCGTAGTCATATGTATGCATGTCATGTAAAGATGAATCTACAAATAGTAGCATTTAGCATAAGAGAGCATTTCCATTCTGATTTTTGGCCAAGGTTTCTGAAGATTTTTGCCCTGATTTTAAATGCAGATGCCCTCCGTCTGTCTCTCTGACCTAGTTGAAATAGCATAAGCACAACTCAGCTCTTCATCTAGCATTGTCTTTCAAGACAAGTGTCTCTGTTTATTAAAAAAAAAAAAAGAAGATTATGCCAGTTGTTTACAAAACCACATAAAAATGATGAATATGTCAACAAAGCAGGGGGCATTAATTTTAAAACAGAATGGCAAAGTACTTATTTTAATTCTGTAATTATGCAAGTAATTATGTAATAGTCTCTATTGAATTAAAAAGAGCTAACTTATTGTGAAAAAAAAAAAGTTTATAAAATTTCCCCCAAAAAACAATCCCACTTACTTGTTCAAATTCATTTTTTTGAAATTCTTCAAAACCAAAGATATCCAATATCCCAATATCCAGTGTCTGGGTGCTGAAATGAAACAATTAAACGGTGACTAGGCATAGTTAAAGCTCTTACATGACTACCTGCCTGCGCTACTTCTAGTCAGAGAAATCCAACCAGTTAGCATATCCCTACCAACGTGAAGTACAAGCACATAAATAATTATCTTAGAGTCTGGTGAACACTCTGAAAATTAGGGGGGGAAAGTGTTCTTTTAATGCTTTGACTCAAACACAGATATATTACCAAAACTACATTGATTTCTAAGTTTAAAATGTAACATTACATGGGTGGTTTAATATTTGTTTCTGAAATAGTCACTGTGTCTTTCTCCTTTGATTAGACTTGCTTTCTCAGAAGCAATTTGTGCCCATTGTTAAGTGGCTCTCACCAACTAATATCTGAATCTTAGTCTGCACAAGCAGGGATCAAGCAATTTCTTCACTACACATAAGTACAAGGTAAATCACAATTAAGCCATATGCAATGTTCTTTGATAGAACAAACTGAGCCACTCTAAAAATTATATTATGATCTTCCTAGAGGAATTATGAAGAATGAAGAACTTGAAACTTGGTTGCAAAATGGAAAGAAATCAATCTAAGTACTTTTTTTTTGGATGTAAACTATCACTCGGAGTTTGCTACAGTCTTGGATGGTTAAATCACAGATGTTAGAACCCTCATGGTGAGCGAGGAAAGGAGGAAGGAAATCTGGTTGGTGACAGCAGCCCTGACAACCCAGATTCTGTGGGGAATATGGAGGCCGTACAAGGGAGTGTGTGTGAGGTTGCTTCTTGCAAAAACAGCCCCCAGATGAATCTGGAATGCTGGACACCAGGAGGGCACACCCCTTCTATTTTGCTGGTCTGTGTTTCTATTGTAGAAGCTTAGTGACAAGCTTGTCAGGTTTTGAAATTGTTTTGTCTTGCATAGGAATCCTAGTTCAAACACTTTTTAGTTGGCTATCTTTGGGAAAACTTTCTGAGCTGCAGTTTCATCATCTGTGAAACTAAGATAACAAGTAATATGTGTCCATCTAGACTGTAGTTAAAATTAGAAGTGATATAAATAGCGGGGTAATAGTTACTATACAATGTATCTCCGATCACTGGAAGTTGCTTTTTTTTTAAAAAAAAGTAGTTGTCTAATAGAATAAATATAAATGGCTAATAGGCATATGAAAAATGTCAATCTCATAAAATTGCAAAAAATAAAAATAAAAATTTAAAAAATTAGGATGAAAAAGCTAGTCTCCTAAACGTTTTTTGGGAGTTTCAATTGGTAGAGACTTGAAAAACAATTTAGTTAATGTGACATAAATCTTTAAAATGTTCATTTCATTTGAACCAGTACTTCCATATATAAGAACCTATACTAAGACAATTATTAGAAATGAAATTAAAAACTTATGAACAAAGTTTTTATTGTTATCTTAATTCCTTCCAGTAGCAAAAACATAAAGAAATTATAAATACCCCACACTAAAGACACAATTAATTGAAAGGCATACATTCTATGACAAATTAATTTAGTGAAACTGTCAAGTTAATAGAAAGCAGCATATAAGTTCTGTATAAAGAATAACCTGTTATATATCCAGAAGACCTAGAAAGAAGTACAATCGGCCTGAGAAGAGGAAATAGAGATGGTTTTGTTTACTTCTTTTTCTCGTTCTGAATTTTCAAAGGTTCTTCTAGTAAAACAATATTATTTTTATAATTAATAAATATCCACGTTTATAAAGACACTATGAAAGCATGGTAAATATTTTTGAACAACAATAAGCTAGAAGCTAAAGCAGGAACAGAATTTATAACTTTTGTATATTAATCGTAACTTATAGCATAATTTCAAGCACATTAAAAAATGTATCCATGGCACACACACAAAAAAAGTGAACTGTAGATGTCTTGAATGGTAGACCTAGAGTTGACTTCTTAGTTTTTAAGATGTTCTATACTGAGTATTATAATATTCTTTATTATAAACCTTTATTTAAAAGATATATGATTAAATACATGTTGGATATTTTCTGAGTTAATGAAGGAAAGGACAGCAATACTCTTCCGAGCAAAGAAAGAAAAGTATAGCCCAGCAGATAAAGTGGAGAAAGGTGTCTGGTTGTCCAGGGATGGGAGGTGCAATAGGGACCCCAGGAGTCAGGAGAGAAAGAGCAGGGGCACTTCCTGAAAGTGATGTACTTGCTGTAAATATGTATGCTTCCTGCCAACTTCTATCAGGATCTCATGTCTGATTTCCTTGTCTGATTTCCAGCTAGCGTTAGCAGCAGTAGTCCTATGTTTATAGTACATAACGTTGATAAGAAGTAGGAAAAAGGGCAAGAGCTACCAGTGACATGATGTCACTATCTACGTTTTTCTCCTTCTCATAAGGAGGGCGACTTTGTGTTGACAAGCAGAAGAAGGATGCTGAGGCTACCCAGGTACGTAAATGAGCAAAATATGTTAAAAGATTCTAGTCCAGATTCGGAGAAGTAAATTATTAATTAGTAATTTAAAATAGCATAACTTGGATTAAAGGACACTCCTTTTAAATTATTCTTTTCACATTCCATAGATACTGGATTCCAAATTACATTTACTTACAAAATTAAAATGTTATTTAAAAAAAAATGGTAAGCAAAAAAAAAAAAAAAAAAGTCAGGAGAACAATTAAATGCAGGTTTAATGAGTTTTAAGGATTACTTTACAACTGCTGACAGACATAATGTGTTCATTTTTTTCCAAAATCTATTTCATCATTTATGATTGAATGAAATATGTGTCTGTTTTTGCAATGGCAACCTTGGCAGGAGGGTTAAAGAATTTGCAGCCAGCAAAGTGCCCATACTATGTAGCAGTCAGCATTACTGTCATTTCTCTTATTGATATCTTGACTCATATTACACAGGCATTTAACTTAACATCAATTTCTATCCAGGAGGAGCAGACAAAGGTCATCTGATCAACCTGGATTCAATCCTATAAGAAAAATTAACATATTAATGAGATGGTCTATTTTAGTTCAAATTCTGCCTTAGAATTCTCCTGAGGCCTTTCCTGATGGTTAACAAAACTATCTAACTTGCATTACTGTATTAGTAAAATACAACACGTTTTATATCAGACAAAATATTAAGTGCCGAAGCATCTGTCTGTTTTTTATTTTGTTTTCTGCGTATGAATATGGGAAGGGGAAAAGTTCAGAATAAAGAGAATGTCTACCTTAGAATATCGATGAACTAATTTTATTTGGGCAGAGAGGTCTGGTGGCATGCACAAGTGAGGTTTTGTCCTCAGTCATTCTGAGGCAAAGAGAGTTACCTAAGTCTATAGTCAGTTTAGGAAACAGCTGAATCCTATTTGGCATAAAACCCTCGATTGAGCCAGAGATGAATCAGCTATTCAGCTGATCATTGACCGGTAGAACCCCAGATGGGGTAAGAATGAAATATAAAAGCATTCCAGATTTGAGTAATCTGGCTGTCCAGACACACTGCCCTGGGGATAAGATGGACTTACACAGAGGTTAATGGTGCAAAGTCCTTGAAGACGTTGAGCTATGCTATGGTACTACCCAGCTGCTGAAGAATTTAGTTAAAATAAATTTTGTTTTTAATTGGCAAGGTGCATTCATTGTGAAGGCTAATTATGCCTATTTCAATAGCTTATCTGAATCTTCCAGCGCTTTCTCTAGTCTATGAGAGGAACTTGAGATGGAGAGATGTGACTTGTATACTTTGAGCAGTTCCTCCCTTTTATTCTTTGACTGAAGAAAGTACTTGAGGCTTATCATTTTTTGAAAACATGTCATGAATTAAGGAAAATTTTGCAGTGGCCGACAAGTTGAGCTAGAAGCTGGATGATGGGTAAGGACAATGGTTACCAAAGCAGCCATCTACCTCCTTCTAGCCTTTGTGATATTGTGCATAGCAACTTAGTTCCTAAATGCAGTCCTTTGCACTTCCCACCTACTGGAAATATGTTTGGAAAAAAATCAGTTAATAAGCCTGGATATACAAGAAACTCCTGGGATGAGTATGAAAACTAGAACTACCGTGTACTAAGCACTATTATGAGCATTTACGATGCCTTACCTCATTTAGCAGTAACTACTTTGTGAGATAAGGACAATAACCACCCCCATTTCACAGAGGAAAATACTGAGACAGGATGGTGAAGCTTTAAGTTGTCCAGGGTATGCATTAGCATTACAGGGATCCAGGATTTGAGCCCAGGCTGTCTAATTCTAGACCCTGTGCCTGTAAGCCCTACAGAGTACTGCATAAAGCCACTTCCAATTGCTGGTCCTATAAACAAGTCTAATTCTGACCTGCAGCAGAGAAACCAGGAAAAGAACTCTCCATAGGAGTAAGAAGAGTACAAAGAATAAAAGATCATTTAACCCTTCTTATCAGTGAAAGCTACAACTCACAGTTGAAAAGTATTACTACTTAGTACTTTTAATAAACATATGCTCTTATTCAGTATAAGTTGCACTCATAACAGTGTTATACATGTATGCTTTGTTACCAAAAAACATCTTTAGAAACAGCAATCAACTTACCATACAATTTACTTTTTAAAACCATAAATGACATTTAGTTGATATGAACTCTTACATTCCTAGTATAAAACAACTCTCATTTCAGAACAGCAGGTTATTTAAGTAAATTAGAACATCACTGCTCCACCAAGTATTCTATAGTTATTAAAAGAGATGGTTATAAAGGATACAAATATGAATAAACAATTATGACAATGAAAAGAACCAGACACCAAATTGTGTGTATTGGATATGGATTAACTGGAACCCTCATATATTGCTGGTGGTAGCTTAAATTTGAAATCTGGAACACAGTTTGATTTCATCCACTAAAGCTAAAGTACATGCCTATTGAATAACCCAGGAATCCCACTCCTGGGCATGGATCCACTAAAGTGAGTGCATGTGTCCACTAAAAGACATGCATGAGAATATTCATGGCTACTTTATTTACATAGTCAAAAACTAGAGACAACCCAAGTGTCCATCAACAGTAGAATAAATAACTAGTGGTACATTCATACATGTTTTCACAAAGGAATAGAATAAGAATGAACTACTGTTGCACTCAACATTGTAAATGAGTCTCACATACATAGCATTGAGCAAAAGAAGCCAGACATAGAAACAGTGCATGAAGAAAGCCTTCTAGGGTGCCGGACAGATTCTACATCTCACTCTGCGGGGAAGTTAGATGGTCACGGTGCGTATGTAAAATCCACTGAACTGTATACAGAATATGTTCACTTCTGGGCTATGTTACCTCAATAAAACAGTAAAAAAATGTGTATGCTCACTAGAATCAGAAGGATGAAGAGATTATTGGTTGAATATTTGTTACATCAGAAGCACTCAAATATATATTTACTTTGGAACTGTTGACACTAACATGATGTTAGAATAGTGATCCTTCTTACCATTGACCTGGCTGCTATCAGAGGTTCAAGTCCCATTTATTAATATAAAGACATTAGTAGAGAAGACAATTAAAAACAAGATGTTAGAGTGGCCCAGAGGTCAAGAAAGAGAGAGAAATACATTCTTCAAGCAGTTGAATATAATTACAGTGGTGTTTATCTCATTACTGTTTTCATTTACGTTGGAGATTTATATCTATCCTCCTCCTATGTCTGCTGACTCTTTTGGCAACCACCTACTGCTCTTTGAAAGCAGAGTTGCATTTCTTGAGAATGCCTTCAGATCAGTGACTTTAGTCCCACCACCAAATATAAAAAGAAGTTCTTATGTTCAACCATTTATCTGGATAACTGAGCCAGAGAGACAGGAGAGGGAGGCTCCCTGTTTTTCATGTATGTCGGTAGTGGTGGAGTGGTGGGTTTCCTTCAGAACACACATCAACCAAAGAAGCATACCATGCCCGAAAGCTTCTCAGAAAAGCAAAACAAAACAACATAAAATAACTCATCTGTAAGTTACTTGTGGTTTATCCTTCTTGTCGCAAAGTCAGTGACCAACTATATTATTCTCTATGCCGTACGATAACATGCAGTGCTCTATCTATATGCTGCTAAATTGGGGTCCTGCATCATTGCATTTAACTTTTGTAAATCGGTAACTGTCGAAATAAATGCCTACACGAAGATGCAGGGATTTTGCAGCTTATTTGTCTTTTCAAAGAAATGTTTAGTTCATCTTGTATCAAGAAGATACCTCTCCTCTTCTTTTGGTCTGTGTCAGTTGGTAGAGGATAAGATAAAGCACAGTAGCAGGATTCAGTAGCTGGAATGGGATGACCTAGTGTGCTTAGGTGATCTGGGCCTTGAAAGAATCCACACACAGCAAATAGAGAACAGGACTAAAAAGAGAGTGAACTCCGAAAGTATATTTGTAGTTCATGTTCAACAACAAGCCTGTGGATTACAGGGCAGATGGTGAGTTAGGGTATATGGCCAAGGTGAGTTAAAGAATTCTCAGGATAAAATGTAGAGAAACTCAAAAGGCGTGAAACTGGATTAAATGGGTCTGGTTTGGAAGGCAGAGTAAAAGCAGGATCTCAGCAGGGGTGGGTAATCCAAGTAGTCTGGATAGGAGTTCTCGGGATGCCATCAAAGCATTTCATCTACAAGTTTCTGTAATCTTCAGAGAGGTAGGATTGCTAATTATGGAAAGGGAGTTCCCCTATGTGTGAATGCCCTGTGTGGACAGGCAGACAAGTGCTAGCAGGCACACAGTACTCTGCAAAGAAAGCCATGGCAAATGCTTTCACAAGCCATGGCAAATACTTGCGAGTGGTGATCGCATCACAGGCAGAAGTCTAGACTCTCAGTGGAATCTCGTCCTTCTCCGGAGCTTGGACTTTTAGGGTAGAGACACTGAAAGTGGTGAGCTAACCTAGGTCATGGTTATGAGGATTTACAGGTGTGATTTAATCTGCAGCCTTTAAAATTCACCTACTAATAGTGGTACTACCAGTTGTACTAAGATTGACGGATCTATTGAATATGACACATTTTAGTATAATTTGGGGTGGGGAGGACCAATTCAGAGTTCACCCATAATGGTATAAAGTTGTAAGGCTGGATTTGCAAAGGGAGTGTTTCTGTGACAAAGTGTGGTAAAGACATTTGGAGCTGGGGCTAAACCTTAAGAACAGGTCATTTGACTCAGCTGATATTTAAGAGAATTCTTAGAACAACTAGCTCTTTCTGGTGGTGATAACTTGTTTGAGTTGATTAATCCTATTTTACCTTTTCTTGATGTTGATCACTACAATAGGAATGGTAATAGGCAGTTGGGTCAATTGTCGGCAATGGGAGGTGACGGAGGACTCAAAATAACTGCTTTGCAAAATGAACAAGCCTCTAGATAGTTCCTCACTATTCCTCTCTGTCGATTAAAAAGTATAGTGAAGACTCCCCACTATAATTCGTTACCCAAAAGTTTGGGAGTTTATTGCCCAGAAGATAATGGAGCAGAACGTTTGAAAATGCTGAGAAGGGAGTAATATCTCGGCCTCTCTCAAATCACCTTTATAACGGAGAGCTGTCTTTCTAACTATCACTTTCAAATGTACATACTTACAATATATGGTTCAAAGTAGGAACTATGAAACTTAAATTAGTGATATGTAGTAGGTAAGATGCTGCTGGAGATCCAATCACCTCAAAACTCAGTGACTGAAAACAATAAGTATTTATTATGATTCGCAAGTCCTTTTGTCAGCTAGGGTGGTGTGGCTGGGGGTCGGCCGTTCTAGGATGACCTCACCCAAACACCATGGAGTTGGCTGGCTACTGGCTGGCTAACAGAGTGTCTCTCATTTTCCGCAGACAAGCCCGGACCTGCTCACATGGCAATGACAGGGATCTGAGAAAGCAGATTTGTGCAAGGGCTCGGAATTGGCGCATCATTTTTGCTGTGTTTTCTTGGCTAGAGCAAGTCACAGGGCCACCTCTTGAGAAGAAACATGTCAAAGTTATATTGTATAGGGCCGCCTAGATGCAGAGGAGAATAAAACAATTGGGAACATTTTTGCAATCTAGCAATGCTGTTTCTTTTGAGAGTGGCTTTTAACTAATGCATTTATTAGTTGATTCACCTTTTCAATGAATATACACTGAACAACTAGTTTTGCATAGTACTCTGCAGGATGCTAGAGGCCTAGATACAAAGAACAGAGAACAGCCTTGACTGTTCCATATGTAAATATCTAAATGTAAATAATAATTTCATTGGAAATAAAGAAATTATCTATATTTCAAAAGGTTAATTTAAAAAAATTAGTTTTAAAACTATGATATTTTAAAATTACTCTTCTGATAGTCTTCAATGTGGGAAGCATTTTTGGAACAAAACTCAGGTTTTAAGTCTGACATAGTGGGGTTCATATGTCAAGTCCATCACTTTGTGGCTGTGTGACTTGAGTCACTTACTTAACCTCTCTGAATTCTGGTTTCTTTATTTGAAAAAAGAAGACAATAATAACCTATCTCATAGTTAATGTCAATATTAATTATAATGATTTCCAACTGAAAGCCTTACTCGCTTCTAGGTAATATCCAATAAATGAAAACCACAATAATTGCACCTTCATCACTTATCACGTCTGCATACATAAAGAAGCAAGGCTTGGAAATGCATTTTTAAAATCACAATATGTGAAGAGAGAAAAGTTAAAAGTTGACATGGAGCTAACAAAAACTAAAAATGTCCTTTAGTTAAAAAAGAACATCTTCCTCAATTAGAAAATTACATTAGAAAATAGGCAAACAGTATTAAATTGTGGTACTGACATTTCCTTCCTGGTGTTTTCTTCAGGGAGAGGCAGGGTCACCAAGAGCCAGAATGGGACATTCTGCTCTCATTTCTGAAAGGCACTGCAGCATTATTTATTCTGGCAGAACTGCACTATACTCAAATGACAGGCACAGAAGAGCATAATAAATACAGATTTGGTTAACTCTATTGAGCAGGACAGGTTATCAGGGGGTTGAATAGAGGCCAAATGCATTTCCCCGGTTAGAAATGAAACAAGAGAAAGCGGGCATGGCTAGCAATGCAATGAATTTTATGCTTTGTATAAAATATACAAGCTTATGCCTCTGCACTCTTGGCTCAAAAAAGAACTAGAGAAGTAGAATGCTAGAAGGTTTTTATTAGCCTATAAATCACTGAATTTCTTACACATTTTGTTGAATTTATTTGGCTCTCAAATACTATTTGCAAATCACATAACCATCATGATCAAAAAGGAGAAACAACTACTGTTTGATACTAAAAATGCCATATTCTCATAGATCTGACAATTCTTTTTTTCTCCCATCTCCTAAAAAACATGGACTTAAGGGAAAAGCATATATTAGTTCAATAAGCTGCACTATTCTTGAAATAATTTATCATATTATCATGATCAATATTTAAATTTAATCATTACTGTGTCCAGAGTGTATGATCATTTTCATGATAAGGGTAGTAAATTTTTAACCATTATTTTATATTAATTATGTGGTCATTTTAAATTATTTGTGAGTATTATAATATACATGATGCTTTGGTAAATCTCTAATATTGTTTATTCCTCTGAATCCTTTCATCTGAAAAAAAAGGAATCTCACAAAATAATGGAAAACAAATGTACAATTACAGAGAAAAGATTCTTAGCTCTTTAGGAAATCATTATACATATGGGTGTTTTGGTAAGAAAATGAAGCAGAAGGAGAATTATTTAGAAAGCAGGTTTTTGTCTCAGATATTTTGCTAAATTGTGTAGTTTGGGTTGTCATGGCAATAAGCACCATGATTTAAATAAGTCTATGCAGAAATAGAAGTCACTCATACTATATTCATAAGAATCAAAGAAAGCTCATTATTTAATGGGAAAAAAAAAAGACTCCCTAGTTTGGATGAAGGAGGGAAAAACATGGTGTGTCAAATTTATTTTTCTGACAAACTGCTTGTTATTTTATCTCTGAAACAACATAAAGACAAAATATTTAGAACCAAACAACAAAGGAAGCACTACATAGAAAACGTCTGGAATGCACAGAGAAGCACTTAGAGGATACTTTATAGACTCGGGATCAACAAAATCATCGAAAAGTATGAAACAAACATTCCACTCAGGAAATCAGAAAAATAACACAAAAGGGCAAAATTCAAAGAAAATCAAAATAGGGATATAATAAAACTACAGAAATAAGTAAAACAGCATGAGAAATGAAAAAACAAAAAATGATTTCTGAAAATAAATAATTCTCATAGGCAAGTTTCAAGCAAGACTTATCAATGATTTGGGGGCAAAGGCATAAACAATATCAGGAATACAAAAGTTGTCAAAGGATAGCTACGAGGAGATCGAAGGATTGTAAAACAAAGCTGTGATTTAGTTTATGAATCACAGCTAACAATTTTCTAGAAAATATAAGTAAAAAAATCTGATTGGCTTATAAACTTTAAAATAATTGGTATTAAATGTTAATTCTCCCTCTATCTTCCCAAAATATTTTAGGAAGAGTTTCACCAGACATTCAAGGAACATAACGTCTTCATTTAGCACAAACCATTTTCAAGAGGAGAAAAACAAAGAAACCTACCCAATTTATCATTTAATATAAACTTGACAGCAAAAGATTGCATACGAAGGAAAAAAAAGTCTCATTTCACTAATGAAAAAAAATGGAAATTTCCTTAATAAAGACTACAAAATTCAATCTACTGCATTATGTCCAACTGGGGTTGATACTATAAATGGAGAATTATTCAACATTAAAAAAATATGCATCAATACAATATGCTACCTGAGCAAAAAATGAAAAGAATATCTGCAATAACCTTAATAGATAAAGAGAAAACATTAGATAAATAAAACTTAGCATCCATCCATGACTGAAAATGCTTAACACAGATTATCTCCTGGAACTCTAAGTAAACAGATTACTTAATGCCAAATATTTAAAAATTTATGTCAGTTTGTGAACTAGACAAGAATATCCACTATCCCTACAAATTTTCAACATTGTACTGGCAGTGCTAGCCAATGCAATAAAATAAGAAGAACAAATAAGAGACATAACAGAAAATGAAGAGAAGAAGATAATTATGATCATAAAATAATAAGACATTACTCAGGAAAATTAGAACTAATAAAAAAAATCAGCAGGGTTTCTAGATATAAGATCAACATATGAAATTCAAGATTGAGTATCCCAATAAACAAACTAAAATGTAATAGAAAAACGGCACTCATCATAGCAACAAAAAGTACAAAGTATACAGAAAAAAATAAAAATGTATAAGAAATGATACAGAAAATACAATCATTATTTAAGGAACCAAAAATTACATGAATAAATGTAAATGTAGACATTTGTGGGGGGAACATCAGCCTAGAATGGCCAATTCTCCCCCATATTAGTCTATAAATGTATTTCTAGTTAAAAATCTCCAAATAACTTTTTTATAGACTGTGTTAAAATGATTATAAAATTCACATGCAAAAATAAAGATCCAGGGATAACTAAAACAAATAAAAAATAAGAACTTACAAAAATTTACTTATTAAAACAATATATTATTAATAATTTTAATCAAAGAGATTAAAAATCAGGAGGGAGTGAAAAAGCATTTCAATAAATGAGAGGAATAATTGAATATCTGACTAAAATATAAAATTATATCAATTCCTCATATAAACAAAAATAAATTACTGCTATATTGAAAATCTAAAGGTTTTTAGAAAAATATATAAGATGATCTGAGAGTAGTAAAAGAATGTCTATGATAAGGCCCTAAAATCAGACCATTGAACAAATCTCACTGAACAAATCTCACTATGGGGGCGGGGGGACCGAGGTGGGAGGAGGTGCATGACCTGCATTGCCATGTTCAACTTCAATCATAATCAGGAAAATGCAAATTTAATGTTCTCCTAGAAACTCTGCCACTAAATATATACCCCAGAGAGAATTCTAAACATATATCTCAGGAGACATGTATGATGATGCAACACTTTTCATAATTGAGAAAAAAATGAAAAGAGACTTAAAGTGCCTATCACAAGGGAAATAGATCAGGACATTGCAGTTTCTTCATCCAGGGGAATTAATGCAGCAGTTAAAAAGAATAAATTAGTTCTATAGGTATCGATGTAATTAATTTTCAAAAACCATGTGGAATGAAAAAGTACAGCATAAAATATACTGTATGAAAGCATATTTTTAAAATTCTTAGACTTACAAATGTTATATAGTTGTTATGAAAAACTAGTATCTGAACAACAACAACAAAAAAATTGTGGAAAATTTACACAGAATTGATGATATTGTTGTCTTGGAGTAGGAAGGAGAGGAATGGACCTATGTTGATAAACAAAAGAAACCAGCTTTTAGTTGCAAGTTTATTTCTTTAATGTTAAAAAAAAAATCTGAAGCAAAAGTAGCAAATGTTAATAGTGTGAGTTCTAGGTAGTAGGTTAGTGGCTTGCCTTTGTACTCTCAATTATTAAATCTACCCCTTCTAATAAAAACAGTTAATAAAGAAAGATGTAAGTTAAATGGAAAAAGGAAAAACAAAACTGAATCAGTATATTTTCATTTTCTCACAAATGCACAGCAGATGCTTTAGCATTTCTATGAGGTATCTGAACATTATTAATATAAATTCATCTATTAACAACTAGTACTTTACATATAATAAGGTAATATACAAAATATTTTTACTGACTCTTAATTACTTACAAACTGATTGTCTACATTTTTAAACTGTTATCTTTCTTGTGAAAATATTTTTTATTTGTAAATTCCATCAAAAAGCTTAAGTTTTTGTAATTACTTCAATAAGGTACTAAGAGAGCAAGCTGAAACTAATAATAAAGTAAACATTTCATTTTTAATCTCATTTGCTTACAAATTCAATTCCTGCTTCAGGGGAAAATTTTACTTTGTTCCCAGTTTTGTGTCTATTAAATTAAGACAGATAATCTCTACAATTTTTTGAACTTTTAACAGCAATTTATGAAATATGTATATATTGAAAGAGAGAGGATGAGATTTTACATAGGATTCTCAAGTTATGCTAAATCTATGATATGGTAAGATGTTTTCTTGGGGAAATTAACATCTGATTTTATTATGAAAATAACAGTGAAAAAAACATTTAATTTCTAGATGTTTTCTTCTTATGCCACTTTTTTTATTGCTTAGTTTACTATTTAGATTAAGTTTCTGAACTTATTTCAGCCTTGAAAAATGTGAAGAGCACTGTAAACTCTCACACATTGTGATTCCTTGAGCGTTATGGGAGAGATGTGTGTGGTTTGCTAATAATATTTGAATTAATTTTAATATTCCTCTGCTTCGCAATAGTCACTGATCCTGTCCCAGCCCACACTGCTGAGAATCACTCCAGATCATCTAGTCGATGATGTGGTTAGTTCCAAAGAACAGAAAATTCTTAAATCTGGAGTCAGATGGTAATTATACGTATTCTACTCTGTATTGGGTGTGGGGAGGAAGGAAACAAACATTCTGAAAAATCACATTGCTTCTTTTCAATAAAATCTTTCCTAACCATCTGATTCAGGAAAAAGTGGGACACTGCCCAGTTTAAGCCTTGCTGTTGGAGGAAATGATGGCAAACCCTCATGAAAAGGGAAAGTGACCTGTCTGTAAGGAAATGTGGCAGGGGGTAATTAAATTTTCTGAGATTGTCAAATTCCAGTAATGGACAATTCTCATCACCTGGGATACTGTCAATGACTCCCATACTTGGAGATTAATCTTCAAACTTTTAACTCAAAGACTTAATCTGTCCAAATTGATCTCATTTTCTTGCAAAAGCTAAAACAAATTATACTTTTTTAAAAGACCATTTATAACTATTTTGGGCTACATTTCAGTCCTTTTAAAAAGTCATAGGTTCCATCTCACATTTTAAAAAAAGTCTCGGTTAAATAATTTAAGAAGAAAATTCTCTCTCTCTCTCTCTCTCTCTCTCTCTCTCTCACACACACACACACACACACACACACACACACACACACAAAACCTAATCTGAATTTTAGGCTTATGTATCCTTTGAAACACCAGGAGAATGTGCAGAAGTAATGACAAATCCCCCTGTACAGAAAGCAAAAAACTGCCTATATATGGAATTTGAAAACTGTCATAAGACTAGGTAAAGTATTTATAGGGGATCTGTACAAATAATGTAAGTATAAATGGTATTCCAGAAGATTTTTTTAATGACTTGCCTACAGTGCACGGAAAGATGCTCCCTCCTTAGCGCCATCTTCAGGCCCCCTAGAGCATTGTAAACTAAGGAAGAAGCATCAGCCCTCTCTGCCATGCAGTAAGTCTTCAGAAAAATACAGATTATCCAAAATGCTGACATGTGGTTTCTTTTTTAAAGCAGCCTGTAGAATTCTTCAAGGCTATAATTATTTTTCCCTTTATGAAAAATTTGTTCCCTCTAATTAAAAAAGAATAGCAAGTCTCACCTAATGAAGGAGTGAGATTTTTTTTTAAGATGATTATTACATGCTTGTTACGATCTTAGTGCAGACTCTCTAAATTCATGTAGATGCTAATGTTCTTTTAAGTGTTGTCAGATGCTGGAGTGGAATGTGCTCACCTGATACAGTGGTAGGATCTTAAGTTTATGTCGTCCCAGATGTGTTCTTTATTTCTCACTTCAGAGTGTGAGCCATTAGTTGTGAGACACTGGGAAGCTGAATCCCACTGTCACTAGCGCCATCATTTACAATGACTTCAACCAGACTGTTGGAGAACACACAGGCCATTTTTTAAATGTGCTGATGAAAATCTTTCTGGACATCTAGGATATTCATTATTGACTAACACAATCATTTTCCTTATAATCAAAATATGAGTTTAGAAACAGGATAAGTTACAAAATATCCTAATGATGATTTCAGGAATTAAATCATTTAATTTATATGCAAATTTTAAAAAAACTTTAAAGAATATAACTTCAACTTCTCTTTAAAACAGCCCAGCTTTCTCACTGGTATATGTTTAATACTTCCTTCTATTATTTAAGCCCATATCACAGCTATATTGGGTGAGAGAGGAAAGATTTAATAGTTTGAGAAATTTCATAAGTGATATCTTTTTCCAATATCTTTCTTTTCTCTCTCCATAATCAATCTCAATCTATGAGTCAAAGGACAAAAACCTAGACAGTTCCTAAGATGATGCCCCCTGCCACTCAAAGAAAGTTGGGTTTCATATTTAAAGCCTGGAGCCCTCATTACAATTTGACCTCATTTCCAGACCTGTTCCCAGGTGCCCACAAGGTCTCCATCTCTACAGAGCACCAGTTTCATGTTCATCTATTGTGTCTTCCACGTTGTAAGCATTTCTTAGTCCAGACACCACTTACTCAGTAGTCCATGGTTGGGAACTGGTGTCCCTCCATGTAACTTTTTCCTCAAGGAATCCCTACTGATCGGGAAATATCATAGTTTCTAACCCATGTGAACCATCTTTTTGCAATAATCAATGACCATGAACTGTGCTCTAGATCCTAGTCAGGCATTCTGCAAATGTGTCATAGGTGTGTCATTAAGAAAAAGAGAAAGAGGAAAAGAGTGTGGAAACTGATCAGTGCAAATCCATTATCATTGTTTACTACAAAGCAAAACTGGGCAAACATAGAAAATGCCCCTCACATCCTGATAGTGTATGTGAATAGCGACATTCCTGTCTAAAGAACAACATATTTCCTCTATTTGCTTCTCTCCACAACAAACGAGATTACTAAATCAACATTAAATGGAAGAGACCAGACTGTATCTAGGGTTCCAACATATTGTCCATCTGCATTTTTTTCACACCCTTCCTTCCTCCATAGATAAACAGCCATAAGTTAGGAAGTCTTCTTTCCAGCCACAGCCACCATGATTCTACTGTAGTAACCATCCCTGTCGGGTCAGGCACTGTGCTGACAACTTGGTGTGTGTCATCTCGTTATCCTCAGCTAACCTGGAAACCAACTGAAGTTCTTGCAACCACGTGTCAAATGAACAGGCCTGGAGACATGAGAACTCATGACGAAATGTGTCGAAATAAACTGTAGGTTTTGGTAACTGATATTTATTTAGAGAACTCTCCTAAAATCTCTATAGCTCATTGAAGCCAAATGTAATTAATCATGAAGTTTTTAAATGTTTATGGTTAGCTCAGCTAAAATTTTACAAGAATATAATATAGTATAAGCATATTTAAGAAACTGTGGGCTCAGTGACAAACCAAAAATATCTTGATATGTACTCCTGAAACTCAATTTATTTGCTGTATTATATTTGCACGGCAAATGTTTATGTAGAAAAATGTGAACTTCAGAACATGTAGACATAAATGATGAATGAATGAATGAATGAATAAATGAATAAACAAACAAGTAAGTAATCTTCAATATCCCTCTACTGGATTATCTCTTAAACTTCACCTGTTAACTTTTTATAACTTTCAATCTATTTATTTTCAAGTGTTTCTAATGATGAAAATGAAAATATTCCATAGGCTATATATCTCAAGTGTCCCTATAAATATAAACAAACCAACGTATTCAGAACTCATCATGAAAACAAGTTGATAAAACTATAGTTTTCTGTGTCTGAAGACATTTGGAGAACTCTCTCAAAGTTTCTACAACCTGTCTGCCTGCCTGAGACTGTTAACTTGATGGTGCCTCTGCAGTAGTGAAGTTTGCACCATAACTCTGATAAAGATGTCAATTGGGGGGGGGAGGGGAAATCAAGGTATTATTCATTCCGCTTTAGTAAGACTCTCCAAGCATTTATCTCATTTCAGAATCAATGGAATTACATCTTTTAAAAAAAAGTTAAATGTGATTTAGTACACGTCTTAGGTTTAGCAATTATAAAAAATGAGTAACTGAAATATCCACAGCTCCTCAAGGCATGGTCTCATTCCCAATTTCCTCTCGATCCAGAGAAGTCCTGCCCAAGAGACACACCTGGAAATGTGTGGGGATTCAACCCATATGTGGCATGAGCTTATGTCTACTGGACTGCCCAGAAGCAAGTAGTGCAGGGGTGAATGCACTTCTCATTTCTTGAGGACTGCAGGAAGAGAGGTCCAGCAGTGGGCATCGATGGGGAAGCCAAGAGAAGGGGTCAGGAATAACTGACTTTCTTGCCAGAAAAGTCTCAAGACATCAGGAAGCCAAGACATCCCTCACTTCCTTGTTTCAGTCCCCCATTTCCCATGAAGGCAGAGCCTGCAAGTTGGGGTACAGAAGCCTACCTCACTCCCTTCCTGGAAGGTAGTCAGCTGCCACCACAGGCCTTAACTGTGGCAGAAAGAGGAAAACTCTCACCTTTGGATACTATAAATTTCTGTTCAAATACTGGATATTTGGAGACTTAAAGGATTAATAGAACTATCATTTACTTAAAAATGAGCAGAAAAGTCATGGGAGCTCCCTATGTTTTCTCTCAGAGTCAGAAAAATATTATCCTCATTGAATTTATTTTAAAATATGGTGAAGCAAAGAAAAGAAAAAACATGTATTTTCATTACACCATAATTTACACTTGTTTAATATATTGGTTACAACAAAATAGGTAACAATACAACTGTATGTTTGAAAAATTACGAACAATGCTACTTACAATGTTGATACAACAATAAAACAAATACCCTTCTTATGGCCAACATAATATTGTCCATAATGCTGCCTTTTCAGACCAAAGATAAATTTAATGTGTTTCCCGATCGTTTTCAAAGGCTTGTAATTTTATTAAGAAAAAAAATAACAAATATTTAAGAGCAAGCCTTTCTGCTTTGAATGCTACATTAAAAACAGCCGACCAATATCACCAAGTCGAAAATAATTTCTATAATAATGAGGCAAAATAAGCCATGCGAGAATAGAAGTGTTAAGGACAATTATTCAGAATCTTCTCTATGCCACAGTTTGTTCTAAAGGTGCTGCTTTGGGACATAGTGGTCAGACCCTGGAAGGGACCTATTTAGAGCTATAGGAAAGTGCTTTGACAAAAAGAATGGAGTTGACAATCCCACAGTTTTTACATTATATCTGAGATCACAAGACAGACAAGTGACTGAACTCACTTGGGAAGCAGGGAAATCGTAAAGCTACAGGACACTATGTCCTGATCAAGTAAGCTAACCTAATGAGGAAAAGAGACCCTGGCAGCCATCTTAAAAAATTCCTGAGAATGAAGAGACCACAACTTTGGTCTGACTGCAATGAATGAAGTATCCGAAGGAAGATTTCTCTTTGGGGAGAAAGACTGTATTCCTAGAAGGAGACTAGAAACACACTTTTGGATTCACTGAAGTAAAATTGGCCAGTGAAGAATGGAATAGAATGTCAGTGTCTCCAGTGTCCATAGTAGTTGCTAATTTTCCACATGTGAAGTTGGAGGAATCTATATAAGGATCTCCATGCAGTTTCAACACGGAATTTGTGCCTACACTGGTTGGTGCATGTCAGTTGACTATTCATAGAGGACTTGAGGCCAAAAAATACTAGAAAAGTCAGATCAAACTTAACCACTTTATTAGTTTTCTTTAGAAATTGTTTGCTATTATTTAAAATCATATTTTAATTAATAAATAATGCCTTAAACAAATAGAAGGCATTATGGTTGTTATTTTTATTATTGTTACTATCATTATTCCTGATTACCTGCTTAGATCAAATCATTTTCAACTAAGCCTAAAAAATAGAGCTTTCATGTGTTTCTATTTTGAAACACTTAACCACTAAGTGTGACCCTTGAATAAAAGCTTCCCAGCCCAGTCAGCTTCCAGCCTGCAGTGTCCCATGCAGGCAGCCTGTACAGAAATCAAGACCACAGCAGGCAACAGGCAGGTAGATGTCCTCACATTGATTTTACTGACTTGATTTTGGCCAGGCAAACATTAACTCTTAATTAACTAATTGTCTGCTTCTCTTGCATTATACCCCAGGATTTTCATTCATAAGGAACCCTATTTGGAATCTAGGTAGAGAGTCTTTTTAAGTATATAATATTATTAACATTGTACCTATTTTGCTGTAATCCAGGGAATTAATCTAGCATTCTAAGACCAAACAATGAATCTACTTCAATTTCATTTGTTTTCTCTTTATTACTTGTCAGAATCTATCTTATTTATATTTATTCTCTCACAAAATTTACAAAAGTACATAGCGTGAAAAATATTTCCCTTTAACACCAAGGATGCTCACCAACTATAACCATTTGGATAGATATACATACATGTACATATGCATATCTTATATAGTCTTTTTTGACATAATTACAAAATTTTTTAAAAAATGGAGATTCATAAACAATAAAATAGTCTGAGTTTATCGAAATTTTGAGACCTTTCTGTGACTTTGGAAATGGGTCTGTAAATCTGCAAATCCTTAAGCTTTCCATGAATTTCAATGAGTTAGAAACACTGCAAACATAACCTTTCTATGCATTATTTCAGGATTTAAATTTAGGTTTGGGTGACCCATGGGAGAAATAGGGAAGAAAAAATAAGAGTTATGACTCAAAAGAGAATACTATCTCTTAGAAGTTAAACTTATAATACATTAATTCAGTTCTAATTTCCTACTAATCTCTGTCCTTATTCATTTGCTTAGTAAATAATTTTAAAAGATAAAACTACCATCATAAATTTACATTGACACAGTGGTAATATTCCCACTGAAATGGAAATAATTTCTTTTCCATTGGTTATGTTTGTATTTTCTCTCTCTCTCTCTGTGTGTGTGTGTGTGTGTGTGTGTGTGTGCAGGTGTGTGTTGGAAATACACTATACGTATTTCCAATTATATAAATTTAAGGTTCTGTACGATTTAAATGCCAAATGGAAGTTTTCTAAAAGTTTCTACATGGAGCTGGATTTATATATTAATTTTTTCTGTGTCAACTTCAGCAGAGCTGCCAATAATTTTATATAAGATGCATTTGGTAGACATAGCACATTAACATCATTCTGTGAATAATCTTCATATTTAGAGAAAAATCACAAATTGACAATAAGCAATAATAAGAAAATCAAAAAATCCTCACCATACCAAATATTAAGGTATATCTGTTAAAATATAGGTAATATTATATCTACCTTCAAATCCTAGATTATATATTGAATATGTTGATCAGTACAAAGTGGGATTGTAAAAGTCTACATTTTAATGAGAATTTTAGCATCCCTTTGTACTTGAAATCTTCTGAGATGTCTATATTTATTTAAGAACTTTCCATTAGTACATGTTAGCTATAATGTTTTCTTAGAAACCTCTCAAGGAAGCAGTTTTCAGGAATCTGGTGAAGAAATCTATATGGACAGCTAAGAAATTCTCAAAAGGTTTCATTCAAAGACAAGTATATGTGTAAAGACTTCTGGATGCAGTTTTGCTTTGAATGATCTGCTCAAGGTCATCATTAGTGATGAGAATAATAATAAAGTTTTCCATTGACAAAATGCCAGGGAGAACTATAACTTTTAGATGATCAAATAGGCATGAAAATCTTCTGCTTAAAAATGATTAAGGCTATGCGTGAAATAATTACCATAGAGACCCTTCATCAAGTAATCTACAAAATAAGTGAAGAAAACAGGAAGAATGACCCATCTGAAATGCATCATTTAATTGTTTCTGAGAGAGACATGGGCTCCTCAACAAACTTAAGTGCTTTATATATTTTTGGACTGTCTTCTTCCTAAATTTATAAAAAATGTTATACTTCCTGGTGCTCAAAAGGCCATATATGCCTTAAGTCCAGAGAGAATTCACTTGCATCTCTATGCATGAGAGATGATTTAATTAATTCATCAACATGTGTGTGTAGGGGGGAGGGGCTTAAATCTCTAAAAAATAGTCAAGTAAAATTACCTTGTTAATATGAAATGTTTTAAAACTCTTTAAGTAAAATCATCTTGTTAAAATAAAAGGTTTTAATAAAGGTTTAACTTATAAGTCACACTGAATTGTGAAGCATCTTTAAGAGGTAAGACTTTTTGAGTTAGCTATGGCAGGAATAACATTAGTGACCAGCATCCATCAACCTTACCTGTGGGGCTCATCTTGACTGTGGAGGCAGCAATTTACGGTATTCACCAAAAAGCTAAACAAACGACTGTACAAAGATTTGGCCAGGAGATCCCGGTAAAATTCAGCCATCACTATAGTATGTCGACGTGTGATCATATCGCCTGGAATAGTAAAAGAGAGAAGCACAAGAGTTCTCTCATTTAGAAACAAACAAATCCATGCACATCTTATTTACCCATCACATACCCTTGTACATTACAGATTGCTAAAAATATATATTATGATTCTAATAAATAAAGTCTCCGTCAGTTGTTACATAAAATGTTTCTCAAAAATAAGTGTTGTATACATTGCAATCTTACTTGTTAAAAATGTTGACCACAGCTTTTGACCTTTTAGAAACTATGTAATTTCCTTTCAGTTAGGGAACCAACTCTTTGAAGGGCCCCTCTTAACAAGTTTCCTGCTGGCAGCTCACTGGTTTGAATACTGAATCATCCCCGAGGCATTTGGAAACCTGGCCATCTGGAAAATTAGTCATATTTTAAATATTTTCAAAGAAATGGTCCAACTAACCAAAACGTGGGTCTGGAATTTGGGAACAAGATTGAGCCTTCAGGTAGATATTTTTATGTGCTCCCAAAGAGATGGTAATAAAATCTGAAATAAGATATTTAGAAAAGAATAGACTAGAGAAGAAAGCAAGAAAAAAAATAAGTGAGGATGACTTGGAATTGAGCCTAAAACAGAGAGCTGAGACAGAATGTGAATCTAGTATTCATACTCTGTGGCCTTGGTCAACATGGCTAACCACTGCAACGTGGGCTGAGCAAGGAGTTAATAGGATGATGACCATGTGAAATGAGGGTCGAAGAAGTTGTTAATCATGGAGACATAGATAAGGAAGAACTGCTTCTGAGACTAGTTGAGATAAAAACAAACAAACAAACAAAACAAAAAACAAAAACCACAGGAGATAATTGAGAGTCAGGGAGCTACAAGTTAAAGGTTAATGAGATGGACCAACACAAGGTGGAAGTGAAAGCAGTATGCCATTTATGATGTTATAGAATTGAGGTCTCTAGAGTCAACATGATTAAGGGGTTCTGATGGGTCATCATCATGGCAGGTGTATAAAGAGATGAGGACACTGTAAACAGAGAAACCTGCTTTATATGTATATTATATATATATTTATCTATATATTATATATCTATATAATATACTTATCTATATATTAAGTTATAGATATTATTGGAGAGCAGTTTTTCTTTAAAAATTCGTGAGAAAAAATAATGTAGTTGGATAACTTCGAGAAACACAGTAGAGTTGGATGCAAGGGTACAAGTGGAAAAATGGCTAACGGTGAAGCATAAAAATTAGGTATGGCCCGAATAATAAAGTACCCCCTAAACGACTTTAAAGTGGCAAGCTTTACTCTACAGGCACTGGAGAATCTTTGGAAGACAGTTCATGGATGAAAAGCATATTTGCATTTCAAAAAGATTATTCCTGAAGCGGTATAGAAGGAAGGTGAATGAGATAAGTCCAGAAAAAAGAATAA
>NW_006434373.1:3813636-3817378 GCF_000325575.1 Pteropus alecto
GAAGAGATGGCAGTGAGAATGAAAGATATTTATGGAGTAGAACTGTCTTGTGTCTCATCTACTCACTGAAGAAAGAGGAGGAAGTGGTATCAAGAATGACTTTTGGGCAACTGAATGGATAGTGGGGAGATTCATAAAGTTCAAAAATATAGAAGCTTAACTCTAGATATGAAGAAGAAATTATAAGTCACATACCTAAATACCTGCAAGTAGGTCCAGTAGAAACAGAAGTAAATAAGTGGTAATTTAGAGAAAAAAAGATCGGCTGGATGGTGAGTCTTCAAAATTACAGTACGGGGGAAGGTTGATAAGACAATGATTTATAGTGAATAATTAAAGAGCATGTAGGAAAACTACTTTCCTTACCCATTAAATAGTGATGCACATAGCACAGAAATTCATCTTGGGAGTTAGATAGCATTAGATTTTAATTCTAAACATGCCATTAACTAGTGATTTGCATTCAATGTTATTTAATCTTTTGAATCTTAGTTTTATTATCTGTTAATATAGAAATACTTATGTCCATCTCACAGTGATTTGTAAGGATTAAAAATTTCCCATGTTTTAGTGCTTAGGACCATTCTTGTAGTTAAGTGCCCCCAAAATGGCAGCTATTATTATGATTGATGAGGTAGAGAAAAAAGGACACTCTTCAATGAAGGGGGCAGCATGGAACCACATACACAAATGGATCCAATGTTTTACTTGCATAGATCCTATTGGGTTGATGCCTTTATTTGTTTAATAACCGATTAGCTAGAAAAGATGACCAATTAATCAAAAAGGTCTCTCAGGAGTATAAAGAGTTTATAATATAGTCAGATCAAGTGACCAAAGGGGTTTATAATGTTTTTCTCATTTGGCATTCAATTCAGAGAAATAGTTTCACTTAGTGGGGAAAGGTAAGTTTGTATTTACTTTCTATATTTCAAAGAAGACCACGATTGCATAAAAGTGAAAACCAGAGCATAGAAAATCTTACCTTTAAAATATTGGATATCAGTTGTTAAAGCAGACACCAGTTCATCAATTGAAACTTGTAACATTCCAGCCACTAAAATTAAAGTAGCATTGAAAACATAAAGTTAGTATATATTTTTGACAGAGAGAACATTGTATTTTCAGGTTATAATTTATAAGCTTTATATAGGCTCATTAGAAAATGCATGTATTAAAATTAAACTACCACCTTAATTGTCAAATCCAACTAAAAAAACAGCCTATAAGTAATCAAAATGTTAATGAGTTCTTGGGTCTCCTGCATTAAATCACAGCAGGTTTTTTCCCTCCTTGCCCTCACAGATGGCCCTAAATGTTTTCTCCCAATTCCTTGTTAAATTACTTTGATATGAGGTGAAGATAGGCTGTTCACTGACAATCTGTGGTTTTAAGGTAATTTGAAAAAAACCTGGGAGTGACTAACCAGGCAACTTCAAAGGAGAGAAATTTTTGGCAAGATCTTTGCAGGGAAGTAATTATATTCGGTTTAAAATGTTTCGTTAATAACATGCCCCCAAAATATACTGGGTAGCGGGGGTGGGGGTGGAGAATACTTAGAATAATATAAATAAACCCAAGTATGTGCTGAAAGATCAACCTGTTAATGTGGTGGGAAGAAGGAGAACATAAATGTACATCTTGTTATTCATTCCCATAACCATTTATAAAAAAGAACAAAGTGGTTACGGTTCTTTTTTTCCCCACCAGTCACACTGAATTCTGCTCTAGAGGGTTTTAGTCCGCCTGGCTCTTCTGTCCTTTGTCACCATCTACTGGCAGTTCTGCAAAACTGCACACCCATGAAGTTAACATTAGCTCTGTTCCACTGACCTTGTTCCAGAAGCTGGAGGTCAGAAACAAATGCAGAGTCGGCCTCGGTCAGAGCAGTGAACCGAATGTCTCCAATGTGTACTATTGCTGCTAGAATCACAAACAGATTCTCCACCTCCTACGCATTTTGCAAATAGAAAAAATGAATGATTTCTTAGAAGAAAGATTCAAAGATAAATCCTTTAGAAATGTAAAAGTATGTTAAAAAAATGACATGAACCCGATTAGTGGGGTTGTGATTTTTCAGATCTCAAATGTTCAATAAAAGAACTCCCAATCTCTAGCTCAAAATTAAAATCTCATAATTCAATGCATATATCTTCTGAATTAATGTTTCTGTTCCTTAAACAAAAGAGAGTAAGGGAAGTGTTCTGATATAAATTAACAGTTTTCACGTAAGTATCATAATGAAAAATGAATCCTTGTGTAATGATGGTCGGACTGGCTAGATGTCACGGGTAAGGTCAGACTTCACACATCCTCCCCGGGCTGATACAGAACTGTAAACAGAGCCTAATCGTCTTTCACGGCTGCTGTGGCTGCTTCACTGGAGAACGTATGTGATGGTGTCCATCTTTTAGTTATCTTTCATATGAGATAAGTTGATATTATGACTATAGAATTTTTCACTTCTGCTGGATAATTCTGGGAGCCATGATGAAAACAACTATGCCTAGATAAACAAAATGCAAATAGTTTTTTAGGGTATTTTAAGGAAAACAGGAAAAAAAATGGATGTTGGCAAGAGGTATCTTTGAGCAGAAGGTATCAGGAAGTAAGAGAATGCTGAAAGAGAACATGTGAGAATCTGGAGCTCTGCGTAAAGAAAAAATACCTTAAATTTGGTTTTGGACAGTCATTTTGTGATAAAAATGAAAAATCAAGAAATAGCTCTAAATTAAAATATACTTTTCTAAAATAAATATTTAGTGTGACGGTATCAATAGTAAAGTTGGTTAAGTTCCATGTAGGGCAAGTGTCATAACCTTTTAAATTTTCATTTTCTTAATTGGTAATTTGGAAATAAAAAGATCCTGCTTGTGGAAGTTTTACTAAGAACAACTTTTATTTGCTTAACAAAAATACAGTTGAAACAATATATAGTCCGTGGGACTTCCATGAATTTCCTCAGAACTTTAGTTTTCGTCATAAGATATAATTTTATCATTCTAAAATGAGGGCATTGACAAGGATGATCGCTAAGTAATTTTTAGGTCTAGTATTAGACTTAAAAATGATTCTGGTAACTCCCAAATCACAAATTAGTGTTTCAAATTGTATTCACTTACACTTATTTGAATAACATTTTACCTCTTATACTACCTGACAACTTTTTCCTCTCTTTTCATGAATCTAGCAACTCATTAAATTTCCTCATCCCTGGTGAGATAGGCACTTCTGGATACACGGACAGGAAGACTTTGCTCTGTCCTCAAGGATCTTACAGTTTAGTGGTGAAGGCGGAGCTGTGAAAACGAGCCGCAACATGAATTACAAAGTGATGAAACTATGACAGAGGTCAAAATAAACTGCTCTGTGGGCACGGGGCAGGGGCTGCTCTTCTGTGTTTATCATATGATTGCATGTTCCTAGCACTTCAATCTCTGAATAAGGCCAGGGTGAACTGAAACAAAGTGCACAGAGCTCATTCATTTAGGGCGAGTCCCCATCTCCTCACCCGTCCCTTTTGCCACCTTCTCACCCACTCGCTGCCCAATAGACTTATGTACGTGGGCAAGAGAAAAAAAACAAAGACCCAAATCAATCAACTTAGTGGTTTAAGAAAAAGAACATATTTAAATCTATGAATAAATCTGGGTTCCTGGACTACTGGCTTACCCAAGTTATCCACACAATTTTATGTTAAAAAAGAACTGGCCATAATTCAGAACGATGCCATATCGAATGA
>NW_006434373.1:3817426-3818486 GCF_000325575.1 Pteropus alecto
AGAACAGGCTTAGATCATTTCATATCTCTTATTCAATTAGACCTGTGCTACGCAATTCAGTAACCACTAACCACACAAGACTTTTTCAATTTAAATTAATTAAAACAAAGAAAAATTAAAAATCCATTTCCTCAGTCTCATTAGCCACATTGCAAGTGTCCAGTAGCCATTTACCACATGCACCATATTGCCCCGTGCAGACCTGGCACGCTTCTGAGATCACAGAAAGCTCCGCTGCACGGCAGTGGTTCAAACATCTTAAATTGGATTTTTCAGCTTCAGAATGCTTGCAAGTATTTGATAATTCTTTAAGAATAAAAAGAACAAGTTTAATAGAGTGACTAGATAACTTTTCAAAGTGGTTCTTAGCAGTAAGCAGTTTTCTCTTGAGTTGGTCGTTATAAAGTTCTTTGCTGTTTGGCTCACCTGGTTAAAAGGTCTCCTTGACCACCCTCTTGAAAACAGCAGCCCTCCCCTTGCCACTTTCTCTTTGTCTTCATCGTACATATGACACTGAGCATATTGTTTGTTTCTGTCTGTCTACTCCACTTGAATGTAAACTGTTGGGGGCAGAGATTGGGGCTTATTCTCTGCTGAATCATGTGTGTTTGCAACCACATCCAGAATACAATAGGGACTGGGTAAAAGTTTCAAATGAATAACTTTGATAAATTAGTAGAAGGTTAGTTTCTCAGTGAAATATTTATGATATGACTCACCAAGGTACTGAAGCCAACTACCTTCAAGGCTTGTTTCAAAACAGTAAATCTCTCCCTGTTCAGAGAATGCTCTGCTGTTGATACATCATTTTGTAAGGTCTGGTTCAAATACCTGTTAGGATAAGAAGCACATAGAATTATGGCTTGGCTGATAGTCAAACTCCAGTGGTTTAAAGTCACTTTGGCCATATTTGGTCTCCCGAATAATGGAAACCACCTGGACATTGTGTACCCGTGTGTTTATAAGGCTTTGGTACATAATAGCACATGATGTTTCAGGAAGAGAAAAAAAGGTTCTCGTTGTACCAGAACATGTTCACACTGTTTGACTTGGTTCTCAG
>NW_006434373.1:3818536-3830022 GCF_000325575.1 Pteropus alecto
AGTGTTTTACGTATTTCCTATATAAATTTGGTGGGTCCTAGCATGTGCTTTGTAATTAATATTTGTATTGAAGATTTTTAATTTAAAGTAATTTATTATTCCTTCTTGTCGAAATCTTCTAATTATGAGATTGTTGATTAATTCATTGATTTATTCTTTTCATTCAACAAACACACTAGAATCACCTACCCAATACACGATAGTAGCAGCTGAGGATATAAAGATAAAAGGCTCATCCCTGGAATCTCAACAGCAAAAACAAAAATAATGTATCCAGGCAGAGACATGAGAAGCTGCAGGGCAATATGGAAGTAGAACAAGAGAGATGAATGTGAGGTGTTTATAAGACGGTTAGAAGGGGAGTAAACCCAGAAGTGGATGATGAGGAAAGGCTGTAGACAAGGAAGAGGCTCTGGTTCCAAGAGTGGACTTGGAAGAAGAATTTGCCAGGCACGTTCTTAAGGGTGTTCCTGGAATAATTAGCAACAAGTGCAAAGGTACACAAGAGTGAGTACACATGACATATATGAGGAGCTTGGGGAGCTCAGCAAAACTGAAGCCTAAGGTGAGAGGAGCACAGATTGATGAGGCTGGGGAAGTAGCCAGAGTTCTGTATTATCTTGCAGAAGAGTTTCAACTATGCCATGTCAATTAACAGTCTTGAAACAAAAAAAATGGCACCGTCAGATTGTTGCCTCAGAAAGAACATCCTGGTAGCCCAGTGAAAGATTACCTGAAAAGAGATGCGGCACCTAAGGTGCTAGATGATCCAGTGAGAGACCAGCAGAGGAGAGGTGGAGAAAAGCAAAAGATATGAACAGGCCTAACTGGCAGCATGAGGGGACCGACTGGATATGGGAGAAGAGAAAATAGATGTATTAATGATGTTTTTCAAGTTTCTCTCTGGGGAAAAGCGTGGATAGTGGGCTCATTCAGAATACGTTCTCAAGAGGAAGAGTAGGTTTTTTAACAGAGAAAATCTTAGGACTTATATCAGTCTTATTGACTTTCAACTTCTTGTTAAAGTTCAATGAAATAATTGGCTATAAGAACTTGAAATTGAGAAAAGTTTAGAAAATAACATGCAAAACAACTATATGAGTGAATGGACTCACCCAAAAAGAGATGCTGAAATTTTAGGAGTGAAGAAAGAATTGAACATTCAGAAAAAGAGTAGGGAAATTAAAAGAAATCAATCATTAAAACAAAAGGATAGCATATTATTAGGATTGATCAATATCAATGGAAAAGAGGACAGACGCAAGGACACGTATGTTAGTGTGGGGAGGACACGGAATGCAGTCGGTTGTGTGGAAGTGAGGTCTGTGAGGACTTCTTTTTCTCAATCTTGGCTATACAGAACAAAAGTAAAACAGCCTCATTTCTAGGGTAGGGAGTGGGGAGACTCCAGAATAGTTGAGATAGAAAGACTAATTTAAAAAAAAAAAACTATAAGAAAGGGAGTTGTTGTGGGGACGGGGTTGAAGATACGAATTTGATGAGGAAGGAAGAGGGGTTTGAATCAGAGATACAGGGGAGGGTGTGTCCCCTGCTGAGGAAGGAACAGCGCTTTCTCCCACATGCCAGAGAAAGTCATAAAATATGGGTCTAAAAGCAGTAGCATCTCAGAGGAGTAGAGGAACCACTGCTTCATCGCTTATATTTTTCTAGGAGAGAGACTGAGTTTAGATGACTGAGTGAACGTGGCTCTAGGAAAGTCTTAAGAATCTAAGATATTTGCTTTGGAGAATGGAAACGACTTCCCTGCAGGGAGCCGTGGGAAGTTCAGCTCATGCTGTACAGGGCCCAGGTGAAGGTGAAGACCAGCTCATGGTGTGGTTTCACTCTCCCCCGAGGTCCTCCACTGCCTGATGTAGAATAGGTGATTTGATGTTTTGGGCAGTAGAACACAAAGAAAAGGTCCTCGATATTAGCACGAGATTGACTTATGATGGTTAGAGAGTCATTTTGCCTAAAATTTACTAAATTTTAGTGACTAAAAAGTCTCAATGATAAGAAATTTTAAACGCTCTCAATTCTTATTCTCACAACAGTTTTTACTTCAGTTAAATTCTAGGTAAAAGAAGCAATGTGAAATTAATCCTGGTAGTAATTAACAGACAGGGCTATTAACTATGTAATAGTCCAGGAGAAACCTAACCAAAGCAGAATTTTAGAGGGCAGTTTGCCTGATGGCAGGGATGATACTTTAAAATTGGTTGGATTTTCTCTCTGTTGCCAGAACATTTGTTGGCATGAAAATGATCAAAAGTTTATAACTCAGTATCTTCTACACAAATTTTAAATTTCTCCAGCTATTCAATAGTGTAGGGGATGATTTCACTAGAAATATAGTTTTTAGTTATCAGCAAAACTATCTTAAAATGAGAAGCTTAGTATTAAAAAAAATAATAAAAGTTTGTTTTTTAGAAATAAAAGTACTCATTTCCCTTTGACATTATTTAATAATAAAATCTCAAACAAGGACAGAGAAATACTTGAAAAATATCGCTAGTAAAATATTTCAACTAAGAATCTGATGACTTAGAATTGAGTCCTGTCAGTTCTTTTCTAATGACATTTTAAACTTTTATTTTTATTATTTGTAAAATAGAGAGAAGAGTTTAAAAGTAAAATTTTAAAATTCTCCATTTTTAGTTCATGATGATTTTATAAGGATGAAATAAGATATATGTGGTATGCTTTCCACACTCAGCTTGCAGTGTATACGCAGAATATGAGTATTTCCTAGAAAGACTATATCTTACATACGTGAGCCTTCAGTCAATGTGCTCTGTCATTAATGAAGCTCTTAATCAAATAAATAACTAAGCCAAATGAAGGAAGGAAAATTTTGAGAAATTATAACAAATGCTATTAAAAATGAAGAATATTTAATCTATAAAACATTCTTTTCTTCTCAGATAAAACTAATAAATAGATACAAGGAAAAGTTCATAGTTTTCACTTCTTAACTATTTTTTTTCCCAAAGTGAATGACTTGAAAGTTGATAATCACATATACAATATTACCGTGGCATTTCCAAATGTTTTTAACACCTGAAAATAAGTGAGAATGATTGTGTTTATGGGTTATAGACTTCCCTGTAGACTGGATATAACTTCACTGATATTTTCCCACTAATCTCAGTACAGCAACTGACAACCAGCCTAGAATGGAATGGCTTAACTTTATCCATATGTTCTCAGGTGGCCTAAGAAACTTAGTCCAGTTTCTGGTTTTCTTTGCCACAAAGCGTGGTATCAGCATGCGCGCACACACACACACACACACACACACACACACACACACACACCACATGTGATTTTGACTGTATATTTGACCTACCTCAGAAGAGTTACAAGTGCTTCATCTCACTGAGAGTTTCCAACTTTATCGCCTATTAATTAGTGGTCGCACAATTCCCAGTATTCAAATCTTAGAACTCAGTATTTAATATGGTTTAAATGAACTCTTTTATGACTCAGATCATATACTTACAGCTCAATCTGTTTTTTTTTTTTAATCATCTCATTTTAACTCATAACTGGAAACAGTAATCTTTGGTACCATCTAGAATCTCCACGTCCAGAGTCAAAAACATCAGAGACTATTCATGTGTTGAATCAAGAATCATTGTAGTTCTGTTCTTTAAAAACTCACAGATCAAGGGAATGCTCTAGATGTTGTTTCTACCTTGTAGCACAGGATTGTAATATGTAGGCTGTAAAATATTAACAGTTACAGATGGATTAATACTGTTTGACTAATTTACTGAAAGGGAAAGGCAGTGAGAACTATTATGTGTCAAATACTCGACTAGATGTTTAGAAGCAGTTCTTCAGTTCATCTCCACATTGATCTATGAAAAGTAGAGCTATTACTGTGGCCAGTTAAAGCATGAGGAAACCAAAGTTTATTTAATATAACCAGGCCAGTAATTGGCCAACCAACACACACTCTATCTTAACGTCCCAGTGCTTCTCAAGTTCAGTTACAAGTTTCCTGTAAGGGAATTGGAAGGGAATGGGAGACTGAATAGCTTCACAAGGCATCTTTCTAGAGTTAAATTTTTGCTTTAAAATGTAGGAGGATAAAATTAAGTGGTGAAATTATTATTAAATGCATTTTAAATAGAATGCGAAATCTCATGGAGTTTTAAGATTTCATAGAATATCTTACTATTCATGTACTCTTCTGACCCAATTCTATACTTGCACTACCAGCGTGAATTGGAGTAGCTCACAACTCAGAAGAAGCCTCTGAGAAATGCTGCAGAGCCCATGCCGCCTCTTGCAGTGGGAGTTTCTGTCACTGGGGTGAGGCCTCCCGTGGAATGCCCAGACAAGGTTGAAGCATCTTTGAAAATAGAATGGAATTCAGTGATGGCTTGTTCAGTCATTCTCCAATGACTTAATGACCTCATTTACTCATCCTAGAAAATTTTAAATTTTTTTGGTAGTTTCCTTGGGATTTGACACTCTCCTCCACTCCCGATGGTGGTTTCTTTTGATCAACTAAGTTTATAAATCTCATTTTATAGATAAGCCTGAAAAAAGGACACCTGTATCAAATATACAAATATCTTTGTTTTCACTTACAGGAAAAAGTAGAAAGTCAGATGAATATGTGTTAAAATTTGGCAATGTAAAATTCTACTTGGGCTTTGGATAAGAAAAGGTTTTCATTAAACGTTGAATTTATTTAAAATAAGTGAGTAACAACTGTTAACTATGTGCACTTTCTAACCAACTATTCCATTGTTCCAGTTTGTTGATTGTCATGAAAAGTAGTATTCCAGTGATACATCTTCTGAGATAGGTCAAATTTATAGTTAAAATCACGTGTGTGAGAGAAAGTGCATGTGTGTGAGCACACGTGGTGTGCACTGATACTTATGCACTGTAGCAAAGAAAACCAGATACTGGACTGTTTCTTAGGCCACCTGAGAAACATATGGATAAAGTTAACTCATGCACTAAATCGCAGGAGGATTTTCCTTTTTTAACAGGAGTCCACACTGGAAAACTCTTTCAGAATGTACTACATAAAAAAACAAATTAAAAACGCTACCCCTCAGCCTATGGCATCACATTGACATGAAGATTTAGAATTCAAGATAGCAGTAGTATGATCCGAATATCAAAGAAAACAATGGCCAATTGCAAAAACTCCACCCTGTGTCCCCTCTGGTGCTAGGACCTCCCATCTCACAGTTACCATTGTAAACCTGTAACTAGCAGATGAAATCCCGGAGATCTAATGCACAGCATAGTGGTTTTGGTCAACAATACTGTTCTGTAAACTTTAGAGTTTCTAGGTGACTAGATCATAAGTGTTCTCACCACAAGAAAGAAATGACGATTATTGACAGGATAGTGTTGAGGTAATGCTACAATGGTAGTCATATTACAATACATAAATGTACCAAACCAATATCTGTATACTTTAAACGTGCACAATGTTATAAATCCATATACCTAAATAAATAAATAACCAAAGGAACAAACAAAACACAGCTGCCCTGCCATGCTCACCTGGAGCCACTATTCACAAGGACTGTTGTGTGCCTCTGTGTGTGCCCAAGGCACACTGGGAATGAAGTCTCACAGATAAAGATATTACTACATACTTATAAAAACATTCACCACATCAGAGGCTCATAGACTACAAATAGGATGTTTTGGTCAGTGTTTTATCTGCAGCATAAATACAAAAGAACAATGTCTTCTCTATTGTAGGAAAAGCTGCCTTCTACTTGGAGATGTTTAATATGTAAACAGAAAATAGGTAAGACAAAATCAAAGAGCAAGCATCAACAAAGAAAGCATCGTTTACTAGTTTACTAATAAAGATGGTAAACTGCTGCTTCTTGCCCATCCAGCCCACCTTGTTCCTAAAAAGGAAATTCTTTTCTTTATTGTTTTTAAACTATCTGGAAAGTATTAACAGATTTTAAATCCCCCAAAAGAATATGAATAAGATTTTTATTAACATAGGTTACGATACATAAATCTCCACCAATGAAAATATTAATATGTCAGCTGCAAACTGTTTTGTTTGGAAAGAGGAAACCCTACTGTTCTTCAGGAAAAGAACAGAATCATTTAATAAATTACACATTCAGAGAGACTTTGGGTCTTGTGACATTCTCAGAATAGTTTGTCCATATTTTTCTAATCAGTCAGAATATTTCTCCAAAACATCTGGTGGAACAAATTAAACTCTTACCATCTTTCAAATAGTGAACACTTAGTTAACTAATTTGTTTATTAAAGACGTCTAATTCAAAGAGATAAAAGTGGAGACGCAACAGAGTGCCCACGTCCTGCACAAAGTGCCCGGGGCAAGTGTTTGGGGGGCCGACCCTGAGGCTGCATCCAGCCCTTGAGCCTTGTGTCCAGCTTGGGCTCTTTCTGCCGCAGGAAGGAGCACCGTTTCCTTCTCTCAGAGACACTCAAAAAATACCACAGCGATATTTAAATGAGTGAACTGGCGAAATGAGGAAGAACTTTTTGCTCAGAATGTGTGGCTTGGTCTGGCTTTCATGAACCGGTTTAACAAACTAAAGCCTGAGGGGCCACATCTGTGAGGGGGTGGTGGATGGGGTGATGGAGGAGGAGCTTTCTGTAACTTGCCCCAAGTCATTCCCAGGCCTGCTCCAGCTCTATATGTGGGGAGGGGCAGTACGTATGTATATATAAATATGCTTCAGCCATGCTTGAACAGGTGTTAAAATCCTACTCAGGAGAAATCATTACAAAAAAATATTGAGTAAGGTTTTATGTAAGGTCAAGTCCTCAATACTATTACAAAGGATAAACTTAAACGTAACCCTGTGTCTTAAATACTGATCGAGGTAGGTACCTGCATGGAAATGCCTGTAATATGTGAACATTACAGAATATGTCATTCAGACACATGACCATTTACTGAGTTACTACTGATAAACGCATTGTTTCCTGGGTTCTTCTGGGACCCACCCATGAACTTGCATCAAATGATTATTCGGTCTAACTCTATGAAAAATATCATGATGATTCTAACTCACAAATATATCAAGTGACTTCTTTCAATTTGGTAGGTCTAAAAGGAAATTTTAATATCCTCTCAAATGAATTATTTCTATATTCTCCCCTATTTCTCTCTCCTTTCAGTTTCAATCTTAGGATATTCACAACATCAAAACTTATTTCTCCTCCTATACTGTGTGAAAATTGCCTAATGGGGTTGATCCTTCATTCACACTGAATTTAAGAGGTGTGCCTTCTTCTCCATATTCCTCACCTCCAGCACCTAGAGATCAGCTTATCTCTCCTTACTCCCTGGGGCTGCATCATTCTCCATTTCCATCCTTTCAAGTCACCCAAATGCTGCAGGAACCTCTGTCTCCAGGTATCCCATCCTGCTTACCTACAATCTATTTTCCACATTGCAGTCAAAGTTCTCTTTTTAGAATATAAATTTAGAGAACTCACTTCCCAAATCAAAACCCTTAAATGGCTTCCCATTGCTCTTAAAATCCGAACTCCCCAGCATGGCTTACCAGTGCCCACATCATCACATCACTCCACGATGGTGGAGCTTCTGGTCTTGATAAAACCACTCCTCTCATACCCTCTGAGTTCTTGCCACATGAAACTTCCTTCTGCTCTCAAGCAAACCCTGTTTTCATCCATTCCTCTTCCCTCACTCATTATTCCTTCCACTGGCACATAATCCACATCCAAACCCCACTGAACACTCCAGGTCAGTCCCATTGTTCTTCACGGACCACTTAGTCTGAGAAGTGTTAGGCAACTATCCTTCCTATGAGCTCTCCCAAACTAACTCTGCATCTGCTCCACTATAGCATTTTTTTTAGCTATATTCCCACCAAAAAGGTAAGATAAGACTTTGAATTCCATCAATATGAAGCAAAACAAATAGTTATCAATCTGAATTGAAGAGACTGAGTGTATGCATAAGCCCTTTGTTAGATTAATCTTCCCAAATTTTACTAACATCATGTCAATTCTTTACTCGTGAACATTTCACCTAAATAATAAATTCTACACATTTTCCAAGACTCCTCATAACACAACTCTACCCCATCAAACTTGTGATTTGGGGGTACTATATCCTCCTCTCCATTGTAGCTGGCCGCCATATGACTTAATGTTGACCTACTGTTTGCTCTTTGCCACTAACTCACCAGGGTTCTCTTCCTACCCATCCAGACCCATGCATCGATGCCACACCAACCATACATCCAAAACAGAACCTTCTCTATTTCAGCCACGTTCTCCTCAATGGTTAATTTTATGTGTCAGCTTGGTTGAGCCACAAGGTCCAGATACTTGTCCAAGATTATTCTGGATGTGTCTGGGAGAGTGTTTCTGGATGAAATTAACATTTGAAAAGAAAGTGAGTAAAGTAGATGGCCCTCCCTAATTTGGTGGGCCTCGTCCAGTCAGTTGAAGACCTGACTTTCCTACATGTTCTAAAAGGCAACGCCTCCTGCCTGACTGCTTTGAGCCAGGGTTTGTCTTTTCCTGCTTTCGGACTCAAACTGAAATACCAGCTCTTCTTGGATCTCCAGACTTCCAGCTCTTACACTGGAACTTACATCATCGGATCTTCTATCGATTCTTTTTCTCTAAAGAATCCTAAATAATACATTTTCCTTTCTCCACTTCACTTACTTACACATTTAAATATTTAATAGTTATTATTTAACATGTAAGAATTAATTGCCATCAATTTGATTCTTTGTGGATAGAGATCATGTCTTAAAATTCCTGGTTGATTCTGATAAAATCTGAGTTAGTCTTGGATGTGTAGCAGGTTCCATATATACCTGAAAGCATCCATATCTACAATTTCCACATATACCTGGTTGGCCCCCAATATACCTGGTAGGTTCCCCAAATACCTGGGTGGGGCCAGATGCAGCTAGTTGATAAATAAATAGTAAATGCAAGCTCTACTTTTTTTCTTTGGCCAAAAGTTCGCTAAAAGAAGTGAAAAATCAATGCCGTAAAATTCAATCATTTTTTTGCTAAAATTAAATCAAAACAAAAAGAACCCTACAAATGTTATAATAAAAAATTTATTTGGGAAAGTTTAGTGAAGATAGTCTAGTATAGGAAACATATGAATAGATGATCAGAGGTGATAAATCTGCCTTAAAACCTTTGAGGAGTAGCAGGAGGAATGTATGACAAAATGAAAAGGAAGGGGGAGTGAAGAAATTTTTAAAAAAATCAAAAACAGAAATATAAATAGTTTAAATAGTTCACTTAATTCGTTTAATGGTATTTTCCGGTAAGAGAAATAGAAAAACAGCATACTTAATCTTTAATAAGAAATATCGGCAACTCCATTTTAAAAAATTGGGATTTTTTACAAGAACTTAAAATGAGTAAAAAAATACATAAACCTAATTTTAAAAGGATTTGAAAAATAAAGCTCAGGAATATCTCTTCAACCATAATACCTTACTAAAATGTAGATTGTACCTAGTAAAGTTATCTCGCCTGAGATCAAGTATACAACTAGATGATGTCAGAAATGGAATATTAGAACTGGCTGTTTCAAGATAGGTTCACAAATTAAATGAAACTTAATACCTTAATTTTTCTTTTTGCTAAATATTGATTCTCATTTAAAAACTGAATAAAAGTGATTATGTTAGCACACACAAAAATACTCCTTTACTCACAATTAACCCTAATAACATGAAGAAAAAAAGGGATGGAAAATGTAGGTTCTACTCTAAGAGCTACTTTTTGATTACATCTTGTTTTGCTTCTATTTTGAGTACTTTCTAGTAAAGTTTGTCTGTTGGACCTACAAATATGCTTCATATTTTCAATAAAACTACATATCATGTAAAAATATAATTCACGTATATAATACTACAACATAGGATTTTTAAAAACAGTGCCAAGATAATCTTAAAAAAAATGATTTGAAGAAAGTCATTAGCACTCAGAGTAAACTCTTTACTTATTCAGGTTAGTTCTAAACTTCTTTGAACTACTCCAATATTTCTACCTGCATGCTAAATTTAAACTATTTATTAATAACAACAAAACACTACACATGAAAAAATAAACGAAGTTCAAATAATAGGTTAATGCTCCAAATAAGTGGTTCCTGACTACGTTGTATTGTGTTTTTAGGTAAAAACCCTTCTACATAAAAGAACATTTGTAGAAAAGACTCAAACATGTTGCCTAAATAATATTATATTTTTACAGTGAAAAATTAACAAAAATAAGAAATCCAAAAACATTATTATTAAACATCAGAATAATGTGCTTTAGCTCCAGATATAATATTCTCATTTTGAGAAGATAGTATGAGATATCCACATAAGTTACACAAGAATATGGAAAAGCAATCAGTCACATAGAAAGGTACTGAATCGATAAAAAATGTTTAAGATTAGTTTTCTCAAATATAAATTCTAGAATCTTCAAAACCAGTAGACATGACTATTCTGGGCTTAATATGTTTATTGACCCAGAAGAATAATTAACATTCTTTTATAACTTTTCCCTCGTACACTGAAGGAATGAAACAATGTTCTGCCTTAGCAGAAATCAAGTCAATCTTTTACTATTAATACTATTATCCTAATATTATTCTTTATAGGAGTAACTTTATAGTTTTCTAAACCAATTCTACTTATTACAGATATTAACAAAATTATAAAGAGAAATATCGTGAAGCTCAGATGCAGTTTCACTGCCAAATTTATCTTCAATTTTCAAATGTACAAAACTATATTTCCTTAGAAATAAATTTAAATAATTTTTGGCACTGTGGATTCTTTGAACATTATACAAATCTCTCTGATAGTTTCTTTCATCTCAGTCTGCTGTTTCTAATAACTTCAGTACTTAATTGAAGTATCAAACACTTCACAGAGTTAACTCTGAAATCTCAACTTTTATGAAAATAAAAGCTTCTAAAATTAGGAAGATTAGAACTAGTAGATATTTATTTCTGATTTTTAGGAAATCTCAAACATAAAGTTGGGAGGAGTAAGAATTAAATTATATAAATGAACTAACAAAGTTAAAAACCATAGTCGTCATTATCCAAAAAAAAAAAGGAAGTGCCCAAGCCCAATTTTATTTTTTCTTTCTGGGTTAAACAGATGATTTTCTTGGAAAAGTTTTGTTTAAGAATAAAGTGGACTGGTCTCTTTTCTTTCTTTGTTCTTCTCTCTTTTTTTAATCTCTTCTCCTGAAATGATGTATCTAGCCCAAGCATTACTCAAAGCAGAAACTTTATATGTGGTAACAGTGGAGAAAGAAGAAATCCAGAAGAGGCAGAGTATGAATTAGAAAAACATCTAGTATTAAATCGCATCATGTGTTGTGCTTTGTTTTCACTACTCTGGCTTAGAACCTTAATCAGCTGATTTGCTAACATCACTGCTCCGAATGTCCTTCTCACTTCCCACTAATCTCCATTTTTGGATAGGAAATCT
>NW_006434373.1:3830059-3854680 GCF_000325575.1 Pteropus alecto
GTTTTAGCCACAAAGAAAACAAAATCCATTTTAAAATGTCAGAGAATGTAGGCAACTTAAAATGTTGATGATATTACATTTAAACAACCCTACTACATCTATATAATGATCTAGATCAGGAAATTGCTGTAGGATTTAATGATATGTTTCTAAGTGATTTTGCATTTCAGCACCCACTATATATTATGATGTGATCCTAGTAAATAATATTATTGTAGTTAAAGCAGAAATTTAAAAACAGCATTTTATCAACCATGCTTTAATTTGCTCAGTGTATGCTAAAAATATAGTGTTTGTTTGGACAATGGGTTCTCTTAAATTTTGTTTCATACTTTCTCCTCTTTGGGGCCAGAGAATTTATTTTTTTCATTGGATGGATATTCTTATCATCACAGCAAATAAGATAGTTTCATTCATTTATCAATTTATTCGTTCTATCTCTAAATGTCTAATTAAATACCGATCATGCTTAGTTACTGGAGTCATAGTCTTGAATAAAGTGGAGTGCCCACCTTTTCAGTACTCACTAATGCGTAGGATTTTAAATAAAAATTTAGACTACGAAAATTGCTCTAATAGAGGTAATCATGATGCAGTAGGTCTATGCTGCTTTGGTGAATCAAAGAAGTTTTGTAAAGACAGACTTGAACAAACTGTATCCTGGTGAGAGACAGTGTTCCATGTTGTGTTATTATAAATTGCTAATTTAACATAATAAAGTTTCAGTCAAGTAATCAAAAATACTGAGTTTCTACATATGCCAAGAACGGTGACTATTGGGGATTCAGAGATGAATGAGACAGTATTTTTCCAGAGACATCATGCAAGTCAACAGGGGAAACAGAAGTATCAAGACAAGATGATAGCAATGTATACATATAAAACATTATATATTATGTAAAATGTTTATATTTAATTATTTAATTATTAAATCTAAGAAGGTAAATCTACATTTAAAAAGGTGAATGTTTTGGTGTTTTTTAAAATACTGAAATCTTGGTGCATGTTTCAATCAACAGCTGGCTTGATCAGAAACTCTAATGTGCACTTCGATTAGTAATGTAGTACGATGCTCACAATCCTGCTAATGCACTTACTCTCATCAGCATATTGTCTAAGAGGCTTTGTAATCTTGGGGCTTCTTCAAGCATTATAAAAATCGCTTGTCTCAAAGAAGCGGGAAAACAACACATTGTCCATGAAATACAGACCCGTTGGCCTATCTGGTATTCTTTGGAAGTGTGGAATTGAGTATCCTTACACACTGAAAAAATAGTATATTTAGGCCAATTAACCCACGAAATAGATTATTGTATGTATGCATAATTAAAATGACTTTTAGATATTTAAAGATATTTGAAATTAATTAAATAAAGCTAATTTGCTTTGAGACAAGGAGAATGTGTTTGTAGTACCTAAAGCATTAAAACATGACATGTTAATTTTGAATTAATTTGAACTTACACTGTTTAAGTGAGCATTTCATATCAATTACCAATAAAAAAAAAAAGCATTTTTTCAATTAAATCTATGTTTGGGGAACATTCTTTCAGAATACAAAAGGACAAATGGATATGCATGTCCATTCTTATGGCTCCTTCATGCAAGTTTGTATCTCACTCTTTTCATGGTGGTTCTTTCACATCTGGTAGGATCCTTCACCTCTCAAGATGCTTTCTGAAGAGGAAGGGGTCAAGGAGCAGGGACGCTAGTGGAGGACTGAGTTTCTCTGTCAGTCTATCCCCAGGTTCCACCTCCTGCACTGACTCCCAGTGAATTCTCCTTTCTGGCTTTTTCTTACTTGAAATGGGTTCACTCCTTCAGATTCCACCAGAACCCGTTCATCAGGCACCAATGAGAGGGCCTTACCCAGAGTCTGTTCTCCGGGGGGAAGCTGGGCTCAGCAGGGGAAGCTGAGTGTTTCCAATCGATGGCCCACACTCAGGACTCGGGGAAGTTCTCCATCACAGAAAAATGACAAGGAGGCGGCACAAGTTTAACTAGACCATACCAAAGTAATCTTTCTTATGAAAATGAGTAGGAGTAGTCTACTGTGCAAAATAGGCCTAAATACCTGAGTTTTATTTTATTCTTAAGGGATTCAATGCAATATACTCAATGTGATATCAGGGTATTTTTACTTTATTTCCTCAATCATTTGTAAGTGTCCTTTGCTGTTTATAGTGTTTAAGGCCTCTTTTTATTAATAATTTATTTTGCAAAGACTATCAGCAAGCAGCAATGCTATAGTGAGGGTTTATGACGTGTGGATTATGTTACCCAACTACTGAATTTGATGTAAGAGACGAATGGAAAATAAAAACAGTCATCATTGCATGATGTTTTGTTTACCATGAAGTATTTAAACAGGTGAGATATTGCAGCATGCCGAGGACAAACTGTTTTGTACCTGGATATCACACACACACGTTATATTATGCATGACTCAACAGGTCATCAACAATAACATAACACCACTCTGTGTAATGCCACCCAGTGCCTTCTATTGATATTGATGTTTTGAGTACCTTATTTCAGATAAAAGTGTTAGATTAATCGATCTAAAATCTAAAACTCTGAATTAGCCATCTCTAACGATAATCCCAAAATAAGCATGTAAGTGTTTGGAATTTGTTAAAATACTTGGTTGTAATCAAATTTAGTAGCATCCATTTCCTGGGTGGATGTAATGATGCTTACAATCACACACAAACACACACACACACACACACACACACACACACACACACACACCAGTATGATCTATCCTACATATATAGCTAGCTTATATATCTTAAAGTAACCTAAAGTCATTATTTACTCTGTACTATAATGAAGAAAAACGAAAAACAGAGTCTCTTTATTTCTTCAAACAGGAAATACATCACTAGTAAAGAGAACCTTGGTTGGTACACTTTTGGGACCAACGGACCATGAAAACATGCTTTCAAAGGGAGAGGTGACATCTCACTGAGTAAGAAACAGTCCTTGGGCCACCCAGAAAGGACTACAACCTGAATCTCAGGATTTATGAGAACTCTGGCTTCTCTTCTTAAGCTAAGGGCTCAAGTCCACATGGGGAAGGAGAACATGTTGTTAGTCCTAGAAATTACATAAAGCCATACAATTGAAAAGTTACTACCTCAGTGGAAAGGATACCATAACATATCTGCCCACAGACACTAACAGGCGACAAGGAAACTTTCTGAATAGATTTTGGGTAAGCAAATGTCTCCCCTCCAGAGGAATCATAGCCACAGCCAGCCCTGTCTTGGTTTTAGGAGGTTAAACATAGACCATACATGTCCTTAGGACATTTTAACTATAGAATTAAAATGAAAGTGATCCTAGTCACACTGCTGGAGCATCTGGCCAGAGCAAGAGGACATCTCTAAAGGGCTAACTCTCAACCCCAGCCAAACGGGATTCTTCCAGCCTGGCCACCACACCTAGTAACACCCTGAATGGCAGACACTGGGGAAAATAATCCTTCCTGTCTGCAGACATAAAAAACAGCAACAGTAGAAGCTCAAGGACTTTTAATAATATTGGTTATAAACTCATTATAGACAATATAACAATGATGTTTAAAACAACTAAAGGAGCTGGAAATATGAGAAAAGAGCAAGAAACAATATTTAAGAAAATAGAATTCGAAAAACAACAAAGAACTCCTAGAAATAAGAAGACAGAAGACTTGGTGAGAATTGGTAGGAAGTTGGCCTGAACAGGAACAACCAGAGAGATGGATTAATAATTTTTAAGCAAATTAGAATGCCTCACAATAATGGTTTTAGAATTCTTTCCATCCTGAAAACTTTGAAACCAAATCTTAAGGAATTCCAAGATATAAAACAGAGCTACTCAGACAGAAGAGATATGTGTATGTGTGTGTACATGCGCACGGATGCTCTCACATTTGGAGTCCTATGAATCAGAAATCCCTACTCTCATGACTGCATTTTATTTGTAAATGTCTTTATTAGGTCTTCCTCATTCACAGATACTCTATACTTAAGTAGCATTGTTAAAAGAACTATATCCACTTGTCTTTTATCTAAGTAGTTATGGCTGGTATATATGTGATCTTTTTATTTCTGCACATTTCTTTTGAGCTCAAAACTTTTCTAAAATATATTATTAGAGAAAATACTTTGCCATTTATTGGATTTTCTAGGTAGACAACCACATTATTTATCAATAACGGTAATTTTGTCTTACCCTTTTTGATAACGTTTATTCCTTTTTATATTCTTCTCTTACCACAATGATTACAACTTTAGGATCAAGGCTAAAAAGAGTTTGGATTTATTTCACATCTAAATTTGATGTCTACTTGGGATTTAAAATAAACCATTTTTTTCTTGTGAGAGGCTCCTTTTACTTCTAATTTAAAAAAAGATTTGAAGTTGACTGTTTTTTCTTTTGGCATCATTTGAAACGGTCAATTAATTTTTCTCTTTTTACTTATTGATATAATGTATACTAATATTTAAATATACTAATATTGATCATTAAGTATTTTTAATGGACTGCTAGATTCTACTTGCTAATGTTTTATTTATGCCTCTATATCTACAAGTCAGATAATTGTTTATTCTTTATATTATTGATATATCTTTGAATGTGTTGATAGCATAAACATGAATTTTTAATTAAAAAAATTTTTGACAATCAGAAGTTTTAAATTTTAAAAGAGGAATGCAGAGACAGCTAATGTATCATTCTCCAACAATATGAAAACAGCAATATTGTGATACATTTACTTCAGATCTTGATTTTTTACAAATAAATTTCATAGATAAAAATAACATCACCATCTACACATTCTTTTCTTTCCTTATCAGATAAAATTAGTATGATCAACTTTGTGTCTAACTTTTCAATCTATTTTTAAAAATTAAATTATATGTATATATCTATAAAATGCATAATGTTGTGTGAGCTTAAAATTGTATAAATATATTGTATGCATCATTCAGCGAATTGCTTTTTTAACTCAATTTTGGCTTTATAGAATCTATTTTTAACAATTATAGTTGAGATTCATTTATTTGAATTGTTTTAAAATACCATCACTCCAGTCTGATTTATTCATTTCCTTAAATATGGTCATTTATTTTCTTTTCCACTTATTTGCATGTTTAAAGACATATGTCAGTGAAGATTAAGTACATTTTTTTTTTTATGCACATGTGTGGGTTTTTCCAAGACCTCAGGGCAGACCAAAGGTAATATTTGGCTGGGGCGCCACATAGGGCATTTAGCAGCACCCTCTGCCTCTGCTCACTAGATGTCAGTAGCACCTCCTTCCCAAAAATGTGTCCAGACATTTCGAAGAGTCCTGTGAGTAACGCTGACTGATGCTATGTTATGTATATGTCGAGCTTTACCAAATATTGCCAAATTGTTCCTCGGATTGGTTGTACTAATTTAATCAGGAGTGTGCATGGGTGCCTAGCTCTTTCTATTATCTGATTCTGTTATTGTTGCACATGTTTTCATTGTGACATAGCACCTAATTTTTTTTACAATTTGCATTTATTACTTGTGAGAATATGCATCTTTTCATATGTTTATTAGAACTCTGGGGTTTCTCTTTTGTAGATGCTGCCTTCTGACAAAAGAACAAAGAATTTTCTTCATGCTTTAATTGTTGCAATGTTTTAAACAATTCTGTTCTTTGAAGGTTTTGGAATATATGCTTAGGAATTTCCTGGGCATGGTTTCTATTGTGGATGAAATTGTCTAGGTTCCTCTTACGAATATTCATCTAATTTGATTTTTCATTACTCTCAGAGTCAATTTCAGATTTGTACAAAAGGTTCTTATTTATTTAGTGTGACTATCTATCTGGTTATACTCTGACCATATTGCTAATGATCGATATTTAATTTTCTACTGATTTTTTGTTTGTTTGCATCTACTTCTGTATTAAATTTATAATTTTATTACATTGTGAACAGAGAATATATACTGTATAATTTTAGAATTTGGTAATTTATAAAATTTTACTTTGTGTCTTAAAATATGTTTAATTTTAAAGAAGAATATTACAAGTATCTGAAATATGGTTTGATATGAAAAGCTATCATTTGCTTACCTAATATACTTTTGTTAATTATTTTGATTTAGGCAATTTAAGTTCAAAAGTAAATACAACTTTAGGCCCATTTCTTTTCTATGAATTTTTATTTTACTGTACTGCTATTTGTGTGGTCCCTCACGTAAATCTTAAATCTACAAAATTTGCCCACATACACTTCTTTTACCTAACAGACTTCTCCCTTCTTCCTTCCAATTATTCATGTTTAGTTGTTTATATGTATCATAAGTCATTCTTATATGTTAGCATCCACTTATCATGACTTATCCAATACAAAAAGTTCCATATTTCTAGACAAGTGACGCACCGCTGCCCAAATATAAAACACATAGGACTATGCATATTAGTAACCATATTGTTATAAATAATATATTATTTGTAATAATATATTTTATATAGTATAATATATCTGATATAATTATATAGTGATATTACATTATAACAACTAATAGATTTATCAACCTAATATATGATGAAATGTCTGGCACTTGCATAGGCCTTTCTGCCCTTAATCCTCAGAGCCTTCCTTGCCTCCAAGCTGGTTGCATGCTTTCCTCACGTCCTCTCCTGAAGGCCTCAGGAATTCACCCTAGTTTCCTCCTTTTCAGTCCCTCTCTCCTTGTCACTCCTCGCCTCTAAGATTAGAGAAAGTAGAAACCCCAGAAGGCAAGCACACAGATGTTTGTTTCAAAGAGTTGCTCCTGAATACGTTTAACTGAGCAGAAATGGGCTGGAAAATTGCAGCACGAATTTCTGAAATGAGAGACTTTGGAAGAGACAAAGTTCTGGAAACCTCAGAGTTCAGACAGAGCCCTTCCTGAGCAATTCTGGGCCACTTGACTGAAGAAGTGTCTGGCAGAAGTCAAGGTGGTGGCCAGAGACGGCGTAGCATCGAGAGTGCATTAGGGCTCTGGGCCTCACTGCCGTCTTGGCCTCTAATGTCCCAGAGTTTGGGTCTCTCTGCATTTTGTTTATTTCCTTATTGGTAGAGATGGCAGGAAAGGCCTGCGTTCTGGGTGGTGAATGCTCAGGTTGGTTTATATTTCTGTGACGTGCTCAACACTTTGTTGCCATGGCAGCAGGGAAACGTATGCCCACCCTTTAGTTATGTTTCCACACAGCAGAATATTTGTCCTGCCTGACTTGATCTTGTCTGGAAGAAAAATTTGCAAAATTTCAAAAATCTTATAAAATATAAATAAATGTTCAGGTCAGAGGATCTTATTTGAGAATCAATTCAACAAGCTGGAATTTTATTTGGGTTTTGCAGGAACCTCTAGGAGTGTGGCGCCTGGAGAACCGTAGCACCTGATCTACCTGGGACCACGGTTCTCATTAGAGTCCATTGGAATCCTGTGGCGGCACGTCCCGACACTCAGGCTGCACCCCAAACCACTTACATCAGCATCTCCGGGAAGTGAAAGGCACCAACAGGTTTAACACTCTCCAAGGAATGTTGGAAATCACTAATTTAGAAAGATGATTCTTGCTATTGTGTTGAGGGAGGCATAGGGGAGAAGACACACTAACGTGCAAATATAATTCATTATTTACTACCTCCACACTTAGGAAAATCGTTGGTATTTGGGCATGGCACACACACTTCTCTGAGTGTCCTTTTGTTGTGTTATATCTCCATCTAGGGCATTCTTCTTTGTTTGGTGAACACCTACTCCTCCAATCCCTAGGGCATCATGCTATCCAAGATGTTTTCTTGGCTGAGGTTCACAGGCGGCTCTCATTAGACATATCACATTCTAAGGTCTATGTATGGTATGGATCTTTTTCACACTCTGGGAATTCAACCACAGGTTATTTTATATCTTGGTACTTTTAACCCCTGACACAGTGGTGTAACCTAAACAGAACTACAATGTGAACTAAGTTATGTCTGTAGTATGTTATATTCTTATTTCATTTAGCACTAGCGATTCAAAAGGTACCATGAGTTAGATACAGTTTATTAGCATGTCACTGTAAAGGATGTGTTCTTCGGGTTAAGGAAAGAGCCCATATGCAATAAGCCCACCATTAGTGAGCATTCATTTATTAGCGCTCTTATTTCTCCCCAGAAACGGCTTAGAAAGCACTACTCCTGTTTCTCCTCTGCGTGGCCACTGGTTTCTAGATGCTTGTTCCATATGCACCCTCCTGTTCCTGTGAAACTTTTGGCTTAGCCAGTATTTTTGCTTCTCTTCATTCCCCGTGACTTCACCCTTTATAACCGCACCATGTTTGTATCTCTGCTCACAGCCCCTGAATCACATTTCTCCCACACAAAGCATCTTCAAGTATCCTCGGAACCTCTTAGTCAGATGTTCAGGACAGGTCTCACATTACAATGTTGACGTCTATATGCAGATTGCTTAGATTTTTAATACTTTGAGGAACTTCAGAGCAGTGACCATCTCTTAGTTTTGCATCCTCAGAAAAGAGCATCATACCTGGGATTACAGTAGATAACACCTACCCTTGAATCAGTAAGAGAAAGACAAGTGAAGACTGTGTCTCTTTGGGTTGGCTGCCTGCAGCCTCCTTGACAGCTCATCTTTTAGACTCCTCCCTTCTCTGCTCAGTATACTGTCAGAACCCTTCAGTCCATTTCATTTTGCAAGAGCTTTGTGAGCATGTGATGCCTGAGTGACAGGAAGAGGACTGGGGGATGAGCCCTCTGAGCAGGTGGCTCTGAGTGGTGGGCGTCAGAGCAAGGTAGCTGGCAGCAGCAGCCAAGTGACAGTGACAGAGAATGGACCAAAAGCCCATGAACAAAGCCAAGAGATCAAAGTCTGTTCCACTCTCCAAGGGAAAATACTGGGAGTTTTTAAGAGGGGGCAGTGATGGGAACTGACTTCTACTTTAAAACAGAGCACACTTACTGCAGAGCAGGGTTTGGGTTTTTGTGGGGCCAGTCAGTATTAGGAAGCCCAAAAGGAGGGCTTGAAGATGTCAGGTAAGAGATGATGGTAGCCAAGCCCCAAAATTGTAGCAGGGACATGGGGAGAGGTAGCCAGGTCTCCTATACACGTAGGAGGCACAGTCAATGGGACTTACCAATGGACTGCTATGAGAGGAAAGGAAAGCTAAGAATAACATTTCAGGTTTTGGTGTGAGTTGAGATGACATTTACTGAGGCAGGGAAGACCCAGTGGGAGGACTAGATTCGTTGGAGGAGAAAATCACAAGGATCACCCCAAAGCTATTAAAAGCTCACAATTAGAATTCTGCTATCATTTTATTACTCTTATATATGTCGTCTTATATATACCCTATCTCTGATCCCACCAACCACCATTCAAGATCATTGAAATTACCTTTATCCATAAGTAAAAAGCAGGTTCAGAGGGAGATCACAGAACTGTCCAATAACACACAGCTAGCAAATGGCTTAAGTCTGGTTCATTTCTCCCTTACACTTTCCCCTGTACTCCATTGTTATTTCTAAAAACAAATGCACTATTAGAATTTCATTGTTTTAAAAGTGAGTTAAATGTCTTAACTAATACTCGCAAGACTGTTGCCATTTCATGATCAAGAGTATCTCATTCATCATTCATCAAATGTCCTCAGACTCTGCGATGCCAGTAGTTTACACTCAGATAAATATGCAAAATGATGCAGTTTACTTAATTCTGAACAACACAATGGCAGGAGAACACAGGAACCAATGAACCCAAACCCCTTTGCTGGAAAGACATGGACAGGCCATTCCTTGGCTCAAAATGAGTTTTCTTAGACACCAAGAAATACTCAAGAAAAGAGATGTCACATTTAGAACAATGATGTTCACAAATCATTTATTGGCTGGTATGAAATAACATGAAAAAGTTAAGCTGAATACCTCAGGGTGTGACAAACGGATTAAAACAGACTTCAGGTGCTGAACTAAACCCACTAGCCTTTGTGTATAGCAAAAGATGTGAAATCAGAAGAATATTAGCATGCCACGCCATGTTGCTGAAGAAAGCCATAACACCCAGCACAATTCCCAATGATGTCTCTTGTGTGACAGGGAAATGGCTTAGCTCTGAAGTACAGAGCTCTAAAGAAACGGAAAAATGCAGCACTTATAATTCAGTAAGTGAAGAAAGTTTGGGATTATCACTCTACTAAATCTGATTCTAAGTGATTTCGATAAGATACAACTGACTTGTATAATGAGACTTTCTTTCTATTGAAGTTCAAGCACCATCAGCCCTACAGATCACAGTGTGTTTGAGTGACTCTGAAGCACTTTATCAGTAATGATCACTCAGCAGTTCCTATTTGCAAAGAGGAAGATATTTGTGGAGCAGAGGGTAGAGGCACAATTAATGACTTTTCTTGTGCTCAGAACCGTGTGGGCGGGGCTCTGCTGTGTTTGTAGAGCTCTGTTTAGATTTGTGTGACAGGAAGGGACACAGATGGAGAAACAACTTCACTAGCTTATAGCATCTTAGGTTCTTTTTACATGGCTATGAATTCTTATGAGACATCACTCATCTTATCTGTGGTGTCCAGTAGATGTATGGATCCAAGCCTCTTATCCAAATGGATTTTTTAATGTATCCAAATGTAGAGATTACTGAGTTTATTTTAATATACGTTTCTACTTTATAACCCTAAACTAATGATGGAAGACAGCAGAAATCCTTTACTACCTCCAAGATTCTATAAGGAAGTTTTATATAGATGAAAAAGTTCAAGAACAAAAGAAATTATCAGTGTCAGAAGAGACAAAATTAACGAAGTCTGAAAACAAATACCCTAAGGAATAGTGCGGGAAAATCTCAGGTTATGGCAAATAATAAATCAAACAAGAAAAGTTATGATATTGTTTTTAATTTTTTTTTTTTTGATCTTTAGCAAAAGCAATGTTTTGGGGGATAAGAATGAGATAGTCTTGATGACTTTGGTTAAACTGATACTTTCATATATTCCATACAACACATTTACTCAGAACCTATTCTGTGCCAAGAACTATTCTAGCCACTTTCAGTTCATCGATGATTCAGACAACTATTCATGCCCTCTTGGAGCTTACATTCCCATATGGGGGACAGATAAAGCACAGAAGATAACATAAAAGAGTAAATTATAGTGTGTTTTAAGGTGCTGAGTGCTATGGGGAAAAGCTAGCAGAGAATGCTAAGAGGGTTTGGGATTGCAGGGTCCGGGGTTCAGTTAGCACTTTTAACAGGGGCTCACTGAGATAGGGAGATGGGAGAGAAATCTTGAAGAGGTAAGGAAGTAGCCAACATGAAATCTGGAGGAAGAGTATTCCGGGAAGAGGGACCAATTAGAGCAAAACTAGGGTGAGAATGTTCCCAGTGTTCTCAAGGCACCAAATGGAGGCCACAGTGGCCATGTGGAGAACCACAGGAGAGCAGAAGAAGGTCAGCATTGACAGAGACCCAATCGTAAAGAGCGTTGGAGGCCACTGGGGGGTCAATGCCTTCAGAGAAACAAGGAAATAGTGCAGGGTCAGCAGAAGAGTGCTTCAAAGATCATTCTCACTGTTGACTGCTGCACGGAGGACTGGTTCCTTAGGGTGACAAGGGAGAATTATGCAAACGAATGTCATCATCCTAGTGAGGCACTTAGGCAAATCATCCAGGGGTGGAAGTGGAAGAGAGAGTGATAAGTAGAACCAGCTTCCTGGGTCTCCTGGGGCTGAGAAAAAAAAAGGCATCGGTGACACTCCAGGGAATTTTGGTCTGGGTTACTGGAAGCCTGGAGTTGCCAGAGGAAGATGGAGCAGGTCTGGGTGAGAATAGGCTCATCAGGAGTTCAGATTCGGACTTGTTCAGTTAGACATCTCTGTTAGATGTCCAAGTGTTTATAGGGCCATAAATATATCTCCACACAAGAATTTGTTTTATGTATTAGCTCCATACTCAAATGTTTGAATAAGCTAATTCCTCTTAACACACCCAAAGACATAAACTGATGGTGGAAGATGGGAGAATTCTCTGCTTCCTCTGAGATTCTGTGAGGAAGCTTCATGTAGCCATGAGTTCAATAATAAAAGAGATGCCAATGTCAGAACAGACAAAGCTAACAAAATTAAATCCAACAGCTAACGTATCGATGCGCAGACTTAGGTTTTGAAATCACAGCATACAAATGTTGGCTAGGGAAGATGCGGCTTAGGAATGATTCACGTAAAACATAAAGTCCCTGCATGTTCTTAATGATAGATAAGGTTAACATGAAGTGCTGGTGTGGCAGAATCCCACAAACAAGCTAAAAACGGAGTGCAAAATGCTCGGCCCGAATTCTGAGAATTCTGAATCTGCAATAAAGAGCGAGAATTCAGAAGGCAGAGGGTGAAGAAATTTTGCAGGCAGAGAGCATGTGGGCAAAGGACTGACATATTTGGGGAAGTTAAAATGGAGAGGCTGAGGGCCCAGATGAGGGTGGGTCTGCTCAGACTGGCCAGAGGTCAAGTTCCTCTTTCCTGCTCCATCCTCACTTCCCAGGCAGTGTCATTCTGGAATGAGACTCTTTTAACCCTCAGTAATCTGCCTAACCCAGAACCCTCCCTGCCCCAAACTCTGGCTTTAGCTACAACATATCTTCTTCCTCTAAAATAATTCTAGAGTCAGAGACTGGGAACAATCAATAACCATTTAGCCACAGTCTTCACTGTATACCAGTTCCTATATTCTTTGTTCTCCCTGTATCTGAATTTCCCAGCATTCTGTGGTCAACCAGCATCCTCCCAGCAGGATACCCAACACCTGGACACAAGATAACCAAATGTAATCTATGCCCTCAGGGGCTCCAGCCTCTCCCTATGTGTTAGAAACCCATTCTCGGAGTGAGGCAGTCCTTTTGTGGCTCCTTTTCGAATATTTCAACAAAATCTTTTACTCATTACTTAGAAATCAGGATTTGAAAGGCAGTACTGTAAGATGTGTTTCAGAGAGGCCTGGACAAAGCCATGATTCCTGCACTGCTAGCATGTGACTGGCAGTGATTCACTCAACCTTGCCTCATGTAGGTTTGGGCTGTGGATAAAGGGAGATGATGTACGTCAAGTTTTTAGCTCAGTTCCCTTCATAAACTCAGTGCTGAAAAAATGTCGGTTATTATGATTTTAATTATACTGCCCACACGTGTTCAGATTTTGGCTGTGGATTTACAAGAACAAGCAGAATTAGCTTCAAAGTGCTCATTCTTATAAACTGCATAAAATGTAATTTTAGAGTTCGCACATACGCATAAACACACGTTTTATCGTAGGACTCTGCAGAAATATCCACATAATGTTATCAGTTTCAAAATATATAGAATGCATGTCTGATTTGAACCTAACAAAATCCGCTTGAAGAGACAGATGCCTGGCGAGGAATCATGCATTCCACAATCTTATCAAGATCATCACCTCTTGTGACTAAATAAGTGCAGGTCTTTAGACTCAAAGAAAAATCTGTATTTTTTTCTATTCCAGTTGATACAGAAAGACAAAACATTTGAAGCATTTGAATTGATTATTATTTTGCCCCAGGGAAAACATGAAACAGGAAATTTTCCAGAAGTATTCAAGTTCTGCCTTAGGTTGTACTTTTTTTGTTATCTCAGTAACATGACACTAGGTTCTTGTGCTGTAAGGGGAAGAGCTGGGAAGCAAAGCCTCGGGGCTGATGGGAGACCAGTCCAAGACTTCTCCACACAGCAGAGGAGTGGGGGCACCCTTCTTTCCATATCTACTCTCAGTCACCCTCATTTCTTCAAAAAGGCTGTGCTGATTTTCATCAAAAGAGCCAACTAAATTTAAATAATTGAAGTAAGTAATTCATCACAGTAACGTAAGAATCGAAGTCCAGACTGGACTTCCAGGAACATCCTTGGGCAGAGTGCCTCTGAAGTGGAAGCGTAAACTGGGAGAAAGACTGCCCAAGAGTCCAATTCTTCTATGTGAACTAAAGTTGAAATGTAATCTTTTGCATTAACAATTATTCAGTTATTTTCACATGGCTTCAATGGAAGAGAGTCTTCCATAATAAACAACACTGGCTGGTCCTTCTACAGAACTGACTAGGACTCACGTGGCAGCCCACACAGTCCTCATTCACAGCAGGGCTCTGAGGTTGGCCCTACTTCACTGATAAGCAAAGAGAAGCACAGAGAGGTTGTACAATTTCCCCTAATTATCCAGCTAGCAAGGAGAGGATTCTGATTTAAACTGTGTGTTTTCAGCTAACAAGTGTATTGGTTTTAGCAGTTCACATGTATTTTATCACTGAATTGTCATGAAATTCAAAAGACAGTCACCCCATACTGAGGGCACAATCTCCCTAAATGTCAGCAAGTGCAAGACTTGACTTTATAGGCTACATAGGTGCCTTTTTTGCTATCACCAATTCATGCATATCGATTTTGGCAATGTGCTTATATTGACAGGACAAAGAAAACATCTCATCTTCCTTCTCTGCTATATCTATCCTATACTTCTCGCAAAACATAAAGGAAACGTGGGGAACTACAGGGGAGAGTGCATATGGAAAGCACTGATAAGAGATATTCTTGTGTTATATCCAAGAAAAATGAGGAATGCCCACAAAGGCAGGCTGGAGAATATATGTGCTGGGATAGCAGATGACTGCTCACCCAGGCTCTGAGGATAACTCATGCGGCAGGCCTCGCACAGGGAGATGGCCACTCCACTCTTGACTCCAAGGAGGGCTCAGTGAACACAGTAATGTGGGGCTGCCAAGTGCAAGGAATGGAAAAGGCTGGCAAGTGGGGCTAGGAGAGAAGGAAATGTCACCAACGGCCTTGGCTAGACATACATGAATGGGCATGACTTGTGGAGGGTCCCACCCGAGTGTGGACTGCTGTTTTCTGTAGACAAATCCTCTCTCTCTCATGCACGGAACTGTAAATAATTTCCTCTAAAATGGCAGTGGAGTAAACAAACACTTGAGAAGACTGTGGCCTTTCTCAACAAGCTTCATTAGTCTGTGAGAGCCACACCTCCATTCACAAACAATGTCACCATCGCTGGCAAAGTGAAGGGATTGTTCTCTAAATCCATGTTTATTTAGAGTCCTGATCCAGTTCTTTATAATTTAGAATACCATAAAATATTTTTTATTTATAAGGAAGAAACTATTTTAAAGAGAGAGAAACAGAGACAATAGAGATAGAAAGAGACAAAGAGGAATTTAGAGGAGGGAAGGAGGAGAGAGTGTCTTCGGTGGATGGATCTGCTGTCAGACACAGAAGCAGATGTAGAGACCATTTTCAACGAGCATTTGCCTGTGGTCGTGGACTGGGATGTGTCTTCATTTTGATGAGAAACATAATTACTGCCATGTTTCCAGACCTATGCAAACTCCATTACCCAAGCCACACTCCTTTTCCTAGACTTTTGGGGATAAATATGTTCTGTTATTCAGATTCTTTTTTTGAAATTTTAAAAGTTAATGTAGTGTTTATATCCCCAGTGGAGCTGGGGAAGTATCCCTTAATCAAACATTTTAATTCTGGAAAATTCATATGGCTATGCTTAATAAGTGAGATATTATTTAAAGATTCTCATCAATTCAGGCTTAAATTTTGCTTCAAATTAGTTCAGGTTCTGTTAGTGTTTTGTTTTGTTTTGTTTTGTTTCGTTTTGTTGTTTTATTGCCAGCACATGAGTCATAAATACATGTTTGGTTTTCAGAACTTTTTGAATTTGGCAACTATAAATAATCAATTGAGGATCTATACTAAAGTGCTTTAAATTCATAATGATTCACTGACTGGGAAAGCAAGACGCAGTGTTTAACTCTCTCCTAATACGCGTGACTTTATATTTTCACAATTGCAAGATAAACATGCTGTTTGGCCTTCTAGTTTCAAGTGAGTTTATTTTCCTCACTCAGCAAAAAAAAAAAAGTTTCAACTGGACTGATACCTAGCTCTATTCCTGAATGCTGAGACAACGACATAGAGTATTTCAAAGAACATGTTAACAATTCCTATGGGCCTATTCAGCTTTGTTGCTTTGCATCATCAAAGAGACTTTATTTGCTAAGACAGAAAAGCAATGTTTCTAAAGATTTTCGAAGTAGAGGGTTTCAAAGTTAAATTGGAATTTACCCAATGTTAATCCACCCTGAGAATAATGGAGGGTCGGGAGGAGCTTGAAGGGGTACATAGATCAGAAGCTGTGTAGAGAGAATAGGGGTAGAATGGGCTTGGTCAGGGAAAGGAGATGATATCAAAATGAGCGAAATAAGCCAGACAGAAAAAGTTGAAAATCACATGATATCACTTATATGTGGGATATAAACCTAAAAGCAACAATAGAACAGGACAAACAAACAGAGACACATGGACATGGACTATAGACTAGTGGTTACCAGAGAGTAGAGGTTAGGGGAGGAGGGGGAATGTAAAAGGGGTAAAGGGGGTCCAAATATATGGTGACAAAAAGAAATCTAACGATGGGAGGTGAACATGTAGTGTGAATATATATATGTCAGCACGTGGTGTTGCATTTAAAGAACAAAGATGTGAGAACATCTGGAATCATGCTATTTACCTGTTTGCATCTGTTACTGAGGAAACAGACATAATCAAATTGGAATTTCAAGGACCAGCAACAAAACTCTAAAGAATGTAATGGTCTGGGTATGCTGAAAAAAGGTATATTTTGAAGTGTTTTCCCCACAGTGACCTTAAAGTTTATATGGCAGCCTATACATTTCTACGCTACAAGGCTGGCCATCACTCACCCCAAATGGACAGATAGCTTTCAATATCAGAGGCTACGCGCGGAGGTTCTGCACACAGACCATCAAGTCTGAAATAATTGCACCCACATTTCCTTCTTGCATGGCCTTGGGCAAGTTATTTCTCCTCTAGGTCTCAGTGTACTCTTCCATAAAACAGGGACCATATTAGTACCTATCCCAGAGGGTTATTAAAATACTTAAATGAGATAATCTAAGTAAATATTAAGTGTAGTGCCTGGCACTCATTAAATGTCAGTGAAACATTAAATGCAGTCTTTTTTTTTTTTTTAGGGGAAGCAACCCTTGGTTGACCTCACAGATTGCAAAGACCTTGTCAGCTTAAAAATCTCTTATGTATTTATTTATTTTTACGCCTACAGCACCTGGTCTTCCTAGGTGGTCTCCCATCCAAGTACTAACCAGGCCCGAACCTGCTTAGCTTCCGAGATCAGACAGGATCGGGCTTGTTTAGGGTGGCATGGTCATAGACTAAATACAGTCTTAAAGGTAGTTTTTTGTTGACTTTTACCTGCATGTACCTATCTGTGTGCATGTTTATTTATATATGTGAATGCACTCTCAGAATTGTAATGGTACTATTGTCCAAAAATTGAAAAAGAAAGAAGAGTTAACTTGATTTTAGCAAATAATTTTCTTGCTGAAGTAGAGGCAGTAAAATTTATCTGTGATGCAAATTTATTTACTATATAAAATAATTTCAAATCTATTCATACAAATAAATGAAAATTAAACAGACTAGAGTTCAAATATCACCTCTGCTCCATGCTGGTTAGTTAACCAAGTAACCACAGATTTCAGTTACCCCATCTGCAACATGGGGAGATCAATTACAACCTTCCATAATTATCTTGAGTAGACAAAGAGAAATATCTGTGGGAAGTGCTCAGTCAATAATAGCTATTATTAGTTGCAGAAGTATCACCATAGCAACCATAAAAACTACAACAACAAAAATAATAGATGTCATCATATAATAAATGTCAACCACTTAAAGGTAAGGTAAAAACCTGAATTTCTAAGGTATATTTGTATAGTAAAATTCTCATATAATAGCTACTTAATAATATTGGGTAGATCAAGTGTTTTTTTAACCTTTCTCTCTCAAAAATATTTTTTGGGAAAATATACTAAACAAATTATATGGAAATACATTCCAATCTTTATTTGCAGGCCTCCTGAAATACATTTACATTATTGATGGTCCTGTATATGGGTAACTATTTAACCCAGCTAGTTGGAAAATCAACTTGCTAAGTTGAGCCACAGTCATTCAGCAGTGGCAGAGCTACATCTGCTGTTCAAGTTTCCTGACAGTTGTGTTCTGTCATCAGAGGTGACACTCCTTCCAGGCATCTGGGGATCAGCTTGGTGTTTGGAGCATAATAGAGTGGAGGGAACAGGCTGTATGTGTCTAATTGTTTATTCGTGTCCAGCTCCTCTGTCCCCTTCTTCAATTAAACAGCTCCTACTCTCTACTCATGGCCAAATACCTCACCCTCTCCCCATGAGTCAGGACCCAGGAGTGGGCCTGAGGCCTGAGCTGGGTTGCCAAAATGGCCTCTTTGAGAGAAAAGTTTTGCTTCCTCTCCAGGGTTCTTAAAATGTGAAAGGGTAGGGCTGCATGTGTTACATCTATCTCCACGTTAGGAAAAACATGCAAAGTAAAATAGATGTGTGTGCGTGTGAGAAAGAGAGAGACAGAGACAGAGACAAAGAGACAGAGACAGCACCTGAGTTCCTGGATCTCATTATCCCCTGGCAAGCTCTACTTCTGTCTTCTCCAGTTATGTGACCCTAACAATCCTCCTTTTTTCTTGTTCTTTCTTTTATTTTTTTTTCTTAAGTGTGTTAGAGTTGGGTAGCTGACACTAGCAACCAGAGTTCTAATGAACAGAAAATTTGAGGACACACATACCTGGGTTTGGAGTCTGGCTCTTTGATTTGCTAAATTTACTAGCTAAATATCGTTGAGTAAGTTACATATCTGTGATTCCGATTTATGATAAATACAATTTAGGACACTCATAACTTTTTGAAGACTAAAGAGGAAGAACATGGTGCCTGATATTTGTGGGGTTTTTAAATTTATTTTCTGTTTCTCTTCTCTCTCTTTTGGATGCATATAATTCAAGAATGGCAGGAAGTAAGAAAGCCACTGACCCTGATCCCTTCTTGTTGGCTTTTCACAAGTGAAATTTACTTGCCCATTTATGGAGTTGATCCAACCCTTTCTATATTTTCAACATAATCCTCAACTACGGTAAGGCAAGCTCTTACAGTTTCAAAATTTTTATTATGCTACTGGATAAAGAAATGACCCAGAATTGCTTTTTATGATAGAGATGACAACTTTAGAATGTTCTAAGTTAGTTTTCCTTCATCAACTTTAAATTAAAAAAAAACAACAACAACAACATGCAGATATTAACTTGTGCTTTTCCTTCCATTTTATTTAAAAATCTGACACAAGTATGCAAAGATAGTGGTTGCTGTTTTATAGGCAATACTGCTGCAAAACCAATCGTTAAGGTTAAGAGTCAGCAGGACCCAGATTTATGTCCTGGTCTATCTGATGCAGATGTGGTCCTGCAACTTCTGCTAAGTTACAGGTGAGAATTCAATAAGACCAGGGAGATGAACAGTAAGACAAGGTCTGGCATATGGTAAGTGCTCCATAAGTTGTATGTATTAAAATTATGATTATCATTTAGATAATTAACAGTCAGTTAGAAATAGATTATAATACTTCCTGACTCTACCTTTTTGTCTTGGAAGAACCTTCAAGCTTTGCTTGCTTAAATTGTGTGGCCAAGTAAATCTTTTATTATGTCACTGTTATATCACAAAATCATGAAGAATCATCCTCAAATTTCCCCTTTTTTTAATTATGTGAGACTCCCTTTGGTTAAGTTCAATATGAATAATAAACCCTTAGAAAGAAAATGAACTTTCACTGAGAGTTCACTGCTGCCGCATACTGTGACAGGTGTACTCCCGGGCAGCAATCACAAGTTCAAATACTTAGTGAGTCAGAGTTTCCTTTCACTAACAAGGTTAGAAACAGGTCACATGCTCTGAATCAGACGATTGCTAGCTTTCAGTTTATAATTCAAAATCTGACCTTTGCTGAAAATGTTACGCAGCACCGCAATCATTTCCATCATTTATCAATATGAAGGGAGATTAGGAATAACTTCTTTGGATTTTGGAGCCCAACAGTTCTGGGACTAAACTCATAAAAGCTATTTAAAGGAGGCTGAAGATAAGTAATTAATGACTATTTCTACCTTTCTTTAAACATAAACTATATTTATTCCCCAGATGTAATGGTACTATTTCATGCAAGAAAATTTTGAAATAGAAATTGAAAAACAGACAGCCAAAAAAAGAAAAACTAAATCGCAGGAAGAACCGTAAAAACAAAACAAAACAAAACAAAACAAAACAAAAAAACCTTACTGAGCTTTTTTTTTTTTCCTGTATGACTTTGTGCAGAGTGTACCATCTAGTGGGAATTCTTAAAAAATGCAATCTTATTGCCACTGCTCAAAATGTTAAAGATCTACAGACTATTTTTCTTCTTGCTATAGTTTTGACAATCTATACAAGAAGATTCTTATACAAAGTGTAAGGGGCTGGTTTGTTCTATTTAATAGATATGTCAACATAATTTTAAAGAAAATCAGAATAGTAGATATGATAATGATACTAGCACTTTAATGTATATATATGCACACACCTATGTAGATATTTAGGCATATGATGTGTATGTGTGTGTATATATATAGCAATATCCTTTACCTATTGAGTACTGATCTTAAAAAGAAGTCTCAGAAGGATCTACAGTTTGTGAAAGGTTAGAAAGCTAGCAAGTTCAGATATATACTTCTGATATAAACGATTTCCAAAATTATGGTACTTAATATATATAATTACCAAACAAAAGATTAAACCTCGACTCAAACTCCTCAAACCTTAGCAGCACTGAAAATTAAGAAGATCCACCAATATTGTAACTGTGAGAAGACCTACATAACACAAATCACAAAAATATTGCGATATATAATATATAATAATTTGTAAAACAGCTTGCTTTATTATTAAAGAATATTCTGTCTGTGGAACTCCAATTGTACAAATGTTCCAACTGATACTTTTATGAATCTGGAGAGGTGGTGTATAATTTTATTGAGGAATGCTGTTTTGTGCCCATTAGACATTTATAACACATTTTAATAAAATAACTTCTTTGTTCAAAGGAATTGAATTATTCATTATTTGCTGAGTTCTTTCCTGTTGGAGTTTCTCACAAAGCAACCCCTGACTGTTTGACTTTCTAAATAGCCTAAGTGATTCCAAACTCTCTTTTGCAAAGAGAAATAGATGTTAGAACTGAATCTCAATAAAGAAATGCTTGTTTTCTCCCACACTCACACACTTCAAAAGACTAGTCCAAACCACAGACCAAGAATTTAAATTGTTTCTTTGAATGGTAGATTGCCCTTTTTCCTTCAGTGGCTCTATGTCCACACTGCCAAGCACACATGCATGCACATGCACACGCACACACAGACACTTCCTATAAACCAAAGATCTGCTATAAGCAATAAGGTTTTGCTTGTGAGAAAAATTAGAGACACAGAACAAGACTTTTCTTTTTCACAGCCTACACTTGAACACCTAACCCATGGTTATGTATGATGCTTTTCTTCCCAGGGACATGTCCCATTAGTGATGCTTAATGTACAAATTAAAAAAACAAAAAACAAAAAAAACAAAAAAAAACGATCCCTGGTAATGAATGAGTTTCTTCAATATTGCTCTTGCATAATATATTCATTTCAGTATAAGCCTCATTATGACCTGGGTTTGATTTCTTTTACGAAATAAGAGCATTGGATAAAAACATTTCTAATGTGCCGGAAGCTTAGAATTTCTGTTATTTTAAGTCACTAAAGTCTGGGATACCATGCTTCAATATTAGTGTTTTATTTTTCTTTTGAACTTCTGTTGTTTGGGGAGACAATATAGCTCAAAATAGTCTTTTATTTTAAATAAAACACAATTATGACAAGGCCTTTTTAACTTCTTGACTACGTTTCTCCTATTCGAAATGAAAAACTGCATCTACACTGCTGACTGAAATATTTTCAAATAAATTGAATTAGAGTAGTGGTGAACAATTTAATTATTAATTAATTAGCAAATTAGGATATAGCCAATTCATTCTCTTCCTCTGGCCCCATGCCCAGCCATCATTCAACCACACGGCAATGGCCACCACAGAGGTTGTCCAATCACTTCTCCAACCAATTCTAGAAGTTCAGCCCCATTTAAACCCATTGCTCTTAAAAATCCCTCATCACTCCAGCTTGCACTTGACATCTCCATTTCATTATTTAATAAGCTTCTCCACCTTCAACTCTCAAAAACAACATGATTCAGACTACATTCCTCCTCCCCAAGCATTCTTTAATTTTTCCCACAAAAATTCTAATAAAATTATGAAAACTCACACTATTCTTCTTGAACTCAATAACAAATGTCCAATAAATTATAAATCAAGTTTTAACAGATATCTGAAGTAAATCCTTATCTCTTTCAGAAGTTCAGTTCCTTCATGCCCTGCGACAAATTCACTAGTTTGAGTCAGCAAGTCCAGTTCCTTCTCTCTCTTCTCCCACCTACTTCTCTTCTGAATGGAATTTCCTCTCCTGATTGCTTTGTTTCTCATCCTGATACAAATCTGGACCAGTCCTTCTGGGGAGACACTCTGGATCAAGAAGTGGCAGAAATGCACACATTGCAGACATTCCTCAACTCCCTATTTTTATGACCCCCGCACCTCCCTCACCATCCTATAAACAATGCATTCTCATTTTAACAAATGCTTTCTGCCTCCAGTACAGAAAAATGAGCCCCTAGTTCATATGTGTTGTCTTAAGACATTATGTAACCTCATCTGTTATTTATGAACAGTAACTGCCCAGATAATAGTTCCCATAATTTCAAAAGACTACCAAAGATTAGGAATGCCTACTTATGTTATATCCAAAATACCCAAAAGGGATATAAAAATTATATATATGCAATTTATTTTTTTAATCTGAAAACTAGAAAAGCAGAAATATAAGTTAATAAACATCCACAAAACTTCACCTAAACATACAATAAGCAGTTATAACCCTGTTACACAGATGGTTCTAACCTAACAGTATCTAATTATTCTCTTTAGTAACACTTCTTCTGGGAAAAATCAGAAAAAACATTTAAGACGGCTAAAATGCAATCACGATTTGAAGGCAGAACTACTAGATAGAAAATATATAGTCACTTACCGGTGTGCACCTAAATTATTAAGGTGAAGTCTATATTTTTCTTCAGGAGATAACCCATCCATCAACAAGTAGAAAATGTGAAAATTGCTGTGGCCAAGAGGTTGTGAAACAAGTCTGGATTTCTCTAGCATATAAGTGTAAATTCTGGCTGGTTAAGAAAAAAAAATGTAATTCTGTTAAATGACATTATTAGTTTATTTCCATAAATGTACACATATTAATTAATTGCAAGGATAATAATGTAACTTCTTTTTAAACATAATTAAACAAAATTAATAGTCATTTTTGGAGTGATTTTTAGGTCCAGAAAAATTAAGCAGAAGATACTGAGAGTTCCACCATACCCTTTCTCTCCCCTCTTCAGCACACTATTTTTTAAATTAGTGTAGTATATCAGAGATAAACCAATATTGACACATTATTATTGACTAATGATCATGATATACATTGGTGGTCACTCTTTGTGTCAGACAGTTCTATGGGTTTTAAGAAATTCATGATATCATGTATCCACCATTACAGTATCAAACAGAATAGCTTCACTGCCCCAAATATCTCCTGTGCTCCACCTATTCATCCCTCCCACTCCCTGACCTCTGGCCACCACTGATCTTTTTTACTGTTTTCATAGTTACACCTTCTCCAAAATGTCACGTAGTCGCATTTTTAAAAGAAATAGAACAAAAAATCATCAGATTTGTATGGAAGCACAAAAGACCCTGAATTGCCAGAGTCATACTGAGAAAAAAAAATAAGGCTGGAGGCATCACTCGGCCCGACTTCAAATTATACTACAAAGCAACAGTAATCAAAACGGTATGGTATTGGCAGCAAAACAGACACACAGACCTGTGCAACAGAATCAAGAGTCCAGAAGTAAACCCATATTTATATGGGCAAATAATTTTCGACAAAGAAGTCAAAAACATACAATGGAGAAAGGAAAGCCTTTTCAATAAATGGTACTGGGAAAATTGGAAAGCTACCTGTAAAAGAATGAAACTAAACTGTTGTCTATCTCCGCACATCAAAATTAACTCAGAATGGATTAAAGACCTGAATATAAGACCTGAAACAATAAAATGCATAGAAGAAAACATAGGAACGAAACTGAAGAACCTTGGACTTAAAGAAGATTTTATAAATTTGACCTCAAAGGCAAGGGAAGTAAAAGCTAAGTTAAATGAATGGGACTACATCAAACTAAAAAGCTTCTGCTCAGCAAAAGAAATCGTCAACAAGGTGAAGAGACAACCATCCAAATGGGAAAATATATTTGCAAACAACACTTCCGATAAGGGCCTACTATCCAAAATATATAAAGAATTCATACAATTCAATAACAACAACATGATCCAATCAAAATATGGGCAGAGGACCTGAACAGACACTTCTCCCAAGAAGACATACAAATGGCCAACAAACATGAAAAGATTCTAAACATGTT